>NW_006780198.1:885828-894003 GCF_000442215.2 Lipotes vexillifer | reverse complement strand
TTTTGGCTGTGTTGGGTCTTGGTTGCTGCACGCGGGCTTTCTCTAGTTGTGGCGAGCGGGGGCTACTCTTCGTTGCGGTGTGCGGGCTTCTCATTGCGGTGGCTTTTCTTGTTGCGGAGCACGGGCTCTAGGCGCTCTGGCTTCCATAGTTGTGGCTCACGGGCTCTAGAGTGCAAGCTCAGTAGTTGTGGCTCACGAACTTAGTTGCTCTGCAGCACGTGGGATCTTCCCGGAACAGGGCTCGAACCAATGTCCCCTGCGTTAGCAGGCGGGCTCTTAACCACTGCGCCACCAGGGAAGTCCCCATAAGTTTTAAGATTTCTGATAGTTATCAGGTAGATCAATATCATTTTGCTGCTTTTATAGGCCAAAACGGTTGAATATTGGCCATTTCATGTAGTTTGACCCAATAAAAGATATGGTTTAAGGTTTTAAGTATAAGATAAGAAGAATATTGTGTTGCCCTTGGTGGGGCAGGAACGGGGGGTGGGGGGTTAGCAGCAGGTATGCCGTCCTGATCCCGTCAATTAAGGGGGCGCGAGCAGAAGAAAACGTCTATGGCCTGAGGTTTTAGACACCTTGGCCCGACAGTGCTCTTTCAGTCAGCCCCCTTGTCTAGTTTTGTTTGTTTTCTTATATAACAGCTTTATTGAGATGTAATTCACATGCCGTACAGCTCACCCATTACAAGTCATTGATTTTTAGTCTATTCAGAGTTACACAACCGTCACCACAATCAATTTTAGAACATTTTCATCACCCCAAAGAGAAGCCTCATAACCACATTAGCAGCCATTCCCCACTTCTCCCAAATCCCCTATCCCTAGGCAACCATTAATCTACTTTCTGTATCTATGGATTTGCCTATTCTGGGTATTTCATATAAGTGGAATCCTCCAGGATGTGCTCTTTTGTGTCTGGCTTCTTTTACTCAGCCTAATGTTGTTAAGGTTCATCCATGTTGTAGCCTGTGTCGGTACTTTGTTTCTTTTTACTGCTGAATAATATTCCATTGTACGGCTATGATGCCACATTTTCTTTGTGCATTTATTTGGGTTGCTTCCATCCTGGGGCTATTATGAGTCGTGCTCTCATGGGATCAAAAACTTGTGTACAAGTCTTTGCGTGAACACGTGTTTTTATTTCTCTCCGGTGCACACCTAGGAGTGGAATTGCTGGGTCACGTAGCAGCTCTGTGTTTAGCCTTTCAAGACCCTCCCAACTGTTTCCAAAGCGGCTGCACCATTTCCATCCCCAGCAGCCATGTAGAGGGTTCCGATTTCTCCACATTCTCACCAGCACTTGGCATCTGGCTTTCTGATTGCGGCCATCCTGGTGGAGAGTGTGACAAAGCTTTCCTGGCAGGATAGGATGCCTGTAGAGATTAGGAGAATGGTCGTCACTTTGTCAGTGGCCTAGAACCTCAGCCACAGCCATCTTCCAAAGCTCTCAAGGAAGCCAGGTTTGCGGCCCTGCGGGTGGGAACGGGGGCATTGTTTCCCGTAACTTGTTTCCAGGACAGGCAGTAGGCTCCCCTTCCCCATGTCTAACCTGCCGCCTGCCCTTCTCTGCAGGGGTCACCATGAAGCTCATGGACGAGGTGGCCGGGATCGTGGCCGCGCGTCACTGCAAGACCAACATAGTCACGGCTTCTGTGGACGCCATTAACTTTTACGACAAGATCCGAAAAGGTAAGAGAACTCCGCCAACAAAGAGGGGCGCTGCCTCGGCTGCTTGGGTCCCGTGTACAGTGTGCTTTTGGTTCACCCTGCCTGTCCCGGGCCCTGGCCTCTGCGCATCTGCCAGGACACAGGAGCCAGAGCCTCGAGTCTGCCTTTGGTGATGCATATGTGAAGTTACAGTTTGCCGGTTTGACTTTTCAGTCTGGTAAATTCTGTAACTCAGATGCGATTGGGGCCTTTATCCTGCCGAGGAGCTGCATAAACTCGTCCTCTTAAACTGCCCCAGTCATGGAGCTCTGCGAAGACCCTACGCACACAGTTGCTGCGACCACAGCCACCAGATCCCGTGGCGGCACGTAACCTCTCTGGAGGGGGCACGGGTCACCCGTGCCGTACGCAGTGGCAGGGGCAGAGCAGAGAAGCCTCCAGCCCTCTCCTCGGCCAGCCTGCCTGCACCATCTAGGGCAGCGCTGGTATTGGTGGTTTTCCCGACACTGAGGTCCAGTCCCAGCCCCGCCCAGAAACAAGACGGTTCCCGTGCTTGTTTCACATTAATGCTCATCTGAAGAGGTACAGTGACTGTCCCCTCCTGGCACGTGGTGATTTCTGTCTGTCGTGTCTTCTGAGATGAGGCCATGCGGCCCCGGAAAGCAGCCCTTCACTGTGGGGTTGGGGGTGTCCCGGCTGCGAGAGCCTGACTGGTTCTGAAGGAGCCTCACCAGGAAGGCAGCCGTTGGAAAAGCTGAGTCAGACCCGTCCCCAGGCCGTGGGGGGGACAGAGGAGAAAGAAGGGAGGCTGACTCCTTGCCACCGGCCTCAAGGGGCACCGCTGAGCGGAGCAGTGCTGGGTCCAGAGCCACAGAGGCCTCATCCGGGCTCTGAGGCCCTGGCCAGGTCCCAGCCTGGCTGCACGCTCTCTCTTGCAGACACGCCAGTCAGTTGAACGCCCGAGTGCTGGGGACAGAGCGCCCTGAGATTGAAGGGTGAAGGGGTGCCTCCCCTTCCTGGCCTAACTGAGAGAACGTCAGTCTGACCCACACTGGATTTGGGGTGCTTTTAGGGGAAGGGTGGTCTGCAGCGCTGCTTTGCAGAATCCCTTCCCAGCTAGTAGGCGATTGCCTCAGACACAGAGCACAGTGTCATTTTAGGGTTTGCCCAGAACAAGTGGATCTTGTCTGTCTAGGCTGGTCCTCCCCAGGCCTTGGTGCCGTGTGTGGTGGTGGTGGTGTGGATGTTTGGAAAAGTAAGACTCCTGTCGTGCCACGATTCCTGGCGTCTCCTTTTCTGGAACTGCTCCCTGGGTAAATGACTGTGATCACAGCTCCACTGTTAAACATGACTTCAAAACCCACTGTGCAAAGTGCACTTACGTTCCACAGAGCTCCCTTGTTCAGGGTCTCCCGGGTGCCCTTTGAGCACCGCCAGCTAAAAAGCAAAGTGGGCCTTCCTCGAGAGCCCACCAGACTTCTCAAGGTCAGCCCTGTTGGCGAAGGTGCTTTGCAGTTGAGGGAAGCTCCCAAAGAATGAAAGTCGAGCTTCCTTCGTTAGAAAAAAGGAGCCGATGAAAGAGCCCTCACCCCCGACACTTCACCCTCAGTCCCTCGTGTGACCAGAATTACCTTTCAAAGAGGTCCAGGAGGGGCCGCGTTGGTTCGTTTTGAGCAGAGACAGTGAACCCCGGCTGGAGGAGAGCGCTTTTTCTAGGGGTACCTTGGGGGGAGGGGCCTGGGGGGTGTCAGTGCTGCGTGGGTGCAGAGAGGACCTTGCTTCTAAAATGTTACTCGTATTCCAAAGCACAGAAAGGGACCTTCATTTTCACCAGCCGTACTTTCTGGCCGAACATTCCACCGTGGATGGAGTGAGAGTGTGGGGCGGGCTGTGGGCTCACCGGCTACCGCCTATGGCGCTGAGCCCTCCGCAGGCCCCCCCATCCGCCTCGTGCCGTCACAGCCTTGGCCTTGGGCCTGTGCAGCCCCGGGCCCCAGAGCTGGGTCTCCTGGCCTGGGGAGCCCCCCAGGGAGCAGAGAGATTGCTTCCATTTTCTCAGGTCACATCTTGTTTTGTGTATAGAGGAATTTGGGCCAAACTGAAATAACAGTTATGGAGTCCCCTGGGGCCAGTGCAAGAAATGTTTAACAAAGACCTAGAAGAATTAAAGAACAAACAAACAGAGATGAACAATACAATAACTGAAATGAAAACTACTCTAGAAGGAATCAATAGCAGAATAACTGAGGCAGAAGAACGGATAAGTGACCTGGAAGACAGAATGGTGGAATTCACTGCTGCAAAACAGACTAAAGAAAAAAGAATGAAAAGAAATGAAGACAGCCTGAGAGACCTCTGGGACAACATTAAACGCAACAACATTCGCATTATAGGGGTCCCAGAAAGAGAAGAGAGAGGGAAAGGACCAGAGAAAATACTTGAAAGGATTATAGTCGAAAACTTCCCTAACATGGGAAAGGAAATAGCCACCCAAGTCCAGGAAACGCAGCGAGTCCCATACAGGATAAACCCAAGGAGAAATGGGCCAAGACACATAGTAATCAAATTGGCAAAAATTAAAGGCAAATAAAAATTATTGAAAGCAGCAAGGGAAAAATGACAAATAACATACAAGGGAACTCCCATAAGGTTATGGGACTGCTGACTTCTCAGCAGAAACTGTACAAGCCATAAGGGAGTGGCATGGTATGCTTAAAGTGATGAAAGGGAAGAACTTACAACCAAGATTACTCTACCCAGCAAGGATCTCATTCACATTCAATGGAGAAATCAAAAGCTTTACAGACAAGCAAAAGCTAAGAGAATTCAGCACCACCAAACCAGCTCTACAACAAATGCTAAAGGAACTTCTCTAAGTGGGAAACACAAGAGAAGAAAAGGACCTACAAAAACAAACCTAAAACAATTAAGAAAATGGTCAGAGGAACATACTTATCAATAATTACCTTAAACGTGAATGGATTAAATGCTCCAACCAAAAGACACAGGCTTGCTGAATGGATACAAAAACAAGACCCATATATATGCTGTCTACAAGAGACCCACTTCAGACATTAGGGACACATACAGACTGAAAGTGAGGGGATGGAAAAAGATATTCCATGCAAATGGAAATCAAAAGAAAGCTGGAGTAGCTATACTCATATCAGGTAAAATAGACTATACATAGAGAATCCTAAAAATGCCACCAGAAAACTACTAGAGCTAATCAATGAGTTTGGTAAAGTTGCAGGATACAAAATTAATGCAGAAATCGCTTGCATTCCTATACACTAATGATGAAAAATCTGAAAGAGAAATTATGGAAACAAACACTCCCATTTACAGTTGCAACAAAAAGAATAAAATACCTAGGAATAAACCTACCTAGGGAGACAAAAGACCTGTGTGCAGAAAACTATAAGACACTGATGAAAGAAATTAAAGATGATGCCAACAGATGGAGAGATATACCATGTTCTTGGATTGGAAGAATCAATATTGTGAAAATGACTCTACTACCCAAAGCAATCTACAGATTCAATGCAATCCCTATCAAATTACCAATGGCATTTTTTACAGAACTAGAACAAATCGTCTTCAAATTTGTATAGAGACACAAAAGACCCCGAATAGCCAAAGCAGTCTTGAGGGAAAAAAACAGAGCTGGAGGAATCAGACTCCCTGACTTCAAACTATACTACAAAGCTACAGTAATCAAGACAATATGGTACTGGCACAAAAACAGAAACATAGATCAATGGAACAAGATAGAAAGTCCAGAGATAAACCCACGCACCTATGGTCAACTCCTCTATGACAGAGGAGGCAAAGATATACAATGGAGAAAAGACAGTCTCTTCAATAAGTGGTGCTGGGAAAACTGAACAGCTACATGTAAAAGAATGAAATTAGAACACTCCCTAACACCATACACAAAAATAAACTCAAAATGGATTGGAGACCAGACACTATAAAACTCTTAGAGGAAAACATAGGAAGAACACTCTTTGACATAAATCACAGCAAGATCTTTTTTGATCCACCTCCTAGAGTAATGGGAATAAAAACAAAAATAAACAAATGGGACCAAATGAAACTTCAAAGCTTTTGCACAGCAAAGGAAACCATAAACAAGACGAAAAGACAACCCTCAGAATGGGAGAAAATATTTGCAAACGAATCAACGGACAAAGGATTAATCTCCAAAATATATAAACAGCTCATGCCACTCAATATTAAAGAAACAACCAAACCAATCCAAAAATGGGCAGAAGACCTAAATAGACATTTCTCTGAAGAAGACATACAGATGGCCAGGAAGCACATGAAAAGCTGCTCAACATCACTAATCGTTAGAGAAATGCAAATCAGAACTACAATGAGGTATCACCTCACACCAGTCAGAACAGCCATCATCAAAAAATCTACAAACAGTAAATGCTGGAGAGAGTGTGGAGAAAAGGGAACCCTCTTGCACTGTTGGTGGGAATGTAAATTGATGCAGCCACTATGGAGAACAGTATGGAGGTTCCTTAAAAAACTAAAAATAGAATTACCATATGATCCAGCAATCCCACTACTGGGCATATACCCAGAGAAAACCATAATTCAAAAAGACACATGCACCCCAATGTTCATTGCAGCACTATTTACAATAGCCAGGTCATGGAAGCAACCTAAATGTCCATCGACAGATGAATGGATAAAGAAGATGTGGTACATATATACAATAGAATATTACTCAGCCATAAAATGGAACGAAATTGAGTCATTTGTTGAGACGTGAATGGATCTAGAGACTGTCATACAGTGTGAAGTAAGTCAGAAAGAGAAAAACAAATATCGTATATTAACGCATGTATGTGGAACCTAGAAAAATGGTACAGATGAACCGGTTATCAGGGCAGAAGTTGAGACACAGATGTAGAGAACAAACATATGGACACCAAGGGGGGAAAACCACGGTGGGGTGGGGATGGTGGTGTGCTGAATCGGGCGATTGGGATTGACATGTATACACTGATATGTATAAAATTGATGACTAATAAGAACCTGCAGGGGCTTCCCTGGTGGCGCAGTTGTTAAGAATCCACCTGCCAATGCAGGGGACAAGAGTTCAAGCCCTGGTCTGGGAAGTTCCCACACGCCACGGAGCAACGATGCCCGTGCGCCACAACTACTGAGCCTGCACTCTAGAGCCCGCGAGCCACAGCTACGGATGCCCACATGCCTAGAGCCCGTGCTCCGCAACAAGAGAAGCCACCGCAATGAGAAGCCCACGCACTGCAATGAAGAGGACCCCCTGCTCACCACAGCTAGAGAAAGCACGCGTGCAGCAAGGAAGACCCAACGCAGCCAAAAAAAAATAAATTAAATAAATAAATAAAATTAATTAATTTTAAAAAAAATAGAACCTGCAGTATAAACAAACAAACAAACAAAAAACAACTAATACTAAACTTTCTTTGGGTTATTTGTATAGAAATATGTTAATATAAATGTTTCAGACATTACATGAAGTTTCTAAAAATCTTATATGTTCTGATATAATGTTACAAGTCATAATTCTAGGTATTACTTTAAAATGTATATCTCAGAAATAACTAGAAAAAAATGTAAAAACAAATAAATAAGTAAAAATAAAAAAAGAAATACCGAAGTTACTTTGCTGATTCCATGTTTTTCTTAAGGACAGTCACTGCCCCAGCTCTCTGGAGCTTAAACGCTGAGCTGTTCTTAAAGTTTGCAACACTTGACAACGTGGCCTTGGGAAGAACAGTGTTCTGTTATTCTGTTTTCTTTTCCAAATCCCTGTCCTCTTTCTGAAATCTGCCCTGGAACAGGCCCTGGGTGCTTGGGGAGTCGGTGGGGCACCTGCCAGCCCTCCTGGGTTGTGTCACTCCAGGCAGCTCAACTGTGATTTAGAAACAGAGATGAGCTCACAGCTCTGCTCACTGCAGGCGCTCCATCTATTTAAATTTAACTATGGCAAACATTGCTCACTTTCGAGTGCCAGACATTGTGCTAATAAAGTGCTTTTTACGATTACCCCTCACTTGGGGGTTTGAGACAAGAGCTCTAGTTATCCCTGTTTTTCCGATCTGGAAACTGCCGACGGAGGGGTTTAGGAAACTGCCCACGGCCGCAGGGCTGGTCCATGGTGGAGCCTGGCAGGGAGGCCGGACTCCAGGGCCAGAGCTCTCAGCCCCAAGCCCTGGTGCCTTCCCACCACTAACCGGGCTTGAACCACATGGCGTCCGCTGTGAGGGCCCGGGGGCGTCAGCCTCGGTGGGTAATGCTGATGAGTGCAGTGCCACCCATCTTAGACACCCGCACCGGACAGCCAGAGCCGCCGCCGTCCCCCCCTCCCCACCCCACCGCCCCCCCGCAGTTGTGTGTGAAACTCCTGCCTTCATCAAGCAGCTTGAAACAGGGCTGAGGGTTCTCGCAGTCAGTTGCGTCCAGTCCAAGGAAGGCCCGGCTCTGCTCGCGTCCCCCCATC
>NW_006780198.1:876176-885713 GCF_000442215.2 Lipotes vexillifer | reverse complement strand
TGAATTCGGACAGCCAGAGGCAGACAGTTCAGTCTCTGCTCCCAGAAGCTCTGTCCTCTGGTTACGTCAGATTTGCCTGCAAGAATGAGCCCCTCAATGCCAATACCGCCTACCACAGTGGTCAGTAGCCACACGTGACTGTTTCCATTATAATTAAAAGTAGATAAAATGAAAAGTGCTGTTCCTTGGTCAGCAGGGCTACGTTCCTTCTGGGGGCTCTAGGAGAGAATCATGTTTTGCCTTTTCCAGATTCTAGAGGCAACGTGCGTTCGCTGGCTTGTGGCCTGTCCTCCATCCTCAAAGCAGGCAGCCTCTCCCTGACCCTGCGTCTGTTGCCACGGCTCCTGGCTCTCCTGTCCTCTTGTGAGGACCATTGTGGTGACCTGGGGCCCACCTAGTGATCCAGGCTAAGCTCCCACCTCACAACCCTTAACCGCATCACACCTGTGAGGTCCCTCTGCGTGTGAGGTAACAGTTTCACAGGTTCTGGGATTAGGATATGGACGTCTTGGGGGCCCTCGTTCCACCTGCCACAGTAAATTCCAGCTGACACGGAGAGGCAGGTAGGGCTCCAGCCCACTTCTGCGCTCTGCCTTTTCCCTGCCCTGTGTCTTACCCTGTGGGCCCTGTGGACAGGACGCTGGCAGGAAACTCGGAAGAACAAGGGGCCCCTCAGCTCTTGGGCTTTCAAGGCAGCATGAAAAGAAGTGCCCCTCCCTCTGTCCCAAGCCTCCCAGCCAAGGACATGGCACCTCTGAGGTTCGGGGATTAGGGGTGAGCGTGGAGGCAGCAGGCTCGTCCCTGCCCCTCGTAGAGCGTTTGAGCTGGAGCTGGGGTCCCCGTGAGCACAGCTGTGTACCCGCCTCTCAGGCAGGCTCACATGCTGGGGATGCTGAGCTGTGACCCAGGCCTTGTTCCCCTGCGGGCCGCCACGGACGTGGTCGCACCTCAGTGTCAGATCCGCACAGCTGCGAATGTCCTGGGGACCCAGGGAGGGGGGGCAGGGGTTCGTTGCCGTGTTCTTCACGCAGGTGAAGAGCTGGAACTCCCTCGCGGAGACAGTCGCCCATTTTATTCATTTAGGCAGCGTCAGAAGCAGCTTCTTGCCCAGTGTAAATGTGCCTGCTGCAGAAACAGAAAAAGGAAGGGAGGGCTTTGTTTTAAATGTCACTGCTTATTATTACCTTGTTGGAATGATTCTTTTTTTCTTTTTAATATTTCCACTTTTATTAGGCTTATATTGACAAAGAAACCATAAGTTCTTTCTTTCTTTATTTGTTTAATTTATTTATTTTTGGCTGCATTGGGTCTTCATTGCTGCGCGCAGGCCTTCCCTAGTTGCAGCCAGTGGGGGCTACTCTTCGTTGCGGTGCGTGGGCTTCTTCTCATTGCGGTGGCTTCTCCTGTTGCGGAGCACAGGCTCTAGGCGTGTTGGCTTCAGTAGTTGTGTCTCACGGGCTCAGTAGTTGTGGCACGCAGGCTCTAGAGCGCAGGCTCAGTAGTTGTGGTGCACGGGCTTAGTTGCTCTGTGGCATGTGGGATCTTCCCGGACCAGGGCTCGGACCCGTGTCCCCTGCATTGGCAGGTGGATTCTTAACCACTGGGCCACCATGGAAGCCCTGGAACGATTCTTTTCACCCCCTGCAGACACAAAAGGGAGTTCTGCGGGCACACTCTCCCTTTGGGTTTGAGACGCCTTTCCCCGGAGGGCTGTTGCAGAAGGGCACTCAGACCCCACCAGAAATGACTGTCCTGGGCTTCTGTCCAGACAACCTAATATGCGGGAGTGACCTCCCCCGAGAGATGGCCACTCCTGCACCCATTTGCAGATGAGGAAACCGAGGCACAGCAGGTTCCTGGCTTGCCCCCTGCCCACGTTCAAACCCAGGCCTGTTGGACCCCAGAGCCCGAGGACCCCAAGGCTCCTTCCTAGGGCACAGTAGCCTGAGGGAACTGGGGGCCCCGGGGGGCTGCTCCGGGCTCAGAGAGCCTGCCTGTCGTGGAGACACTCGTGGGGACTGTCTGGTTGTGTCAGGGCTAATCTGTCCCTGCTTCAGAGGCTCAGATGAGAACTGGGTGGTCCCTTCCTGGATTTATTTATTTATTTATTTATTTATTTATTTATTTATTTATTTATTTATTTATTTATTTATTTATTTATTTATTTATTTATTTATTTATTTATTTATTTATTTATTTATTTATTTATTTATTTATTTATTTATTTATTTATTTATTTATTTATTTATTTATTTATTTATTTATTTATTTATTTTTGGCTGCGATGGGTCTTCATTGCTGCACGTGGGCTTTCTCTAGTTGCGGCGAGCGGGGGCTACTCTTCATTGCAGCGCGCGGGGCTTCTCCTTGCAGTGGCTTCTTGTTGCAGAGAACGGGCTCTAGGAGCGCGGGCTTCAG
This sequence comes from Lipotes vexillifer, assembly GCF_000442215.2. NCBI lineage: Eukaryota > Metazoa > Chordata > Mammalia > Artiodactyla > Lipotidae > Lipotes > Lipotes vexillifer. The sequence goes on along the minus strand of NW_006780198.1, from coordinate 883,295 downwards.
TAGTTGTGGCACGTGGGCTCAGTAGTTGTGGCTCACGGGCTTAGTGGCTCCGTGGCATGCGGGATCTTCCCGGACCAGGGCTTGAACCCTTGTCCCCTGCATTGGCAGGTGGATTCTTAACCACTGCGCCACCAGGGAAGCCCCAGTCACCCGACTCTTAAATAAACTAGTCGTCCTCTGGGCGGATGTGGATGTGTGACCTAGTGGAAAAGTCCCCAGGCAGCGTCTCAGCACTTCGGACCACGCAGTCAGGGCGGAACGCATCTCACCACCGCCCCACGGAGCGCCCTTGAGCACGGGGCAGGTCGTGCCTGCTCTGGCAGTTTCTGAGACAAAGGGAGCAGCAACCAAGCTAGACTCGGGCTGGGGTCGCCCCTGCTCAGATGGGCCCCAGTGTCCCGGCTCTGACCTCTGTGCCTGGGGGAGGGTGGAAAGAGCCCGGCCTTGCTGGGCTGCTCGGGCTGAGGGCGGCCACGGTGCTAGCTGAGGCAAAGTGTCTACAGAAGTGTCCCCGTCCGGCTGGAGTCTGAAGTGGTGCGCCATCCACACAGGGCTACGTGTTGGTTCAGGTGTGATGGGGCGCCCGCTCTCGTGGGGTTCCCCGGCTGGGAGGGAGGCAAACATCAGACAGGCCATCAGACGGGTTAGATACCCTGAAGGAGAGGAGCTCTGTTCTAGAAAGAGAGCGACGGGGGGCGCCCGAGCTGCCGTGAGAGGGTGGACCGGGCTGGGCAATGGGGCAAGGGCGGCGTGGGGTCTGTGGGGTGGAGGTGTCTGTTCCCACAAAGCTGGGACCCATTGCTGGGGACCCTCCACCACTGTGGACTGGCCGCTCTACACTCTTGGGTGCTGGGGGAGCCTAGTGATGTTGCAGTGGGTGGTGGGAGCGGAGGAGGCAGGAGGTGAGGGATTTGGTGGGAGCCTTCCCAGCATCTGGGAGCTGACGAACCGTGGACGTGGCTGGAGCTGCCCTGAGGTGCTTCTGACCACCTCATCCCCAGCGAATGACCACAGACCCCAGAGTGCACTTTGTGAGCCGAGGGTCAGGGAAGGGGAGGCTCTTAGCAGCACGGGGGTCTCTCCTTGTCAGTTTCAAATTAGGTCCCAGCCCCTCAATGACCTAGTCCGTCTTCCAACTTTCAAGCACCGTCCCGTGGTGGCCAGCCAGTGGTAAATAAAGCCTGTGGGCTGTGAGAATAAAGATGTCACCATCTCTGAGAGGTGAAGAGGCCGGTGTTTTGGCTATAATTAAAGTTTTCCTGACTTTTAAGAAGTGATCAGGGACTTCCCTGGTGGTCCAGTGGTTCAGAAACCACCTGCCAATGCAGGAGACAGAGGTTCGATCCCTGGTCTGGGAAGATCCCACCTGCTGTGGGGCAGCTAAGCCTGTGCACCGCAACTGCTGAGCCCGCGTGCCACAACTACTGAAGCCCGCGCGCCTAGAGCCCGTGCTCCGCAACAAGAGAAGCCCCCGCTCGCCGCAACTAGAGAAAGCCCGCGCACAGCAACAAAGACCCAACGCAGCCAAAAAAATTTAAAAATTTAAAAAAGAAGTGATCACTGTGTCTCCTACCATGAGTGACACTCAAGATGGTGTCCTCTTGTGTCTAACGCTCATGATCAACTTCTTCGTTGTTTTGTGTTTTTTTTTTTTTTTTTTCCTGGTTCGCGGGCCTCTCACTGCTGTGGCCTCTCCCATTGCGGAGCACAGGCTCCGGACGCGCAGGCTCAGTGGCCATGGCTCACGGGCCCAGCCGCTCCGCGGCATGTGGGATCCTCCTGGACCGGGGCACGAACCCGTGTCCCCTGCGTCGGCAGGCGGACTCCCAACCACTGCGCCACCAGGGAAGCCCTCCATTTGTTCTTTGAACAAACGGTCAGTGTTGCAATGCCCCAAATTCACTGCCCCCGCATCCCTGCCCCCTGGCCAGGGAGTTCTGGTGGGTTTCCTCTTGTGGGGGGGTCTTGTCCCTCCCTGCCTCTCGGCTCATGGGCCCCAAGTCTTCTGTCTGGTCGTGGGTGAGAGGGTGCTGGCTGGCACGGGGGGTGGCATGATGGGGACAGGCAGGGACACCTGGAGACCCTCGGGGATGCCCACCTCCCCTTCCTGCTCCCCTGGAAGTGGCCCGTGTGGGCCGTATGGGGGCTGTTCCCAGGGTGGGCCCAGGCGCTTTGCATGCCACGGATAATCGCTCCCGCTTCTGGCTGCCCACGAATAACATGGATAACCGCTCCCGCTTCTGTCTACCCATGCGCTCACCACCCTAACAGCCACCCACTGCCCCAACTTGTCTGTCTTCCTGGTCTCTAAACATGTTTTGTGGGGGCCTGTCTCCATGGAGCTGGGACATTGGGGTTCCTGGGGTGTTAAAAGGTCCCTGCAGTCAGCACCGGTCAGACCTGGCCGGGGATTTCCTTGAGCCCAGCCCAGAACCAGGCTGCATTTGGGATGGTGGTCCTGACCACATGTCAGTGGAAAGGATTAGTGCTGCGTCAGGGTCCAAAACAGTACTGCTGGCGGTAGTGACCGCACTGCATGCCTCCTGCCACCAGGCAGGAGCCTCGGCACCTGGCTCGTTTCATGCCAGCCCCACAGTTACCCCGTGAGGCAACTTGTTTCTGTTTATACGAGAAAAGCTGGGCTCCACGAGATGAAGTAAGTCGAGGGACAGGAGGCCAAGGCCAGTGGTAGTTGGGAGCCCGTGACCAGGAGGGCGGGGGCAGAGGGATGCTCTAGGGTAGATGTTCAGGACTCAGGGGCGTGGGGAGTGCAGAGAGGTTGGGGCAGGGTGGAGGGAGAGCGGGACCCCCAGGACAGTGTTACAGGAACGTGTGACTGTCTACAAGGGAAACTGCTGGTGTGGAAGGTGGGGAGCACCTGGGGATTCTGACCATGGGCAGGGCCGCGGGGGTGTTGTCGGAGGGCAGATCTGCAGCTCAGAGGAGAGCGCTGGTCCAGTGGGCGACACTGACGGGGAGGGGATCCTGACGGGACAGGCGCAGTCCCACCTGCATAGAGGGTAGGAGGTCGTGGGCTGAAGTGCAGACAATGGCTCCAGGGGGACTTAGGACCACGGTCAGCGTGGCAGCTTGGCCTGACGGTGCATGTGACGCTGCCCTCTGACCAGCATCGGGAACGCTGGAGCCAGGGAGCTGGGGGGTGAGGGGGTAGGGCCGGGGAGGATGGGGGAAGGTTCTTTAGTGGGGCTCAGAGCAACTTGGTGGGGCAGCCGTGTGGCTCCAGTGGCACAAGTAAGGCCAAAGCATGGACAGTGCAGATTTGTCCTTAACCTGCAGAGGGACCTGAAAGCAGGTTGGGGGCTGGCCCCGAGGGGCAGGACTCACTGGAAGCATCCTTCCAGCAGACGCTGCCTCTCCTGGGGAATAGAGACCCACGCTTGGGTGGCCACCAAGATCCCTTCGGCTCTAAATGTTTCCATAAGTGAAGGAAACGCCCCCTCACTAACTAGAAAGGTGAACACTCAGGGGGCTCCGATGTGCTGTCGTGATGTCCTGGTAGTTAGCAGCATGGTCTGTGCTGTCTAACCAAGTGTCTTCCAGCATCCTCGGTACTGCTGATTTCTGCACCGTCCCTGCCCAGCCCGACCCGGCCGCCTGGCCGCCCTGGGTCGAGGCTTCCCTGACCCGCTGTCTGTGCTCCGCAGGCTGTGTCATCACCATCTCTGGGCGCGTGACCTTCACCAGCAATAAGTCCATGGAGATCGAGGTCTTGGTGGACTCCGACCCCGTGGTGGACAATTCCCAGAAGCGCTATCGGGCCGCCAGTGCCTTCTTCACCTATGTGTCCCTGAGCCAGGAGGGCAAGTCTCTGCCTGTGCCCCAGCTCGTGGTGAGTGGCCCCTCTGACCCGTGTGTCCCTGGGGGCAGCTGCCCCCGCTGCTGGGCCGGCCCCCTCGGCGCTTGCTGGGCTCCCAGGAGAAACCGAGCTACATGAATCCATTCTGGGCAGCTGGGTCCGCTCAGCTCCTGAGGGGCCAGCGACCTTGGCTGTGGGGCAGGTCAAACGTGAGGCCCAGTCCCTGCGGACTGTGGGGGAGGGACTGGGCAGACAAGGTGAGAGGCGCCCCTTACGAGCTCCTTGCCGTGGGATAAGCACGCCTCCTTGCGGGTCCTGGCACCGTGTACAAGCGCTACAGTGGGGGTGAGGACCCTCCCAGGGTGGGCTCTCGAGGAGGCCCTGGCCTGCGTGTCCTGCATCATGGGGCCAAGCCAGAGCCCTGCACCTCGGGGCTGGGCATCTGGGCCTCGTGGCCTTTCCCTGCCCTGGCTCCCTAGCCAGGCTCTGCCCTGGGTATGCAGAGAGCACACCGGGAGCAGAGCTGGGGGCTCTGGCCCAGGCGTGGATCCTGGCAGGCCTCAGCCACCAGCAGGGTTTGCTTGGCTGCCGTCCTGGGCTCCACAACCCAAGAGGCTGCTATTGGAGCTGTGGGGGCGGGGGCGGTGGGGGGGGCACAGGTGAGTCACTAGCATTTTCTTAATTTGGAAAAGAGAAGGTTGGATTCACTGAACATGTAAGGGTTTCCCTCCCTCTCGCCCCCGGCCCCCTCCTCAGCTCTCGGCGCCCGTGGGCCCCCAGCGCTCAAGGCCACAATCCCTGGAGACTTTCGGGGCTCCCACCCCCTCACGCCCTCCCCACGCCAGACCCCCATCCACGGTCTGGTCTCGTCCCTGCCCTGTCTTTCTCCAAAGCACCAGCCCCCCCGCTTGCGGGAGCTGCTCATTTGCCAGTTGTCCCTCCCCCACTGGACTGAGCTTCACGAACTGGAACACATGTGCTCCTAGTGGCTCACTGGGGCTGGAACAGTCTTGGCACCTAGTGGGTGCGGTTGGGAAAATGCATGAATCCTGCTGTGTGCAAGGCCTGAAGCCAATCCCAGGAGGAGAGACAGGCGGCGTGGATGCTTGGGGGAGCCGGGGGAGCACACTGGGCCGGTGGCCTCCACCTGGGGTGGACGTGAAGTGGTGCCCGGGGAGTGGGCAGGAGCCCCCAGGAAGGCCAGTGGGGCAGGGGGCCGTGTTGGGCGGTCGTGGGAGCTGTAATCCCAACACTTTGGCGCGTGCTAGCTGTCGGGGAGCCTGGGAGTCGGGGACCCCGAGGCGGCCAGTGTCAAGGCGGGGCGAGGGGAGGGCAGGGTGGCAAGGAGGCCCAGCTCAGAGGCACTGGGCGACTGTGTGTTGGATGCAGGAATGAACGAGTGAACGAATGAACGATGCCTCCAGATTCCCCTTGAGGCTGATGACAGCTTTATGAGCCTCACACATTCCTTAGCTATGCCAGTCAGGGTGAGTGCCCCCTCCTGGAGGGTGGCCCTGTGCCGGTTCTGAGTCCTCTGTCTGCTTCTTTTGGCCACCCTCAGCCCAGCAAGGCTGAGGCACTTGGGGAAGGTCACACAGCTGGTCCGTGGGAGCCTGGGTGTAGAGAAAGCCTCCGTTCAGGCTGCTCCTGGTTAGTCTTGAGCCAGACCCTGCATCTGTCACTAGGGGGCCAGGAGGAAGCCAGAATCCTGGGCGGTGGTTGAGGTGCGGGTGTGGAGCCGAGAAGCCTGGGGAGGGGCCGGGGGTTAGGGTCTTGAGCGCCTGACGCTTGTGTGGCAGCGACTGGCAGGCGACTCAGGCCCCCCGCCAGCCTCCCAGGGCCCCTGCAGCATCTGCTCCCATGCAGCTCCTGTGCCCCCTGGCAAAGGGCACGTACTGGAAGCCTCCAGAAGGATAAACATACCGCGCTTCGGAGCACTTCCTCCTACAGGCGGGCGCAAGGCCCCCACTCGCTTGCCTGGCCTGCCAGGAGATGCTAACCCCCAGCCCCGCTCCTCTCTGGGCCCTCGCAGGCCCACAGGGGCAGCACCTAGGTTTGGTGGGGGAGCCGTCTGGCATCGTCAAGGCCCCTGCCATGGCCAGAGGAGCCTCGGCTGCCCGCTGGGCCCTCTCCTGTCCCTCCCCCGTTCCCCCGTCACCCCCGTCCTCTGCGGGCCGCCCCCCACTCGCTCTTCGCTGGCATTGAGTCCCCACCCTGGGGCTCTAGTGAGTCGGGTGGGGGGCGTGGGGGGAGGCTGCACAGGGCAGGGTTGGTGAACCTGGCCTTAAAGGGTGGGGGGCTCCACCGTGTGGAAGGAAGGAAAGGGGAGCCAGGGTGGGCACCGTCCTCAGGCAGGCTCTGCACCGTCACCTCCCCACGTACCACCCCAGGCTGCTGGGGAGGGGTGGAGGGTCCGGCAGCCTCGGCCTCTCCCTCCCGAGTCCCCAGCGCTGTAGCCCCCGGCCTTGCCTCCCTCCTCCTCCCCACCTTCCACCACTGTCCCCCCCCCAGGAGGGGCCCTGGGCCCGCCTCGTCGGAGCAGGAGGACCGGGGTGCCCGTCCCGCCCCTCATCCTGATGGCTCAGCAGGATGGCTTCCAGCCGCCTCGGCCCCTCGGCTAACACACACGTGTCCCCCCGACCTCTGTCCACGGCCTGACTTCCTCCTGCCTTGACCTTCGCAACCACGTGTCTCTAGGTCTCAGACCCCTTCCTCTGGGAACCTTGCCTGCTCCTCTTGGCCCCCAGATGCAGGCTCGCCCCCCTTCTCCCCCAGACCCTTGTTCCATCTCTCTCCATATTGCCACAGGGCCCCTGGGGGACATCTCCCTCCTGGATGCTGAAGTCCCGCCCCACACAGGCGAGCCCTTGACCTTTGTCCTTCCCGCCTGCCCAGCCTCCAGGCTCCAGTAGGGTGGCCAGATCCAAGAACACTCTCCGTCTTTATCTCACTGGCCTCTCCCTGGCGTTGGCACGCCTCATTGAGGGGGCCTCTGCTGAGTGTCCAGATGGCCACCCTATGGCCCCGAAACACGGGGCTCTGACAGATCCCAACCTGCACCCTGCCCTCCTTGGGTGGTTGGGACCGGGCCCCGGGCCTCCTTGCTTTACTCTCCCATACGGGCTCCCACGGCTGCCTCTCTCCACAGGGTCTCAGCAGGCATTCCCAACGTAACATTCCGAACTGAACCGTTGTCTCCCAGCCACCTCCCCCCAAAACTCCCACTCCTGGTGGATTCCCTCCCGGTGAGCCTGGGAACCGGGCTGGCCCCTCCCTCCTGCTCAGCCCCAAGCTGTACGCCC
>NW_006780198.1:866707-875516 GCF_000442215.2 Lipotes vexillifer | reverse complement strand
TGTCCTCACTCTGACTCTGCACTGCATCCCGGCAAGTTTTTCAGAACAGAATTGCGTTGGCTGCCTCTCCCGCCTGAACTGCTCAGCAGCTCAGCGGCTCCTCGCTGCCCTCGGCACGGGGTCCAGCCAGGCCGGCCACCTCTGTTCCTCAAATCCCAAACTCAGTCCTGCCTCAGGGCCTTTGCACTTGCTGTTCCTCTGCCTGGACACCTTCCCTCAGATGGTCACGACGGCAGCTTCTTCCACCGTTTCTCAGATGTTTCCTCCTTTGATGACCTTCCCTCCCCTCTCTGGATAAAGCCTTACTCCCCACGCCCACCCCATCACCCAGAGACTCTTTGCCGTTGCCTGCAAACCGGCCTGGAGTTGGTGGGAGAGAGAGCAAAAGGAAATGAGAGGGCTGGGGGCCGAGCTGGCCTCTTGTAGCAGGAGAGGAGGGGCAGGGTCACACCCAAGGCCCTCCAGCTGCTAGAGGGCAGGCCGGGCCCAGGACCAGCCTTCCGGCCATCCCGAGCCCTTTCCTCTACCGTCAGCTGAGGGAGAGTTGGGCCTGCAGGACACCCCAAATGGCCCTGAGACCGAGGATAGCCAAGGAGTCGGGACCATCTTCATTTTGAAAAGGCTCCCACAGAGTACATGCAGGTGGACCAGGTGGACCGGGTGTCCCGGCAAGGTCTGCATTCCGGCCGTAGCTGGCTGTAGTGTGCGCCCGCCCAGGAGCCCAGGAGCTGCCTTGGGCCTGATTGGAGCTCTCTATGGCTACCCCCTCTGCCCTGCCCGCACCCCAGAGCTCAGGCTGCTGGGGAGACCAGTGCCGCAGCCAGGGTGGAGGGGCAGCAGTCCGGGCTCAGGGAGGAAAGCCTCCGACCCCGGGCTCCAGTCCACATGGAGAGACCTTTGCGGAGGAGCCCGTGACCTTCCCAGAGCTGGGACGCTTTCATGGGGCCGGGCTGGTCTGTGAACCCTGGGGGCTGTCTGTGCCCTTTCCAGAAACATAGGGACCTGGGGGTCGGGGGGTCGGTGCAGGAGGGGCTGCAGGGGGTTAGGGGAAAGTCACCTGCTTGAATGAAGGGGAAGGGAGGGTGACCGAATTCCCAGATCTGAGGGGCCGGTGGTTGGCAGTGGCCACATCTTCCCACTGGCCGGCTGCATGTCGATCCAGGCTATTGTTGCTAATTAAAGATGGGCTTTGATTCTTCACTGGGGTGTCCTGGGGCCCACCAGTGTGGATAAAAATAGCCTCTGGGGGGTGGGGCAGACTCCCTAGCCTCCAGCCCAGCCTCTGCGGCGCTCACTTGGGAACCACCGACACCACAGTTGTCTGCCTCTCAGCCCACGTGTGCCCGCGTCGGGGCTCAGCCCTCCCCACCCCTGCTGTCAGCACTTATCCTCCTGTCTATTTTTAGCTCCCATCCCCAGGGCCCGGCTGACACGGAAGGCAGCGTGGCTGTTGGAGTTCTTCTTGATGAATATTTTATGCTGGGGAGGGCCCACTGCACCGCGCCCGCCCGGCAGCTGCCGGCACTTCCAGGCTGCTTATTAGAGGAGGCAAGCACGGGACGCGGAACCAGCCAGGCCCAGGCCCTGCCTCCTTCTAAAGGCCTCCCTGTGTCTGTGCCCTCTGACCTCGGGGGTGGCGGGCAGACCCACACCACCTTCCAGCTCTGGAGAGGTGGTACGGAGGGACGTGGGGGAACGCCCCGAGGTGGCTCCCTGGGACCTCGCCCCAGATTGGCCCCAGCACCTCCCATGGGCAACTTTCCAGCCCGGGTGTGGGAAGCCTTTTCAGTCTCCAGAAGCGTGAGAACCCGATGGACAGACTCTGTGTTGAAGCCAGAGTAAGCCCGTCCTGGGCGCAGGGCCGGCCTCCGTTCTCTCTGGTTCACATGTGGGCGCTGCAGCCCCCGAGGCCCCAGGAGGCTCGCGTGCGGGAGAGGTCGCGCCCTCAACAAGGGAGAAGCCTGAGCTCCATCACAAGCACGCAGGCGATGTGGGTTTTGAGAGAGCACGTTCACAGCTGCTTCTGTGGGTCATTTGGAATAGGAATGCTTTCCCCAGTGAGCCGAGCGGCATGGCCACGGCACGTGGAGGCAGCGGAGAACGGTCTTTCCGAAGCCGGTTTGCTTGACTCCCAGAAAACCCAAACCACAGAGCGGCCTGCGGCGTGGGGGTCTTGGCCGCTGCTTGTAGACCCTCGCCTCCCGGTCCACACGGACAGCTGGCGTGCGGAGGACAGGGGCCTGGACCCTGGGGCCTCCGTCGTCAGCCACTGAAGTGACAAGTCGGGATGAAAGCGGCGGCAGTGAGGAAATCGGGGAGGCAGCCGGCCTTCCCTCTCGCAGCCGGTGGAGCTCCGCCAAGAACACGGCAAAACGTGTGCTTTTGCGCTTTCTCAGCAGTGAGCGCTTCCACTGTACATCACACCTGGACCTCAGGGCGCCCTCGAGGGCCAGTCGCCACCAGGCTTCCTGAGCGCCCACTCCCTAGGGCCAGGTGCCCGCCGAGGCCATTCTCTGTCTACTGGGAGGGAGCCGGCAGGGTGGATGCCCCCAGTGCCCACAGCAGCGATGGTCCCAGGGGAGGCAGCTGAGCGTTCATGAGGTGCCGAGCCGCCTCCCTGGTGGGTGTCAGGGTGGGTTGTCCGAGCCCACAGACAGGCCACAGTGACAGTGAAGGGCAGGGACTCGCCCGAGTCCAGTGGCCAGCCCTGACATGGAGTCGACCTGGAGCAGACCCTGAGCCCCTTGGCCATGGCCGGTCTCTGAGCCTCCGTTTCCCCACTGGAGCCACCCCGGGCCGGCAGGTCCTCTGTGGTCTCGGCACCATCTCCATGATCTAACCAGAGAGCTCCTCGCTACTTTGCTCCGAAGAGGAAGCACGGGGCCAAGGCTTCCGGCAGTGGGCAGCTCCTCGATCCTAGGACCCGAGCCTGGAGGTGAAGGGGCAGCCACCACCTCCCCCCAACCGTGGCCAGGCCTGCTCTTTACAGCCTGATGTGGTGAAAGGAACATACATCCCACCCCCAGGGAAGGGAAGAGGGCCCTCACATGGGGCTTGTTTTGGGCTGGGGGCCCCAGGTGGCCCTACGGCTTGGGGAGACACCTCTGTCCTGGACATTCGGTGTGCTGGAATGATTTCTACTTGCTCCCTGATTTAAGAAACTCAGACGTACTGGAGCACAGCAGGACTGACTCATCTGTTCCTGGAAGGGTCCGGGGAGCCACGTCAGTGAGGGAGACTGTGCCCTTGCTGCCCGTCCACAGGAGCGAGTCGGGGAGTAGAATATTCGTGAAGCTTCTTGACCCCATGTCCTCTCTCTCTCTCCCTTGGCTTTGGATGCTTAGCAGGGAGTCTGCCTTGTCATGGGAAAATGCCAGAATCCTGAAGCTGCTCCTGTCCCCTGAATGGGTGGTGTTTGGGAGCTTGTAGTGGCCTGTGAGTCCCACCTGCCCCTGGAACCAGGGGTGTGGGTACCACAGGGGGCGTGGATGAGAGGGTGCGGCCCCTGCCAGCCTAGCTCTCACCTCCGCTCTGCCATGAGCCCAGACTCTTCCTCTGACCTTCTTAAGCCGTCCAGTCTTCACGTCTCCTGAACATCCTGTGTCCCTGACGGCTCTGGGCTGGCCTCTTTGTGGAACAGTAGTGCTCTAGAGAACACTCAGTTCAACAGTCAGCTCTCCAGAAGAGGGCCCAATGCACCGATGACACACTTTTTCTCATTAAAACGTTGGTAGGTTCTACCTCTGGAACATCAGCTTCTTGTTGCTTCATTGCTGTGTCTTCAAATCCAGGTGACCCCAGCTGTTGTGATTTCTATAGAAGGTGAAAGCCCGAGGCAGGCTCTCAGGGGCACTGTTAGGCCTGACCCCGGATGGTGCCAGAAACATGGCTGCAGGAAGAGAGGCCCGTGGGCAGAGGGTGCAGCGGAAAGAGGAGAATCCCAGCTAGAGTCGGGACAGCCCTGATTCACTGTGGCCCCCCTGGAAGGTGACTTCGAAGCTGGGGAGAAGACTGTGAAGGTCACTGGGCCCAGGCAAGGGCCACGGCCGCAGGACCTGAGAGGGTCTTTCAGGAGGGTGAGCTCATGCCCGGTGTATCCTGGGGTGGACCACAAGGCCGCCCCACCATGTGAGAACCATGGCTTCTTGGCAGCCTCGTGCTTTCTCTGTGAGGTGGCGTGGAGTCCCCTGGCAAAGGCCTGCCAGGGACAGGGACACTTCTGAGCCCCGTGCTCAAAGATGCAAGGAAGAAACAGACCCCGGAACCCCGCAGTGGGAGGAAGAACGCAGAAGGATCTCCCCGCTCATGTGCACACACAGAATCAGAGAGCGGCATGCCGGCCCTGCCAGCAGGAGAGGAGATGCTTCATCGGGGGCGGGAGGGGGTTGTCCACCCCTAGGTGTGCCGGACGCCCCACCTTGTGCCTCTGTCACCAGCGCAGGCCCCTGCCAAGCCCCTGGGTGCTCTGAGCCTTCTGGAGTTGCTTGGGGACGGAGGTTGCCTGAACGTGTCCATCGAGCGGACTCTCTAACACACGGTCGCACGGATCTGGACTTCTCGCTGCAGTCTCCGTTGGTTTGCTCGTTCACTCAGCAAACGGCTTCTGGGCCCCGCCGTGTCTCAGGCCCTGTGCTGGCCTCAGACAGACGGCAGGGAAGACGCCGACACGAGTGAGCACACCCAGGGCCAGAGGCTTGCAGTGAGGACGCTGCCCCTGGCTGGGGCCCAGCCCGTGGGAAGGGCTCAGAAAAAGGCGGTGAGGACCTTATAGCTGTCGTCTGGTGGGGACAACCGTGTCCACACAGCTGGTACAGGGGCCAGTGCTGTGAGCAGGGCCTGTGTCCCCTCTCCCAGCGGAGACTGGTACCCGTCGCTGCCCTTTCCCAGGCAGCGCCCGAGCTCCCTGCCTCTTCCGTAGCCTCCTCTCGGCCCTTCCGCAAGGGAGTTTCGTGACCGCACATGAGGGCAGTGATTTCAGGGACCGAGCTGGTGCTGTGGGGTGAGGGGAGCCCCTGGCAAGGGTGTCTACAACTCCCCATGGCGGTCCCATCATTGGAGGCTTGGGGCTGCGTGTGCTGGCGGTGGTGGTGGTGAGACCCAGACCCCCGGACAGCGGCTTCCCGGGTGCCCAGCCCAGCACCCCTGGGGTCGGGGTCTGCAGGTGGAGCTGCACTTGGGGGACACAGCTGCCTGCGGGGATGGGGACTCCTGGACACCACCATGCACAGAGCCCCTCGCCACGCCACGCCGAAGGGCCCCAGTAGTTGGAGGATGTCTTAATTGACTTCATGATTGTCCCACAGTCCCTCTCGCCTCCTGTTAACGAAGACCGGAGAGGCCGCATGGCTTCCTAATTAAGAAGGTCTGCCGTCCCTCAGGCTCACAGGAAGTTGTTATATCACCACTGGGAACCCTCTTCGCACCAGACGTTCGTTAATTACAAAAAGGACAAGCTCTTGATTTTACTGAGGGTGGAACTTAGTCGCTCACCCTCCCTGCCAAGTTCCAAATGTGTGTTCTGGAAGCACAGAAAATGCAAAATGGAAAACATTTGGTTTGCACTGACGGGAGCCCGGAAGACAGCGTTGGCAGGAAGCGTGGTGCGGGGAGAGGGGGAGAGCGGGAGAAGATGCACATCGGAGGCCCGGAGGCCCAGAGCCAGCGGGCGGGCGGGAGCCAGCGGGGTGCCCGGAGCACAGAGGGGCCGGCCCTGGGACCCTCCCCTCACCCCCACGTCCCTGGGGCTGTGTGACGTTCCAAAGGCCCAGCTGCCTTAAGGTGACCCCCAGGGCCATTCGCCCTCCTCCCAGCGCAGTGGCTATGGGTCGGCAGACAGGAGCGCACTTGGTCTCTAAGGCCATTCGTGATGATAGTAGTTCACGAGCGCGCACGTGCGCGCGCACGCACACGCGGTGTGGCTGCCGTGCGCGGAGAGTGGCCCGCACTGGCACTGCAGGAAACCCTTTGCCACGCCACCTCCCTGAGAACCCCATTTTACAGGTGGGAGGACCTGGCCCTGGGGAGGTGGGCAGCGTCTCTTGAGGCCACACAGCAGGTCCCTGTGACCCTGTGGTCCTCACCACCCCTCCACTGTCCCTTCCACCAGGCGGGTAAACAGGGGTCACCACGCCTCGAGCGGCCTGTGGGCCCCTTTGCTGTCACCTCTCCTTTTTCATACCCACAGGGGGCCACTTGCGGGGGGGTCGTGAGCCCTCCTCCCTGCCAACAGCTTCAGGCACTTGAGGGAAAATGTGATTTCCCGTGGAGGAGCTTTGTCCTCCCCGGCACCTCCAACCCCCGTTAAAAACAGCAACAGCCAACGACTTATGTATTTGTTTTACTCTGCTGGATGGAGGGAGATGGGCTGCGAGGAGGTGAGGAGGGCGCCGCTCGCTGTGGGCGGGGCCAGGGGCGGGGCCGCGTGCCGGGGGCCATCTGTCTCGTTCTGTCAGCTCCATGCCCAGCAGGGAAGTGGTGGCCCCTCTTAGTCACTTGGCCAGGAGAGCTGTTTATCAGAGCTCGTGGCCCTGGGGAGGCTGAGTGTCCACCAGCCAGCAGGGCAGGGCGCCCACCTCCACAGAGAGCAGAGAGGCTGCTCTGCTCACCTCTGGCTCTGTTTCCCCCTAGGGTGGCGGCCAGGGCCTGTCTTCTTAAACGTGTGCCCTCGCTGGGCACCTTCCAGGGCAGGCCGGTAAGGAGGGCCGTCAGCATTTGGGGTGGCAGCACCGAATCCTCAGCGCCTGGAACGCGCAGCCCAGGCCGCCGTCCCCAGAGGCGAGAGGAGGGATGAGCCCTCATCTGGCTCCTTCCCCCCCAGGCCTGGCAAATGGCTTGGCCACGCTCTCCAGCTGGCCAGCTGCCTGTACGTCCATCATCAGGCGGCGTGAGGTCTGTCCGAGGGCAGCTCCTGGCTGATGAGTTAGCTGCAGAATTACTGAACGTCAGAGACTCAGGGCAGCAGCTCTGAGGCCCAGTGCTGGGCGCGGGCCCCTCCCTCCACTGAGCAGAGACTAGAATGTACCCTGTCTTGTACCTGCACCTTGGCCTCGACCCCTCCTCAGGTCATGCTTTGAGAGGAGAATCCAGAGCCTTTGGTGCACCCGTTCTGGACACGTGGTGGCCCGTTGGCTGCCGAGGGGGTGAGTAGCTGCAGTCGTCTAGGGTGACCCCGTAGAGGGCTGGGCTCGTCACAGCTGCACATCAGGGCCTGGTGGGACAAGGGGAGGCAGGCGAGGCGCCCACCCTGTGCGGGCACGACCCGGAAGTGGACACCCCGCCCGCTGCCCCAGAACCAGCCCTGATGAGGACCCAACGTGGTCCTCCCCTGGCTTCTAGATGCTGTGCTCCCCCCAGACATTCACCCCCTCACTCCCAGAGCTTATGACCTAGAGAGGGCATTCCTCGTGAGTGTGCGGAGGTCGTGGGGGTCGTGGCCCCAAATGTGATGGAAGGGCCGGCATTTTTGTTCGTGTGTGTGGAGATCCGGAGGACGCTCGGGCAGCTGCATGTGGCCCGCTGGCACTCACAGGACCTGGCAGAAGGGGGAGGCGCAGCGCCCGTCTGCTGTTCGCTTCTAGTGCCCAGGCAGCTCCTCGGGGAGGCGCCTGGCTCCAGGGCTGGGACAGGAACGCACCCCTGCCCCGGCTTGTCCCCTCCCCGATGGAGAAGAGCCAGGGGGCTGGGCCGCTGCAGGCCCAGGGGGCTCCAGGCTCATTCTGGAGGGTCACCAGGGTGACACGGGAGGGCCACTGTGTGCCCTGCTGCCCACCGACAGGCCCGCCCCGAGAGCCTGTCAGCACAGGCTGGTCTGGAGGGCAGCAGCAGCTCAAACCGAGGCTCTGCCACTTAGCGGCTGTCGCCAGCTCAGCCCCTGCCCCGCGTCCTCATTGGTGGGAGGGGAGCATGACAGCTCTGGACCCCTCCTGGGTTGTCACACAGACTCTCGTGGGCTGGGTGGTGCCTGCACGCCTTCCCAGGAACCCTCCCCAGGACCTGGCCCTCGAGACCGCCTTGCTCCGCTCTCCTTCGTCTTTGGTCCCTGCCATCGTCACGTTCCTAGTGCTGCGTCGGCTGCCTCTTTTCCTGCATGTTGTCAGCCAGCGGGTCAGCCCCCCAAGGCAGGGTCCCGCAGCGGGTGGTCTGCATGCTTGTGGGGAGTGCACGCATCCAGGCCCCGGCGCCGTGGCAGGGAAAGTGCCTGGTTTAATTCAGTGAGCATCACCCCCGCCCTGGTGCCCCTCCCTCATGTGCCCGGATTTGGGTGGGGCACCGCCCCGCTGAACCTCCCTTTGACTTTCTGTAAACTAGGATGGCACTTGTACCTCTGGGGTGCTTTTCAGATATAATTACACGCCGTATAGTTCCCCTGCTTAAAATGTACAACCTGGGCTTCCCTGGTGGCGCAGTGGTTAAGAATCTGCCTGCCAATGCAGGGGACACGGGTTCGAGCCCTGGTCCAGGAAGATCCCACATGCCTTGGAGCGACTAAGCCCCGTGAGCTGTAACTACTGAAGCCTGCGTGCCTAGAGCCCGTGCTCCGCAACAAGAGAAGCCACCGCAATGCAAAGTCCACGCACCGCAACATAGTAGCCCCTGCTCGCCACAACTAGAGAGAGCCTGCGCACAGCAGCAAGACCCAATGCAGCCATTAATTAATTGATTATTTTTTTTAAAAAAAGGAGGCACTTCCCTGGTGGCGCAGTGGTTAAGAATCAGCCTGCCAATGCAGGGGACATGGGTCCGAGCCCTGGTCCGGGAAGATCCCACATGCCGCAGAGCAACTAGGCCCATGCGCCACAATACTGAGCCT
>NW_006780198.1:859146-866383 GCF_000442215.2 Lipotes vexillifer | reverse complement strand
TGCTGAACCCCACAAGCCGCAACTACTGAAGCCAACACTCCTAGAGCCCGTACTCCGCAACGAGAGAAGCCGCTGCAACGAGGAGTGGCCCCCACTCGCCACAACTAGAGAAAGCCCGCACGCAGCAATGAAGACCCAACGTGGCCAAAAATAAATACACAAATAAATTATTTAAAAAGAAAAATAAGAAAGAAATGCTTGCATTTCTTTAAAAAAAAACAACAACAAAAGACAGCGCACCGCCAGTCTTCATCCCTCCCCCCAACCCCTGGCCACCATTAATCTGTGTTCTCTGTCGAGTCTCCTGTTCCAGACGTTTGTGTAACTGGGCTCACAGGTGAGGTGGGCCTTTGTGCCTGGCTTCTTTCTCCCGGGGCTGTCGGCCAGCTCTGAGGGCGTGCCACAAGCTGACCTCAGGAGAGGGTGGGCCGTGCTTCCCATTCGGCCACCCCCAAGATGGGAGTAAGATTCCTTAGGAAAAGGGGTCCCTGGCTAAATCATTGCAGGACAGCCCTGATTAAACACCATTAAACAGGTTTATTTGACTTCAAGATTTTGACCTGTGTGCATCATTAGCTGGGAGAGGCTAATTAGCGTTCAGGTTTCCAGACCCGTTTGGCCACAGACCACCAAGAAGGCTTCATCTCCCTTTTGGAGCTGGGAGACAGAGACTCGGGATGCAGGAGGCCACAGAGCCCGCACTCCGCCACAAGTGTGCAGGCAGTGGTGTCAACGCAAATGGAACGGTGGTGTGCGTCCTCGAGGGAAAGAACCCAAGTGCGCAGTGTGGGCGGCCCCGAGGGGTCAATGGCTAGGTGCCCGCAGAGGGTGGGCTGCTCCCCGGGCGTCCCCCCGGGCCCAGCAGCCCTTCCTCAGTCCCAGTGCCAGCACCCCCCACCCAGGCCCTGGCCTCACGTGGGCCATCCTTGCCTGACAGATGGGACGCCAGCTCCTGAGCTCACACCAGCAGCTCCACGGGGCCATTTGCCACCCTCCCTGGGTCCCCTCCCTGCTCCCTGGAGCCCCAGGAGCACTTGGCTGATGACCCTGGCACTTAGGGACCCAGTTCTCACCCGAATCCCACATCTGCTGGTTTCCAAGACCACTGATGGGCTGGAGAAACAGGAAGCCCGTCTCACGAGGCAGGCCCTGGCTCCAGGGGGCTCTGCAGAGGGCCTGGTAGCCGCCCTCTCTTGGTCCTGCTGCCTTACCCAGGCCAAGCTCACACTCCCTTGCTTCTGAGAAATCGTTTTCTTTCTAATAAGCCCTTGCCTTCTTTCCCCTGCCCCCGAGATGGCAACTCCACCAGCTAGAAGGAGGGCCTGCTCCAGAGCCCCAGCGGAGAGGGGCGGGTTTTTAGAGCTGGCAGGAACCTTGGAACGTGGTCCAGACCCCCCCACTGCCCTCCTCCAGCTCTCCTCTCAGCCAGCCCCACCGGGCCCCGATTCCACAGTTCCCAGCTCTGGGACCCCATAGGCACTGATGGAGTCATCTGCGAGGCAGGCAGGAAGCCCGGCTACACCCCTTCTCCCACTAAGGAAGGGCTGTGCCTTCGGGCTGCAGGTGGATGGGAGCCACAGGTCTCCTCAGTCATGCCAAGCAAGTTCCATATAGGGGAGGGGGAGGAAAAAGCCCCAACTGTTCTAGCCTGGTGGCCTTGACCTTGCATTTTTGGCCGCTTTGGCTGTCCCCCATTTGGAACAGGGATGGAGATGGGGAGGGGCCAGGGTCTTGCTATCCAAAGTGCTCTGCGGGCAGCAGCATCGCATCACCTGGACCCGTGTTAGAAACGGGTCTCAGGACTTCCCTGGTGGCGGGGTGATTAAGAATCTGCCTGCCAGTGCAGGGGACACAGGTTCGAGCTCTGGTCTGGGAAGATCCCACATGCCACAGAGCAACTAAGCCCGTGCGCCACAACTACGGAGTCTGCGCTCTAGAGCCCACGAGCTGCAACTACTGAGCCCGTGTGCCACAACTGCTGAAGCCCGCGTGCCTAGAGCCTGTGCTCCGCAACAAGAGAAGCCACCGTGATGAGAAGCCTGCGCACCGCAACAAAGAGAAGCCCCCGCTCGCCGCAACTAGAGAAAGCCCGCGCGCAGCAACGAAGACCCAATGCAGCCAAAAATAAATAAATAAATTTATGAAAAAGAAAAAAAAAAAAAAAAAAAAAAAAAAAAAAAAGAAACGGGTCTCAGCCTCTGACCCCCAGACCCACCGGGTCAGAATCCACATTTACAAGATCTTCAAGTGATTCGTGCGTATGTGAACATTTGAGAGGTCCCGAGCTAGCACATTCTGCCTGGATGTGTGCATAAACCTTGGGCTGGGCCCAGCAGGATGTGGACTTGTGTTCATGGGGTGCCTTGGGCAGCAGGGGCTGGAGGACTCGGGGGTCTTGCCCGCTTAGAACTGCCTGCTGAAACAGATACAACAGTTTATCTCCCTGCGCTGTTTCAAGTCAAATTGAGTAGCCTCAAATTTTATTTTTAAAAAGTCAGCCAGAGGTGAAACCAGAGCAGGCCTCCAATAAAGTGTCTTGGAAAAGCCACCATTTTCCATGTCTGCCCCGGGACTCTTCAGACAGGAACCGGAACCACTATACGGACCATGATCCTAGTGCATCAGATACCCGAACGTTCTACTGGCTCTGAGCCGCAAGGTTTGACAATTTACACCTGGTGACATTTAGAGAACAATTGCTGAGAAGGCTGAAGGGAAGGAAGTATTCGGTATGACCTGACCTTCCATCCTCTGGCTGATCGTTCTCTCTTTTGCCAATATACCATTTGTCTGTAAAACCCTTGGGTCAAAAATAGCTGCTAGGGCCTGGTGTCATTGTGGATGAAGGGCAACTGCCCCATTTCTTTGGCTTTCAGACACCCTCAAAGTGTCGCAAGGCAGTGTCGTCCCAGAGGAAATCGCACAGCTCTTTAAGCCCAAATCCCTGGCCCCGGGTGGCGAGAGATGGGGCCTTGGGAAGTGACCCCCTGATGCTGCCGCAGTGGACCTCTCTGGCCAGGGCCACACCACTTAGCGGCCAGGCCAGGCCACTCTCAAGAGTGAGAGGGGGCACGGTTCGCCATCCTGCTGGGTCGGCAGGCACAAGCCGGGACTGTCCTGGGCAAAACCCAGCCCTTGGGCAAGTGCCCATGTCACTCGGGGACGTGGCTTCTTAGGTTGCTCAGAGAAAGGAAACAGCAGAGGAGAGGTGAGGAGGACACCAGGTGCCACTTCTAGGCGTCTGTGCTGGCCAGGGCTCGCTGCCCACAGTGTGGTCGCTCACTCCTGGTACAGTAAAGTGGCCTTCTTAAGGTCACCCAGCCAGCACGGTGTTTGTCCCCACTTCCCTTCGGGGCAGAGATGGAGAGCAGCTGGCATTCCCTGGGAGTGGCGCAAACGTGGGGGGTCCCCCTTTTCCTTGCTCTGGCTCGGCTCTGCTTTAGGCCTCCCCTTCCGCGTTTCATCATCAACTGCATTTTCAGCTGAAGTTCATTACCAAAATGGCGCTGGGCTCAGGATTCAGCCTGCTGTGGAAGGTGACATGGGGAGGGGCGCTCGCTGTGGGCTGTCGGGAAGATGGGGCCTGGGCCGGGTTCTCTGTGCCCTCGGGGAGGGGCGGGGCGGGGCGGGGCCCAGGCTGCGCTGCAGTCACAGGTTCTCTAACCTGCCTGCTTCTCTGTGTGTGGTCCGCAGCCCGAGACTGAGGACGAGAAGAGGCGCTTTGAGGAAGGCAAAGGGCGGTACCTGCAGATGAAGGCGAAACGACAGGGTCAAGCGGAGCCTCAGCCCTAGACGCCCTCTCCTACCGCTGGGGCCTGGAGCAGCCCGCAGCGTCTCATCATTTAGAAGTTACCCCTTGGCCAAAACCCCAGTTCACGTTGACAGCTGGTGTTGTCTGAAGTATTCGTCTCGCAGTGTTAACCTGTGTTAACCTCTCCTGGAAACCTAGACACCAAAGCTTTATTTATATCATCCCAGTGTAAATGCTACACAGTATTGTCCCGGCGCCCCAAGGCATTCCCTGGAAACCCTGGGGAATACTGGGGCGCACGCTGTATGGTATGGAAAGAGCCCAGCATCACTAATAAAGCTGCTGTTTGGCTGGACCTTGGTCTGGGTGGTTGCTTGTCTTGGGCGGCTGCTCTCCCCGAGGTGTTGGGGGCTGTGGGCTCCCACGGGTCCCCCCTTCCTCAGGGCCACCCTCCTGCCCCCCCGGGTGCCTGGACCTGCATGTACCCCGGAACCTTGGGCACAGCGGCACCCACTTGTGTTTGCCCGACGGCTTGCTGGACAGAGAGAGAGCGCTCCTTCCTCCCTTCCCACCCTCCAACCCCCTCCTGGGCCCTGGCTCCGTGTCCTGGCTCTGAGGCCCCAACCAGTGTCCCACTGGCCTTCCTGTCGATGGGGGCTGGGGTGCTTTTGTGAGGACTCAGGCAAGGAGCTGGGCAGAAAGAGCCGGGCTCAGCCAGACCAGACCACAGCTCAGCATGGGGCAGGCCTGCCCTGGGCCTGGCCTCTGCTCCCTGGAGGCAGCTGAGACACCTCAGAACAAGAGGCAGGGATCCTGCTTGAGGGAGCCTCCCCAGCTGGTGCCAGGGCCCCTGTGCCCGATGTGGGAACCCCCAGCCACTCCGGCAGGGGGGTCATTGGGAAGGCTCGTGGGGCGGGGGTCCGAGGGGCAGTGTGTGTGTGTGTGTGTGTGTGTGTGTGTGTGTGCGCGCGCGCGCGCGTGTACACGTGTGTCAGCATCCCTGTCTCTGCACACGTGTGTGCACACATGTGAAGTATGAGGCTGTGTGTGTGCGCCTGGTCCAGCAGCCTCAGGGCAGTTACGCTGCCAAGGCCACTCCAGCCTCCCAGCCCCAGCTGAGAAAGGCCCCTGCACCAAGCACTTGCAGTCACCATCGCCTAGGAGAACGCTCCTGACCCAGGCTGGTCCCCGAAGCCTGGGGATGAGACTGGCCACCAACAACTACGGCCTCACGCAGGGCTCCCTCGGGCCCCGACAGAGAGAACATGGCTCCAGATGTGCAGAAACGCCCGCCAGGACCTCTGGAATCCATCTCGGGCCCCAGTCCTGGCTGACGGGGTTACTTCCTGCCTGGGAGCAGGCGGGGCAGGGAAGAGACCACAGGAGGCCACAGCAGCCCCACCCTGCCCCCCCGGCCCCCCGGAGGCTGCCTCAGCCTCCCCAGCTCCACCCACACCCTGTGCCAACTTCCTGAAGGCTATAGGTGGTGCCCTGGGCAGGGAGTGGTGTGGAGGCGAGCCAGCCCAGGCCGGCCAAAGCCTTGGTCTGAGAAACCAGAGTCGGCCACACCGGCCCCAAAGTGCCTGGGCCCTGGGGTTCCCCACAGTGGCCATCGGAAGCTAATCTCCCACCTGCCCCCAGAGTCAGCTAAGCCAGGGGCGGGGGGACTAGTACAGGCGGCCGTGGTGAGCTGGGCTCGCTCGTGGAGGTGCACTTGGGGCCACAGGCGTGGGGCAGGCTGCCTTCTGCCAGCTGGGCAGCGGCCTGGCCCATGCTCTGGTTGGCTGGATTGCCTGTTTGCCTTAGAAATGCCACACTTGACTACCAGCTACCCTGTGTCAGCCTCCTACTGCTGATGCCCTAATTACAACCAGAGTCACATGGGCAGGGAGCTGGACTGTCCATGGAGAGCTCATCAGGGGTCCTGACCACCCAGAAGCCACACACAGGGAGCGTATGGCCCAGGACTCACCATTCACCAGCTCTGCTTCATTGTGGAATCTTTTGCTATACAAACACTTTTACTTTTGTCTGAGACTGATCCTGGGGACTTCCCTGGCGGTCTAGTGGTTAAGACTCCACGCTCCTAATGCAGTGGGTGCGGGTTTGATCCCTGGTTGGGGAACTAAGATCCCACGTGCCACGCGGTGCGGCCAAAAAAAAAAAAGAAAAGAAAAAATTCTGATCCCAAGACTCACTCTGGGCCCCCTAAAAGCTGCTTCTAACTCCCCAGCTGTTTCTGGGGTGTGGAGGAGATGGTGTAAGTGGGCACAGAAGCCAGGCTATGGAGTGGTACAGGCAGCACTGGCTGTATTTTGTTGAGTCCAGTCCCGAGCAGATGCCCGCCTTCCTCCGGACACAGGGCTGGGCACTCGTGGGTGCTCCCCGGTTGCGGGGCAGGACAGTGCCCTGTGGGGCAGCCCAGAGTGACTCCGGAAGCCTTTCGTCCGGGGTGTGTGTGGTCCCTGGCTTTCTAGAAGAGGCAGGCAGGATCCTCTGACTGGATGGGAGGCCAGGCAGGATGCCAGAGGCCACTCTCTCTTGTGACTTGGGTCTCCAGAGAACCCCATCAAGGGGACTAATGGGTTTCCCCACCTAGCCTAGAGGTGACAGCCTGTGCCCTGCTAGGAGTGCTAAGTGGAGGGCAAGCTCCTGAGGCAGGGAAGAGAGAGGGCCAGGGGTGCCAGGTCGCAGGTCCTGGCATCTCCCAGCTGCGTGGTCGTGGTCTCAGCTTCACAGAGAACACTTCGGAGCCCATGGGGGGAGGGAAAACCACCCGGCAGGCAGCCCAGTGGTCCATTCACTTGGTTCCCGCGGTGGAACCCCCGCCCCCCCAAGGCCCGAGGGTAAGTCTGAATCCTTAGCTGACCCAACCTCACTTCCTCCTGTCCTGGCTCCCCCCCATAAACGACTCCCCAGTTTCTAGAGGCCACCAGTCCTCAGGGCCCCCAGGTCCTCCTTACGCCCCGCCCCTATAGCTCACCTTAGATGTGACTTCCTTCAGGAAGGCCTCCCTGAGCCCCCCACCGCCGGCCCTAGGTCCCCGCTGTCCATTCCTGCCCCAGGCCCCCCTGCCCTAGGTCTTCCCCAGGAGGCTCGCAGCCAGCGTCGGGAGTATGGACAGACCCGAGTCGGCAGCGAGAGGCCCAAGCGTGATCCAGGCGTCGCGGGAGGCGCCGCCCTCCCTAGGGGGCCTCGGCCGGGAGGCGCGGATGCAGAGGGCGCGCCCCCGGGTACGAGACAAACGCGAGGCAGACACACAGACACACGCGGCGGGCCGCGTCTCCGAGGGGAGGGGGTGGGCGGTCCGAGGGGCGGCGTGGAGACGCCCGCGGAGGCCTGCGCCCTGCTCCGCCCCCCGCCCCCGGCCGCCCGGGCGCTGCCAGCCGAGCGGCGGGATCGGAGCGCAGCGGCGGCGGCGGCGGCGGCGGCGGCGGCGGCGGCGGCGCGAAGGGAGGAGAGAGGGAGGGAGGGAGGGAGGGAGGG
>NW_006780198.1:856053-859041 GCF_000442215.2 Lipotes vexillifer | reverse complement strand
GAGCCGCAGCCGGAGCCGGAGGCGGGAGCAGCGAGCTGGAGCCCCGGGCGCCCGAATGCAGGGTGAGCGCCGCCGCCCTGGCCCGGGGGCGGCCGAGCAGGGGGCCCCCGGCGGGAGGACTTTGGGCGGGGTGGGGGTGGGGCTGTCCGTGGTCGGTAGGTCACGGGGTCTGTCCGATGGCCGCGGGCTCCGCTTAAGGCTGCGCACCCCTCCCCCCAACTTGGGGACCTTAGGGGTAACTTCCCTGGGGTCCGCCCCTTCTTCTGAGCCTGGCAGCGCCGCCCCGGGGGGGGCTGGCTTTCAGGGGGCGGGGATGGCCGGTCTGGGGGTCCTGGGCCCACCCCTGTCCAGAGTAACTCGGGAGGCGTCCGGGACCGCAGTCCCGTCAGAGTTCGGCTCGCGGCCGACGCTCGGACGCGCCCTCGGGGCTGGGCAGAGCTGGGGGCCCCGCTGGGGCTGGACCGCGCGCCTGGCCGGGCGGGGGATCAGAGGACAGAGGAGCGGGGACCGCGCGGGTGGAGGGCGGATGTGGCGGAGATGTGGAGGCTACTCGCCGAGAGCTCCGCCCTGGGCGGCGGCCGAGCGGGGCCCTGCGGGACTGATGGGTAGCAGCGCCGGCGGAGAGCAGCCTGGGGGCGGCAGCCTGAGCCCGGGAATCCTTTCAAGTTCTGGGTTCTCTTTGTTGCGCAATAGAGCCCGGGGGCCGTGCGGCCTCATTGGCCCGGGGCCGCGACGTCACGCCGAAGCCCCGCCCGCAGACCCTGCGGAGAGAGTCCGGTGGGTCCCAGGTCCGCCACACCTGCAGCCTGCACTGCGGTGTCCTGGGGGGGGCGGGGCACGGAGCGTCTCCGGGATCCAGGCGGAGGGGGAAGCCCAGTCCTGAAATGCTGCGGAGCCTGAGTGGGCTTCGGGAGAAACTTCCCAATAGGGGGCGGCAACACCCCTGGAGTGTTGGGGTCTGGACCCTAGTGTCCCCGGCTCCCTGTGATTAAGGATAAACAGAAGGTGTCACCAGCCTGGAGGAAGGGGGTCTCCTTGTTTCCGCAGAGCCAGCCCCCTCTCTGCATTTGGAGACCTTGCTCTCCACCCCACCCCGGTGACACTCCTCCCCCATCGCAGGACCACCACGCTCAGGAGTCCACAAAGCCAACCTCCATACTTCCTGCCTGTGCTGCACTGGGCTCTGAGCCTCAGTGTTCCCATCTGCATTGTGGGGACAGTAGCACCCATCTTGCAGGGGCAGGAGGCCCAGAAAGACAACCTCAGCTCAAGGAACAAAACAATGCCAAGTTTCCAAGCATTTTACTGTTTCAGACATTAGGATTTTGATGTCAGGCGAGTGGAGTTTGGATCCTGGCTCGGGAACCTAAGAGCTTGGTTACCCCCCTTAACCATCTGTAAAATGGGAACGATGGCAGTCCTTCAGACAAGATCACTGGGGGTGCTAACTGAGGGGAGTGTGCCTGTTCGAAGGAGGATTGCCTCCTCCCTCTACTTGTAGGGCACATTCTGCTGCCCACACAGACCTAGGGCCTTTCCCTGCAGTGAGACACTGCTCAGCTAGACTCAGGGAAGAACCGGCACCAGGAAGGGTTGTATCAGTGGCAGCCTGTGGCACCTTCCCTACCACTCTGCACCAGCAATCAACAGGTGGGCAGGGTGGGCTGGGCCAGGCGCAGGGTCACAGGAGTCAGACAGCCTGCCTGCTTGGGCTTCTGAGGGAAGGCCTCCCAATCTGACGGCCAAGGCGGCGCGATGCAAGTAGAAATAGATGGCCGCCCACCACGTGCATGCCGAATCCGGTTTTCTATTTGATAATGTAAGCCTCTGGCCCACAGCAGCATGCAGAGTCTGCCCGCTCTGGACCCCTGGTAGACTGCCAGACACCCCACCTGGCTGTGTGTAGCCCTGTGGCCTTATTACCCTCCAAGCTGGGCTGTCCCAGGTTCTGGCTGGGGTGACCGTGCGTCTGCCTGCAGGTCTGAGGCTCATGCACACCTCTGAGCTCAGTGTCTTGAAGAGACAGCATAGCTCAGTGAGCAGGGAGGCCTTTGGTACAGACATCTACGTGGCAAGCATTTATTGAGCACTTACTGTGTGCCTGGCTCCATTCTAAGCACTTTCCCTGGCACAGCTTACCGGCTACCCACACACTTCTCGAGGTAGATAGGGACTATCATGTCTACGTACAGATGAGAAAACTGAGGCCCAGCTGAGTCACGTGACTGGCTGGGGAGCTAAAGCTGGAGTCTAACAGCTCTTCACCCCACACCGAGTGGCCTCTGTATGCTGAATTCAAGGAGGCTTGCTGGACACCAGAACGGCTGGTGGAGGGTTCAGCGGGGCCACCTCACCCCCCACGCTGGGTCTGGGGTGGGGAAGGGGAGGCAGCTTTGCGAGCAGAAGCCTAATGTTTGGGAAGGAAGTTCCCTGGCCCCAGAAGTCCCCCAGCCCCCGCTAAAAGGCCCTTAGTGGGCACTGGTGTGGTCCAGATTAGACTCCTCCTGTGGGTCAGGGGCCTGGGTAGGTCCACTGCAGGGGCACAGAGATGAATGACACCCATCAGGACTCAAGAGATCCTTCGGTGTCCGCGGGGCTCAGGCCACACCCTGCACGAGACAAGCAGGGGAGCCTGGCAGCAGGCTGGGAGGTGTCACTTCCCCTGTCCTGAGTGCCAGGGGCCTGCGATGGCCTGTCCACTCCAAGCTGGAAACAGTCCCTGAAGGATCACGTGGCTGTGTCTGGTTCAGTGGTGCCCATAAGTGTTGGGGGCAACAAATTTGCAGCCAATGAGATTACACAGGCTAGAGGGTGAGAAGGCCCAAGTGTAGGCAGCGTACGTAGTAGACCTGCACTTAGCACTGCACTTGTCCCCCACGCCACCTGCTCCCGGCTGTGGCCAGAGGGGCCTGCTGTGGGGGGCCTCACGTCAGAGGGACCGGCCAGTGCTCTGCGCAGGGACGTGCCGAGCTGGGAAGGGGGGGGGGG
>NW_006780198.1:842934-855922 GCF_000442215.2 Lipotes vexillifer | reverse complement strand
CTCTGCGCAGGGAGTGTCCGAGGTGGGAAGGGGGGGGGGGGGGACTCACTGCCAGGCCCACTGGCAGGATGGGGCGGCTCCCCAACACGTGCCTCCTGACCCGCGTCCTAGGTCCCTGGTTCCTGCCTATCCACAGGCTGTCCTTGGGGGCAGGTTCTGGTCCCTGGACCAGCTACAGTCCCATGCTGCCTGCAGCATCCAGAGCAGCCACCGTGTGTGAGACCAGGCCTGCCCCAGGCGTTAGAGATGTGGCGTCTGTCCACCCCAGCCTCCCCCTGGAGGAAGCCTCATCGTCCCCGTTTCAGAGTAGGACGTGGGTGCAGGGACTTTGCTGGGGCCACATGGCTAGTACGCTAGAGCTTAGTGTGCCCCCCAGCCCGGGGTAGTGCCAGGGCCTGCCAAGTGTGCACGGCCATGGAAGGCCTGCTGGGGGCTGACCTGGGTAAAGCAGGCCGCCCTTTCCCAAGGTGGGCACGAGAGTGGTCCCCAGAGCATCCCTTCCTTTACAGGGGAGGTTCAGGGTGCTCATCCTCCAGGCATGTCCTCATTGGCCAAAGGAAGTGGGACCAATGAAAGTGAGGGCCCCCAACGTGCACTGGGGGAGCCTCGCGTGGGCTGCGTGAGGATTTGGGGAGTTTGATGGTGAGAGGGCTGGTTCTGGGACAGGACCAGGTACACACGCAGCACAGCGCCCCCCTGGGCCCGGCCTGGCGGCTTCCCTGAGGATGCAGACGGCCTGGAAGGAAGCCTAGGTGCCGCACCTTGACCAGGAGTAGGTGGAAGTGAGGGGATGTGCACTTATTGAGCACCCCTGTATACACCCCCTGGGAGCCAGGAGGTTCCATAGAGGGGAGAGGAGGGTGAAGCGGCCCAGCCCAAGCCAGGACCAGACGGGCAGTGGATGAGGGGACGCCCTCTATCTCGCACTCCCAAGAGCCCCAGGAGCTTCACTGCCGGAGCCCAGGGGAGAGTCCCTGAGAGCTCTTTGGCTCCGCCCAAACCCACTGCAGATGCTCACGGTCCCTGGTGTCCCCAGGCCACCACGTGTGAGGGCTGCTGCTCGGAGCTGAGGCCTGGCTTGAGGAGGATGTCCCAGCCACCGGCCAGCTCCCGTCTGCACCATGAGTGATGAGCGGCGGCTGCCTGGCAGCGCGGTGGGCTGGCTGGCCTGTGGAGGCCTCTCCCTGCTGGCCAACGCGTGGGGCATCCTCAGCGTGGGGGCCAAGCAGAAGAAGTGGAAGCCCCTGGAGTTCCTGCTGTGCACGCTCGCGGCCACCCACATGCTCAACGTGGCCGTGCCCATCGCCACCTACGCCGTGGTGCAGCTGCGGCGCCAGCGCCCCGACTACGAGTGGAACGAGGGCCTCTGCAAGGTCTTCGTCTCCACCTTCTACACCCTCACCCTGGCCACCTGCTTCTCCGTCACCTCCCTCTCCTACCACCGCATGTGGATGGTCCGCTGGCCTGTCAACTACCGGTGAGTTCCTGGGCGTGTGCCCGTGTGCACCTGAACATCTGGTGTCCCTGGAGAGGCGGACGTGGGTGTCTGAGCGCGCAGGTATCCTCGGTGTGGGGACAGGGTCCCTGTGCAGTGTGCCGCACCCATGCTGTGCCAGGGTTGCAGGGGCGAGCGCGTGTAGGTGTACATGGGTGCGTACAGTGCAGAAGGGCTTGGCGAGAAGGACACATGACGATGTGCTGACTGCGGGGCTGGGGCAGTTGAGGACCCTCTGCCGGTCCCCAGGAACCCGTGGAGAGACCCTGTGAGTGACGCCGGGTCCCTCTGTCCTGCCCCCGCCCCATGCCAGGCTAAGCAACGCCAAGAAGCAGGCGGTGCACACGGTCATGGGCATCTGGACGGTGTCCTTCGTCCTGTCGGCGCTGCCTGCCGTCGGCTGGCACGACACGAGCGAGCGCTTCTACACCCACGGCTGCCACTTCATCGTGGCCGAGATTGGCCTGGGCTTCGGCGTCTGCTTCCTGCTGCTGGTGGGCGGCAGCGTGGCCATGGGCGTGGTCTGCACGGCCATCGCCCTCTTCCAAACGCTGGCGGTGCAGGTGGGGCACCGGGCTGACCGCCACGCTTTCACCGTGCCCACCATCGTGGTGGAGGACGCGCAGGGCAAGCGCCGCTCCTCCATCGACGGCTCCGAGCCCGCCAGGACCTCGCTGCAGATCACCGGCCTGGTGGCCACCATCGTCGTCATATACGACTGCCTCATGGGCTTCCCTGTGCTGGTGGGTGAGCCTGTCGGGTAGTAGGAGCCTGGGGGGGGGGGAACGTGGGCTCGGGGACAGCCCTGGGGCTGGGCGTGCTCCAGGCATTAGGCGGTTGAATCCTCACACCCGATCTTTTCAGGAGGCGTCCTCATCATCCCCATTTTACAGAGGTGGAAACTGAACTTCAGAGAGGTCAAATGACCCGCCTAAAGTCAGGGCATCCATGGTGGGATCTGAACCCATGTTAGGTGGCTGCAGAGACCAGGGTCTTTTGTCACACGGCAGGGGACTTTCCTGACCTGAGTGAGACCCATTTGATGCAGAGGGTATGGAAGGTGGGGTGACATGCCACAGGCTTCCTGGTGGGTCCAGATCCCAGGATGGACAGAGCAGGGATTTAGTGTGGCAGAATTGGCTTTGATCCTGAATCGGGAGGCAGGGCAGGCCTTGAATGTGTGCTGGGGAGTTGGACTTGATCCCAGGAGCTGAGGAAGGTCAAGGTGAGGGCTGGTCTGAAGACCCTGCCAGCAAGGGTCCAAGGTCCACGGAGGCTGCCTGGCGTCCTGTCCGTGAGGCTATGCCCCAGGCCTAGCCCAAGAATGACGTCTGGACTCAAAGACAAGCCCTCCCACTGATAGGGCTCCAGCCCTGCCCCTGAAGGCTATGGAGCTGGACAGGGAAGGGTCTAGGGGCAAGGACCAGATAGAGGCTTCATCCTAGCAGCTGGGCAGGGAGTCACTGCAGGACCCAAGCTCCAGAAGGTGACAGGTGGTGTGGCAGCCTCATAGTCAGGGGTGACCTTCTGCCCCACCCTCAGTGGGCCAGGTACCCCCCAGGTAGAGTCCTCCTGTGTGCAGTGGGGCCTGGTGTCCCCAGTCCCTTGCTGATAGAGGGAAGATGCGTGTGTGAAATTGCAGAGCCAGACGGGAATGGCAGTGGGGGAAGGGCCCCCCAGCTTCTCTTCAGGGCCGTTTGTGGAACCCACTCCATGCTGCGGGCCTGGTACGGTGTCTGGAATCTTTACCTCACCCTGTGGGGTGTTCTTGGCCCATTTCACAGATGAGGAAACTGAGCCCCAGAGAGGTTTAGCATCTTTCTGAGGGTCACACAGCTCTCATGGAAGAACCAACATGATGTCTGCATCATGCCCACTTCTGCTCTGAAAGAGGAATAGTTATGTCACTCAGTGGGGGAATGAACTCTCCTGGGAGCAGAGGAATGAGGCGTCCTTAGGCGGTGACCCAAAGGCCACCTGGTTGGATCCTCTGTCCCCCAGAAACTACTTTGATTCTAGACCTCTGGGGTCTGAGGTCTAGACCCTCAGAGTAGGGGCAGGGCCAAGGAGGCCACTAGCCATGGAGCAGGGGGGATGGTAGAAAGGTCCCTGAACTGGGAGACTTGAGACCTGGCTCTCAAAAAGGGGCTGGTAATCCACGCCTTCTCCTCCTTGGGCGGTCACGGGCGAAATGAGGGAGGCCGTGCCCAGCGCTACCTGGTGCACTGTGAAGGTCTCTGCACACACGGGGCTGTGACTGTTCATCTTGGCACCAGCGGCTGTCGGTGGGCAGGGACTTCTCCCCTCACACTCTGTCTCTTTCCTGCCCAAAACCCCAGAGCTTTGTCCGTCTCCCCCTCCCCCTCTACCTCTCCCTCCCCCGCCTCCGGCAGGTGGGCAGTCAGACCTGCCCCACAGGTGGGAGAACTGAGGCTGGGAAGGGAAGCTGGGTGATGGGGGTCCTGCCGGGTGCCAGGCCCAGCCCTGTGCCCACAGGTGGTGAGCTTCAGCAGCCTGTGGGCTGACGCCTCGGCGCCCTGGATGGCACTGTGTGTGCTCTGGTGCTCAGTGACCCAGGCCCTGCTGCTGCCCGTATTCCTCTGGGCCTGCGACCGCTACCGTGCTGACCTCAAGGCTGTCTGGGAGAAGTGCATGGCCCTCATGGCCAACGACGAGGACTCGGGTGACGGTGAGGACAGTCTGAGCATGCCCCCCAGGGAGAGTGGCGCCTGGGTGAGGTCACTGGGGGTCCGCGGGATAACAGCTGTCAGAGCCCCCTTGTTCTACCCCAAAGGTTCTTAAACCCCTCAAGGACCCAAGCCTGGTGTCCCACAGGGCATTCCCCTGTATGGCTTGGCCGCCCCCAGGGTTCCAGTTAATCAGATGTTCTGGTTAACAGAGTGGCTGTGGACTGCAGCCTGAATGTGTTTTGTGGAGCTTCCAACCTTAGGGGTCCTGGCGAACTGCCCCAGGGCTCCTGTAGACCGGTCCTGTCTCCCTGCCAGCGGTAATAATGTGACCCTGGGCTGAGCCCTTGCCACCTGCCAGGCAGTGTCAGCTCCTTGTGTCTATTTAGTTCTCACCCCCATAGAGGAGGAAACTGGCTCAGGGTCTGTGACTTCCCCAGGCCCTCAACTAAAAGGTGGCAGAGTCAGGATCTGAATAGAGGACCCCGCCCTTCTCCTTCTCTGTTAACCAGCCCACCAGCCCTGCGTGTGTCTCTGGGGGTCCCTGGGACCCATTCCTGGATGCCCCCAAGTTTCCATGGCCCTAAGCTTCTGCCCCGCCCTGCAGAAACCAGCCTGGAAGGTGGCATCCCCCCAGACCTAGTGTTGGACCGCTCCCTGGACTACAGCTATGGGGGTGACTTTGTGGCCCTGGACAGGACGGCCAAGTATGAGCTCTCTGCCCTGGAGGGGGACCTGCCCCAGTTCTACCCTCTGCGGCCCTTGCAGGAGGACAAGATGCAGTACCTGCAGGTAGGGACAGCCAGGGCTGGAGACGCAAATATGCCTCTCCAAGGCCTTTCCTCTCTGAGCCCATCTCACGCCTGCCACAGCTCCTGGGGCTGGCCTTCATCCTCCCAAGATGGGCTGGCCCCAGGTCACAGAGCCTGTGCAGGTGGACCCATGGGCGGCACCCCAGCCCCTGTGCCCAAGTTCACTGGTGCTCTAGGAGGATGGTCCATTTGGTGCCTGGGTTGTTTCCTTGGGGCTCAGCACCCTACTCAAAGGGACTTCTCCCCAGCTGACCCAAGCTACAGATGACAACACTGAGGTTTGAAGAGATTGTCACTTGCCCCAAATCTCACAGCTCTAAACCAGGGTGCCCTGGACCAGGCCTGGTCCCTGACCTCAGGCGGCCCTGCCCGGTGACGGGAGGCTAGGTCCCCCTTTTCCAGGAGGGCAGCCCGGGTTAACCCCTTGGTCCTGACAGGTCCCGCCCATGCGACGCTTCTCCCACGACGACGCGGATGTGTGGGCCGCCGTTCCGCTGCCCACGTTCCTACCGCGCTGGGGCTCTGGTGAGGACCTGGACGCCCTGGTGCTGCCCGGCGGGCCCGATCGGTGCCGCGGCGGCCTGATGGCAGAGGACGCACCCCCCTTCCGCCCGCGCCGTCGCTCGGCCGAGAGCCTGTTGTCGCTGCGACCCCCGGCCCTGGACGACGGCCCGCGCCTCGCCCCCGTCTCGCCCCCCGGCAGCCCGCGCCGCCGCGCCGGGCCCGGCGCCCGCTGCGCCTCGGCCTCGCTGCTGCCCGACGCCTTCGCGCTGACCGCCTTCGAGCGGCAGCCACAGGCCCTGCGCCACCAGCCCGCCTCGCCGGGGCCCTTCCCCGTCCGCGCCCTGCCCCTCGACGGCGCCCAGGCCGGCGGGGACGCGGCGCCCCCTGGCGGCGGTGGCGGCGCGCAACGGAGCCCCGGGCCGCGCCCGGCCGCACACGCGCATTCCAGGACCCTGCGGACCGACCTGAGCGCGTCGTGGGGCGAACCCGGGGGCCTGCGCGCGGCGGGCGGCGGCGGCGGCGGCGGCGGCAGCATCAGCAGCTTCTTGAGCTCGCCCTCCGAGTCGTCGGGCTACGTCACGCTGCACTCGGACTCGATGGGTTCGGCGTCTTAGGGCCCGCCGGCGCCTCCCCCCAAGTCTCCAGGCGGACCGGGCCACCCACGGGGCCAAAGCTCCAAAGATGCCATCCTAACCCGGCCCAGGCTCGGGGCAGGCTACGCTGAGGCCGCCGGCGGCGCCTGGACTTGCGCTAGCCCTGACGGGGCGGCGGCTATCTGCCGGCCCGGAAGCGGCCATTGCCTGGAGGGGCAACGCCCGCCCCGGACGACCACACTGGGCACGGACCAGTCTCTGGGCAGGGCATCTCTGGGCAGAGTGAGGCTGGGGCTTGGGAAAAGGCGGGCTCCGCACGGGGCAGCTGGCTACCGCCGGACGGAACAAAGCCCAGCCCTGCAGGAGCCACCAGACTGCACCCGCTTCCCACTCGGCACCGTAATTGTCACACCTCAGGGGGTGGGGTACAGAGGGTCTGTAAGCACGGGGGTCTTCAGAGCCCAAACCAGGTTCTCTGAGCAGGTCTCCCTGCTGACTTGCTCTGCCTTGGTTTCCGCATCTGTGAGGAGCAGGTGACCATGTTAGCTCTCAGGACTGTCTGGACAAGTCTCCTGGTCCGTGTGCCCCGGCCGCCACCGAGGGGACAGGGAGTAAGAGTAGTGGAGGACCCTCCATGGGTCATTTGTGGTGCTCAGTTTTCAGGGGCCTGGCGTGGCCCCCAAGCCTGAGGCCTCCCACAGTGCCCCTGGCCCCCTTGAGAACTCTCCCCAGCCGAGCTAAAGCACAACACTTTCGCACCATCACCATTGGCACACACCCACCTTGGCCGCTATTAGCATCCCACCCTCGTCACTGTGCCTCCATTGCCTATGCACATGTCAGCCACCTCTGTGACTCCCACCACGAAGGTCGTGGGTACGTGGTGGAGAAGACTGAAGCAAAGGGGGAGCGGGCTTCCTTCTCCTGGTGCCAATCCCCAACCTGTGCAAGTCTGGCCAGGAAGGGATCTTGGCTTAGAGGCCTCCCAGCTTCTGGGTTCAAGGCCTGGTCCCTGGTAAGAGTCTTCCTCCACCCTGGGGCAGGGGTCTTCTTTTGCTCTCCATGCTGGGCAGACCTCTTGCAGGCCTGGGCTTGGCCATGGGCCCTGGGGAGGGCCTGCTGGGTCTTGCATGGAGGAAGACCCTCGACTCAGGCTAAGGAGAAGCCCAGGAATAGCTGTGGACTTTGAGCTGGAGGGGCCAGGGTGAATGCAAAGGCTGTCTCATTCCATCCCCTGCCTCCATGCGGTGGCCCCTACATGTGAAGATCTGGAGGGGGTCCCAGGGCCTGCAAGGAGCTGGTCTACCCCCTCTTCCCTCCTACTCTGCAACCTGGAATTGCAGCACTGCCTCTGCCCCTCAGGTAGCCAAGCCTGTCTCCTCACCCTCCAGACAGGGTCCCAGCTCCAGAGAGGCCTCTGGGAGCCGGGAGAACAGGGGGGACTACACAGCTCTGTCTCACCTTCAGAGGCCCCTTCAGTCGCTGGCTGTGGGGTAACTTGGGGGGAGGAGCTGGCCACAGGTGAGTAAGGCAGGGGGCTCCGGTCCAGCCTCAGCCGTGGGAGGCCTGCCTCGCCAACGCTGCTGTGCCTTCAAAGACCAACATGTGATATGCGGGCAGAGGTAGCCAGTTAGCCACTGTTCCCCACCCCCCGCCGGCCGATCTGTCACCTTGGGTTTTTATATCCAGTCTGTGAATTTCATATCCAACGGCAATACTTGCAGGGAGGCGTGGTCCCCTGCAGTCCCTCCAGTCTTGGTTTTTACAAAATTATTAAAGAGGAGGGAGGACCCCAAGCAGAGGCCCCCGGAGCATGGGGCTCCCTCTCTCACTTTGTCTTGCCTCCAGGCCTGTTTGCTGCCCTGATGAGCAGCTTGACCCTGGGTTCACTGTGGAGGGAGCTCTGTCTTCATACCACAACCCAGCCCAGAGCCAGGGATCCATCTGTAGTTTTTTTTGACAACCGAGCATTTATCTTCTGTACAGAATCTAATAAAAACTTCCTATGATTTGCACCAGGCAGTCCGAGGCCGATTTCATGGGAACACTTAGAACCTAACAGCACCGCTGGCCAGCTGCCCCTAAACGTCTCTCCCTCTGGGTCCTGAATTCCTCCGCTAGTGCACCCTTCCTTTGGGTTGGACTTGCCCCTTTCTCTGGGCAAATCCAGCGGCCCCAACCCAGCGAGTGAGTCAGACCTGGGGCAACAGCAGGATGGAGCGGCCTGGTGGGCTCCAAAGCCCTAATAAAGGGCGGAGATGACCTATGAGTGCAGATGGCAGCCCCTGCCCAGGTTTGGCTTCAGGGACCACTAACCCCAGTGAGGCTGATTCTGGAGAGCGAGAAAGGCAGAGCAGTTTGAGCCGTGCCCAGGGGAGGAGGACCCATTGTGCCGGTTGACCCGCCCACCAGCCTGGGTTGGAATTCGGAGGACGTGCCCTGGGTCCGCGATGTAAGATCGCCACCTGGTGGCCTGCAGAAGGATTAGTGTTGGGAAGTTGAGACCCGAGAGGCCGCCCCGGGACCACCACTGCAGGACCCCCGCCCCAGCACCGGAGAGCCCGCTGGGTGGTGCGGTAGGGGAGCCGGGTCGCCCCCTCCCCGCGGTCTGACCAGGACGGGTTTAGCACACGGCAAGGCAGGGGCAGCCCAAAATGAGAAACGTTTTATACAAAGTTGATGTTGGTATTTCAAGAAGATTCACCTAAGTAGGCATCATGGGAGAAATTAGAACCTTCGTGGCCTCTTTATATCCATTTCAGAAGTTCGCACTGTCCTTATTTTGAATTTCAAGCTGGTGGGAGGAGGTGCTAGGATCTCTTCCTGGGCTCAGGGCAGGGTCCCTGTCCTCCACCCCCAGGCTTCCCCTCGAGGGCCGGGAGCCCCGGATTCGAGTCCGGGCACAGCAATGACCTCATTTTAGGACGAGTAAACCGTGGCACAGCACTCCCAGGGTTGTCAAGGGTGGTGGGCTCCCTGGAGGCCCCAGAGGTCCGGAGTCGGGGGCTCTGCGGGGCTGGGGTCTTTTCCAAGTGGGGAGAAGTGAACTCTCCCTTGAGAGGAGCCGGGGTGTGCCCTAGCAGCCCCCAAGTTGGTGCGACAGTGCGCGGCGTCCCTACCAGAAGCCGCGCGGAGCCAAGCGTCGGGTGGCCGGGGCGGTAGGTGGAGCATCTTACCGGGCGGGGCCACAGCGCTGAGCGGGCGCTGGGCAGGATCGCTAAGGAGGGGGCTTCCGAGAGGGCAGACTTAGGAGCGTGCGCCAGCGGGTGGGCCGCGCCGCGTGCGGAGGGGGTGGGGATCCCTGGAAGCCGAGTGGGTCCAGGATGGGGATGGGATGGGGGCCCCTTGCCGGGGGGGGCGGGGCCTGGCGCGCTTTGTGCCGGTGGGAACCGGGCGTCCCTGGCCGGCTGAATGGGCAGGGGCGGGGCAGCGATTCTCCTCGCTGCGAGGGGTCCGCTCTGTGCTGCTGCGGACGGCAACCTTCCCACCGCGGCGCGGCCGCGGGGCGGGGACGAGCTGCCCGCCAGGGGCCCTGGGAAAGGGGCGCAGCCCGGGACACCCACCCCCAGCCCCACTGGAAGGTGGGAGGAGGAGAAAGCGGGTCCGGCCTAAGTGGGTAGGGTTGGGGTGGGGGGTGGGTTATGCCTAGACGCGCAGAACCCGGTCCAATCGTAGCTTCGTGTATTTCCCCGAGTTCGAAGAGACGCGGCACCCTCCCGGCCACCCCGTCCCGGGACCAGAACCGATGACCGGAGTCCCGGCCGTCCAAAACAGTCTCTGCGTCCCCAGGCCAGACGAGGGCCTCTGTGAGTCCGAGGCCGTACCTGATCCTCACCAGGGCCGCCACAAGCGCAGCCCCGGCCCCGTGCTCTCGGCGAAGCGGCGAGACGCCGACTGCGGCGCGGGGATGCTGGTGGACTGACCGGGGACGCCTCCAGAGAAGAGGAGCCGGGGTGGCGGGGACCGCGAGCCGGCGGCGGCCGGAGCAGGGGCCCAAACTGGGGGGGCGCCGGGGCCGCGCTGCGCGGGCGCCTCGGGGCCGGGACTGGCGCTGTCCATGGTGCTGCCACCCGCGCGCTCGTGCGCCAGGGGGCAGCGCAGACCGTCGCCGCCCTCCTCTTCGCGCCGCAGAAGTTGGCTAACGCCCGGCAGACAGCCGCGGAAGCCCGACGGGTACTCGGCTCCGCTGGGGACCGGCCAGAGCCCTGGGGGGAGGGGAGCGGATGAGAGAAATGCGGAAAGGAGGGGAGAGGAGGAGGAAAGGAAAGATGGAGAGAGGAGAGAGCAAGGGAGGGGAGAAGTGTGGAGGGAGGGAAAGAAGGGAGGGGAGCAGCCCGAACCCGCTCCCCCCTTCCCGGGTCCAGACCTTCGCCTACCCGGATTACAACTCCACAGCCAGCCGGGCTTTTGCTGCCTGCCCACTCACAGCAATATGGGGCCCCCTCGTCACTCAGCTGCCCACTGCCCTGAGCAGTTCTTCTCTGTCCATCCCTCCTTTATCTGGCCTTGTAGAATCCGTGGCTCTGACCCCACAAGTTCCCCCCGCCTCTTCGCCCGACTCCCCAAGCCATCCCGCTACCTTGCACCGAGTTCTGAAGGCTTTTCATGTACTTGACGCTCAGCTCCAGTATGTCTGCCTTCTCCAACTTGCGTTTCCGGATCTGGGGATCCGTGGAAAGGGCTCTCAGCACCGCAGCCTGGGCTGGAGCGGATGGGGCTGGGGACCGTATCATCCCTCACCTCCACCGAGTCCCCTTCCTCACCTGGTGCGAGTAGTGTTTCTCTAGCAACGATCTGAGCTGCTCCAGCGACACATTAATGCGCGCCCGTCGCTTCTTCTCCGTCAGCGGCTTGGAGATCTGTGGGTGAGCAGCAGTTAGGGGGCAGGGCCTTGGCCCTCTCGCGCTCTGCCTCACCCCTCACCCCCGCAGCCCTCAGGACCCCAGACCTTGCGGAAGTTGCCGGCGGGAACGCCAGAGCTGCCCTGGGTCTCGGACTCAGTGCCCATGTTGTCGTAGCGGAGACCACTGGAGGCGGCACCGCCTTTATAGGGGCCCCTCGTTTACATGTCAATGAGGCGCTCCTGGACTTGTGGGACCCCCCAGGGGGCGAGGGTGAGAGAGGGACAAACTGGGAAGCTCGGCACCTCCCTCTGCCTCTTCTCTTCCCTTAGTCCAGGCCTCACCTCCAGGACCCCTGCTCCCTCCTGAGGGACCACCTTTACCCCTTCTCAGTCTTTTTTTTTTTTGTCTGCGTTGGGTCTTCGTTGCTGCGCATGGGCTTTCTCTAGTTGCGGTGAGCGGGGGCTACTCTTCGTTGCGGTGCACGAGCTTCTCATTGAGGTGGCTTCTCTTGCTGGGGAGCACGGGCTCTAGGCGCGCGGGCTTCAGTAGTTGCGGCACACAGGCTCAGTAGTTGTGGCTCGCGGGCCTAGTTGCTCCACAGCATGTGGGATCTTCCCGGACCAGGGACCAAACCCGTATCCCCTGCACTGGCAGGTGGATTCTTAACCACTGTGCCACCAGGGAGGTCCTCTCAGTCTTTCCTTTCTCCCTCTCACCCTCACCGCTGCCTGAGTCTGGAATTCCTTCCCGTGCCCATCCTCTTCTGTCCCAGTCTCCCTAAGTTCTGGGCCTCACCACCAAGCCCACTGAGGGAGGTCCATGGGCCCAGATGGCTGCAAGACCCACTAATGACTATGACTGAGCACCGGGCCTCCTCGCGCCTGATGAAGACGCGGAGGCAGGGAGCAGCCACCAGCGAGGCCTTTCTGCCGGCTTCACGCTCGGGCCGCGCTGGCGATGCCACATTACTCACCCTAATGTCGGGACAATACAGCAATTTTCTGCCTGTGGCCACTCAAAGCCAGGTGCAGAGCAGGCCCGCGGGGGCCAAGCAGCAACTTGTGTCCCATTAAAGCATGCAGCCCGCCCGCGGGGCCACAGCCAGCCTCCTCCTTGGGGCCTCGGGACTGGGAGCCGTCCTGCGTCGGGATTCAGTCTGGTCTCAGGGGCCCTCCGGCCCTGTTAGGACCCAACTCACACTCTTCAAACTGGGGGGCAAGCTGCAGGCAGCCTCAGGCCAGGGCAGTCAGAAAGGCCTCCCCCACCCCCAGTCCTGAGTTTGCAGGCTGAAAAACTCAGGCTCTGAGGACCTTTCCCTCACAGGGAAGGCCTAGGAGTTTATTCCCCCCACCACTGCCCTTTGACCTTCTCTGGGTCCCAAGAAATGGGAGGTGGTGGTGAAGACCACTGAGCATCTGGGGAGAGCACCGTTCTGCACGTTTGGAGGTCCGGGATGTCAACCCCTTTTCATTATTCAGGCTGTGGCTGAAGACCCAAGGAGCTCAGAGGAGGAGACACCTGCCCCCGGACCCGCTAGGCCCTATAGCAGGACTGCGGTGCAGTCCCTGCTTGGGCTTCAGGAGGCTGGGCTCCAGGAGCTGGGAGGGACGGGAAAACTGACGTCTGCGGGAGTCCCTGGGTTCAAACCTACACAGCTCCCTTTACTGAGTTCCCTTGGCCTCAGTGAACATGCGGCCCCTAGCGCTGCTTGTGAGGGCGCTGTGGAAGTCGCAAGGACCCAAAAGTTCGGCAGTGGAGCCCTGCTAACGAAGACTGAACAAACTGGCCTTTGCGGGGTCCAAGTGGGAGGGGGAGGGGAAACTGCTGGGTCCTTGGTGGGCCCCAGCTCCATCCTCTTACCCATCCACCCCCGCTCGGGGTATTGATGGGCCCCCTGCCCGGCCGTGGCGTTCCCAGGCGCCAAGCAGCGTGGAGAATCGCTCCCCGCCCTCCTTTCAGGCGGAAGCGCCGGTGACAGCGGCTCCAAAGTGTTCCTTCGCCCCGGCCGCAGGGCCCGCCGGTCAGATCCGGGCCGGGCCCGGCCCAGGGCGGG
>NW_006780198.1:831307-842401 GCF_000442215.2 Lipotes vexillifer | reverse complement strand
GGCCGGCCAGCCCCGAGTGGCTTCCGCGGGTTCGCTCCGGCTTCGGGCGGTGGCGGCGCGGTACAAAGGCGCCGCGGGGCGGGCGGGCGGCGAGGCCGGGCACAAAGGGGGCAGCCGAGTGTTAAGGGCATTGTGCCGGCCCCACAAAGCCGCGCCCCCGCCCGACCTCTCGGGACCAAACTCCGGGCGCCCTGCCGCGCGCGGGCTTCCAGCTGCTGCACATCTGCAGGGAGGCTGGGCGCGCGCCTCGCACGGGCGGCCCCCCTCATCCCCGCCCCGCTCTCGAGCCGCGCGGGCAGCCGGGCAATTTGTTCTCTAATTATGATCCCTCCCCATAAACCGCCGCCCGCGCCTTTCAACTCCGGCGTTATTAGCAAACCAATGGCCCCCGGCGCAGCTCTCGCGGCCCACAGCGGGGGCGCTGGGCCCGCCCCCTCTCCAGAGTGCGGGCCGCAATAAAGGGGCCCGCGAGACGCCCTCGCCTGCTCCCTGGTCCCCGCAGCTCCTAGGGCCAGCACCCCTCTCGAGCCCGTGCCCCGAGATCCCGGCCGCTCTGGGTGGGGCCGCTCACGTGGGTGGCTTAGTGTTTCTTAAGCAGTGGAAAATTGACCGCAAAATGCGCTAATTCGCAATGTTCTGCTTTGGCTGCTGCAGGCGAGGCCGGCCCGGGCGGCCCGGGAAGAATTCGGGCTGTCAAGCTCCGCCCCTGCCGGCTTAATGGGCCTCCGCCTCCGCTGCCCCCGACCCCCACCCCGGCACCGCCCGCTGCGCCCCTCCCCCTCTGGCAGGTCCTCAGCTGGCGTCTCCCCACTTAGGCCGATCCCCTCCCCCACTTTCCGGGCTTGCCCGGGTCCTCGGTCGGCTCCCTCACCACAAACAGCCACCTTGGCGCGTTCGTCGCCTCCATCTGGCCGAGGGTCGCGCGGGACTCAAGGCTGAAAGGGATCTCTGTGCAAATTCCATCTTACCTTTTACCCACCTTCAGAGACAGTTTCCTCGCCACCCTCGCCACCCTTTACCCCCAATTCGGGTCAGTCTTCTGGGCAGCCGATACCCCCACTAAGTTAGAGGCAGAGTTTTGCATTTGGCAAGGTCATTGGAAAAGACCGGAATCTCCACCGAGATCCTGCTCGGAGACCTAGGCTAGGGACCCCCAGATCTGTTTGCAAGTTTTGCGTCTGGGCATCCTACACACCCTAGGCAGGCTGGGCTCTGAGGGCGCGTGCAGAGGAGGGGGAGGCGTTTTCCGACGTAGGGGGAGCGGCTGCGGGTTCACCTCGTCCTCTCTGAGAGCAAGCAGGACCAAGCACTCTCGGGCTGCCGGCAAGGGCATGGACCAACTTAGAAACCCGGCTTATGCAAGCCGGGATGTAGGCCACCGACGCCCTTTCCATCTTTAGCCTCTGGGGTTCTCAGGGGGCTTGGAAAGGAGCACAAGTCCAGGCAGAGCGCTGGGGGGGACACAGGCTGCCCTCTGCTCATTCAGGAAAAATTCTTTCTATAACTCAGGAGAGCTCTGGGGGCTTCCAGGGCTACTCAAAGCCCGTGGCTTCCTCAGGCTCTGGAATTTAAGGCCCAAAGCGACCTGTGCCTTTTGTCCTCTCTTCCTCCATTTGGTTTTCTTGACTTTGGTAAAAGAAAGAACATTACAGAACGATGCAGGCCCTGGATGGGAACCCCTGCCTTCCTGCAGCCCCCAGGCATTTAAAGCTACCCGAGCTATCAGGTGCTGCGGAGGCCACTGCCTGTGCAGTGACTGGAGTGAGAAATGTGCGGCCCCCTCCAGGATGCACTTCTAAATGGAATGAAGTGATTGCTCCATGTAATTAACTATTGGGACACAGCAAAAGCTCAGAAATGACTCAGCCAATTGTCTCCAGATGGGGTTGGAGAGGCTGCGATTGTTAACTCTCTTCGGCTGGGTTAGGACTCCCAACAGCCCAGCAGCCAAGGGCCCTCCAGGGCACAAAGGCTGGGACTCCGGTGAGTGCATCAACACCGAACCAGGCTGGCCCAGCTCAGAGAGAATGATTTCTGCGAGACCCTCACTGTCCCAGCCTTTTGCGCTTCTCCCCAGCTGGCTCTAATCTTTAAATATTTACCCAGCCCCTTTGTGCACATATGACTCATGCATGTTGGGCTGATGTGCTCTTAAATTACGAGTCATTTACCAGAGGGGGGAGGGGGCGGTGCTTTCATGCCGGGAGTGGGGAATGGCCAGAGGAGGGGAAGAAAAAACAGCTTTTGGAGGATCAGCGTGAGCTGCAGCCACACTGGACAGGCCCCTCCTGGCCTCCACGTGGGAAGTGGATGGGGCAGAGGCCTGTGAGTGACAAGGAGTCCCAGGAGGTCAACCACCATCAGGGAGGAGGGAGAGGCAGAGTTCCAGAGCTGTTTCCTACTTGGTGTCAGGCTTGGACAGGAGCCAGCCTTTCATCCTGGGAAGCTGGTGTGGGTGCAGGTGCTCGGTTAACACCCATCCTCGCCCCTTCTCATGCTTGCTCTGCAGCATTCCCCCTTTTCCTACATTTCCTCTTTCTCCGTAAAGCAACCCTGTTTGAGAAAAGGGAGCCTAATTTCACCTCAGCCTGCAGCTTAAACTTGGAAAAGTCAACATGGTTCTGACGGCTTTTTAAAACAAGAGGCATCCCCACTTGGGCCCAGGATGGAAAGCCGCCTCGGGTGGTGGGTGGATGGCTGGACTGGGGGGCGGGGAGGGGAGGCCCTAGAGAGGGAACTTCCTGCATGAGAAAGGGTTCCCTTTGTGCTTGCCTCACAGCTCCTAGAACAAAACACATTCAAATGCTTATTTAGAGGGGAAAAAATGGAAAGCAAGGCATCTCCAGGCTGACTGGTTTCTCTTTATTTTCTTATATTACTGTAGGTGTGCTGTTCCTCTAGCCTAGGGGAGTCCAAACTGTAGTGACACGGGAGGGCTGGGTGCAGAGTGGACATGTTTGACCAGATTGCTTTCCTCTCTGGTGGGAAAGCAGGTCTCTTGTGTTTCTGTCTATATCTCTGTGAATTACTGTTTTTCTGTGTGCCTGTGTATCTCTCTGTGTGGCTTTGTTGCTCTGGGTCTATGCCAGTGTGTACATACGTTCGCTTACTTGCCTTTCCCTTCCATCACTCCTCTGTGAACCCCCGGGCCCTGACAGATTCAGCAACTCTAGTGACTTCTAAAAATTCCCCTTCCCGCTGGTCTGGCCCTACCTGGAAGGGGACTGCCTCCCCCTTCTGTCTCCCTTCTCCAAGTTGGGACTGATGGAGATATATGGTCTAAGAGGAACTGATGGGCAGAGAAGAGAGAGTTGCTCAAGCCTTCCAATCTACATTACATGTTACTCTGTGCCCCCCAGAACAGGGACTGCCCCTGCCATAAGTCAGCGTGGAGAGCAGATACCAATGGCCAGAAAAGGAGCTTCCTGGGAGCAGCCCTCTGCCCCAGGACCAGACTCACTCCCAGGAGTGAAGGTGCAGTGAGCACCCTCTAGTGGCCCTGAGGTGTCCTGGAGATGCAGGAGAGGTCCTGAGTGGGGGAGACAGTAGAAACAGGGGACAGTGGCAGGACCCTGGCTCTCAGCCCCCAGTAACAGTCCAGGCTTCCTTCCCACATGGTGCTGCAACTGGGTGACGTTGGATTTTAAAACATTAAATCTCCTTTCAGTTCCTATCTACCGAGTTTAGCAAATGTCTTCTGAGCACATTTTAAACATGATACTGGGTTTACAGAACATTGGTGTGAGACCCGTGAAATCAGTATCCCTATTTTATAGGAAGTTGAGGCTCACAGAGTTGCTTTGCCCGAGCTCACAAAGCTGCTGAGGTAGGCTCTCCACCCTTCCCTGAACCCAGCTTTCCAGACACCAGGCCTCCTGCCTGGTCCTGCAAGGACACAGGAAGGTAGAGTGGCCAGGGACACAGAGGCAGACTGGGCTGACTGCAGCTCACAGCCCACCTGCCCTTATGGCTCTCTGACCCACTACTCTGGGTTCCAACCTCCCCCAGGGCCTGTCCCCTATCCCGCTTCAGGCTTGCTTCCTCCTGCCTCTGTGTCCGCAAAACTCGGTCCCCTCCCTCCTGTAGATGTCCTTGCTCTCATTTCCAGTCTCAGGCGGGCTGCCAGTACCGACTCTTCCGGGGCACACTAAAGCTCCCACCCACGGGCCTCTCCCTGGGGTCCCTCCCATTCCCTCTCTATCCCTACTTGGCTCCTGACCCACTCCCATCCCACCATAGTTTATTCTAGTCATTTGCTTACTTGCCTTTTTCCTCCATCAGGCCTTTGTGAGCGCCCGGAAATGGAGGCATTTACCTTTTAAAAAATTAAGGAACAGGACTTCCCCAGTGCTCCAGTGGTTAAGACTAAGCCCTTCCACTGCAGGGGGCACGGGCTGGATCCCCGGTCCGGGCAGTTCCAAAATGCCGCGCCGGTAAAGTAAGGAAAAATTCCTAAGTAATATAGATTGATTGTGGGCCATATGGAAAATACAAAACCATATAAAAAAAAGACAGTAAAAGTCTCCCAGAGTCCCTACCACCTGAAGATTATCGTTGTTTAGTAATTTTGGCTTCTATTCCAAACATTTTCCCGGGCTCACACATACGCTTCTCTTTTTCCCAAGTGAAGTCAGGATCACACTGTAAAGTTTGGCATGCTGCCTTATAAAAAACGTAATGTCTTGAGGATTTCCACCGTCGGCTAACATTCTCCCTCGACACGAACTGAAGCGGGTGGTCACCCCGCTGCGTGCATGCCCCAAGGGTAGTGTCCCCGCAGCCTGGGCGCCCAGGGGGCGCTCGGAGACCCTGCCGAGGGCGGGTGGTCTCTGCGCGCGGACCCCCCGGGGCGCGGTGGGGTGGAGATGGATCGCCGGCTCGAGCCCGCATGCCCAGGACTGTCGGTTTCGCCGGGAACCGCGCGGGGCCCGTGAGCGGC
The DNA here is from genome assembly GCF_000442215.2 of Lipotes vexillifer. Lineage (NCBI taxonomy): Eukaryota > Metazoa > Chordata > Mammalia > Artiodactyla > Lipotidae > Lipotes > Lipotes vexillifer. Next base: position 837,462 of record NW_006780198.1, on the reverse strand, counting down.
GGGGGCGGGGGCTGGGTGCTTTAGATTTCACGTGATTTCTCTGGACCGGGACATTCTGGGATTTGGGGCCGACTCCTGGCAGACGCCGCCGGCAATTCCTTGGCCCAGGACCCAGACTCCCCGCGGCCCCGCCCGCCAGCCGCAGCTCTGCCTGGGTCAGGGGGTCCCGGGGGGACGGCGGGGCGGGGCGGGGCGCTCCTGTCAAATTCGGGCCCCCGCCGCGCGGCGCGGCGGTATCGCGAGAGCTCGCGGGCGGTGCGCAGGTCTGGGCGGCTGCCCTTCCCGGCCGGCGTCGGCAGCGCAGTGCGCAGGCGCGGCGGGAGGCTCTTCCCAGGCTACAGTTGGGGCCGCCGCCCGCTGGTCCGCCGCCCTGCGCCATGGCGGGCTGCGCGGCGCGGGCTCCGCCGGGCTCCGAGGCGCGCCTCAGTCTCGCTACCTTCCTGCTGGGCGCCTCGGTGCTCGCGCTGCCGCTGCTCACGCGCGCCGGCCTGCAGGGCCGCACCGGGCTGGCGCTCTACGTGGCCGGACTCAACGCGCTGCTGCTGCTACTCTACCGGCCGCCGCGCTACCAGGTACGGGCCGGGCCGAGGGCCGGGGCGGGGACCGCGGGCCGGGCGGGCTGGGCGCGGCGCGTGGGCACCGTCCCCCCGGGGTCGAGGTCCGGGTCTGCCGAGAGCGCGGCCCGCGAGAGGGGTTGCCTCCCCCGGCCGCGTCTTTTAGCAGCTGCGAGTTCAGGTGGCAGGAGGGCCCCCTCCCTGCCAGTCCCTGGGGGCGTGGGTCGCGGGCCCCCTCCACCCGGCGGAGTGGGTGGGAAGTTGCGGTTGGTGCCGTTCAGCAGCTGCGGCAGATGCACGTGGGGTGGGGAGTGAGCGGGCCCACGAGTTCTTTTATGTAATTTAAGGTGTGGAGAACTACCTGCTGTCAAGTCTGAGGTCAGAGGCCCCCGCAGTTACGTGGAGGGGGCTGGGCGCAGAGTCCCGGCTGCCCCGACCAGATTCGCTGCATGGACTTGGGAGAATCCGGCCAATAAGCTAGGTTTAACGCAGTTTTCCCACAGCCCTGAGTGACAGTAACATTCATAATAGTAATGGTAGCTAAATCTTACTTACGGAGCACTTCGTCTTAAGTGCTTTACATGGGTAATCTTCACAGCAGTCCTCAGAGGTAGGTACTCTTGTCATCCCCATCGTGTAGATGGGGAAACCGAGGTCCAGAGAGATTAAGTAACTTGCCTAAGGCCACAGAGCCATAGAGGGGTGGGCTTGGGATTTGAACCCAGGCAGACCTGCTTTACCCTGTTAACCTCTGAGCAAATCGGCTCCATGGGCTTGCGGGTGGCCTACTTATCCCAGGAAGTAGGATGTATGCTCTGTGAACAACCAGGTGACTGATCCTCTTTTGGGTCCGTTTCAGATAGCCATCCGAGCCTGTTTCCTTGGCTTTGTGTTTGGCTGTGGAGTGCTACTAAGTTTTAGCCAGTCTTCTTGGAATCACTTTGGCTGGTAAGAAGTGCTTTGGGGAATGATAGTTTTGAGGTGGGGGTGGGCGGATCAGAGGGTCAGTAGTGATATTCCCGCATCCCTGGCTGGCTGAAGGCTAGTGAGGACTCTAAGGGAATGAGGCCTCTAGCTTCCTAGATTCCCGCATCTTGAACCTTGAGAACTTGTGCCCGTTGGTTGCTTCTGTCGCAGGTGGAAACAGGTCTCCCTGGCACCCTTCCCATAGGTGCTCTCATCTGCTGCACCTTCAGTAATGTGACCAGCCCCTCCCAGAAGAGGGTACTGGTCCTCAGTGACAGGAAGGGGCAAGGCTCTGGCTCGTCTTCACAGGCCTTTTCCGTCTCTAATTTCTATTAGGTCACATCTAGTGCCTCCCCCACGGCCAGTGTAGGATTTTTCCCTACACTATGATTTCAGTCCCTTGAGCCTTCTAGTCCCTGACCTGGATATGAACCAGTGGCTTCAAGGTAAAAAGCTTTATCTCCTACTGTCAATACTCTGAGCCATCTAATCCTTCTTTGCTGGAGTTATTTCAGTTTTTCAAATTTTTGTATCCGACATACATCACTGCTTTATTTTGATACTCTTCTTTCATGTTTTGCTGTGTCTAGTGTCATTTTAAAAAAGGCTGAAGGCCCGTAGTGCCTTCCTAACCTATGTTTTTTGTTTTTTGGTTTTTTTTTCTTTTTTTTTCCCTCCTGTGACATTCAAAAACATAGTCCCTTTACAACCCCGCTTTCTGCAGACCTCAGGGAATAATGCTACATGTGGGTGCCTGATGTCCACTCTCAGACAGGTGACAGCAGGCCCTCATCATAGAATTCAGGGACAGTTCAGACCAAATCTGTACTTGGACTTAAAGGCTAACTTGATTCCCTTGCCCCAACTTACCTCTCATTCTTTTTGTTTTTAAATAGGTATATGTGCTCCCTGTCATTGTTCCACTATTCTGAGTACTTAGTCACAGCAGTCAATAATCCCAAGAGTCTGTCCCTGGATTCCTTTCTCCTGAATCACAGTGTGGAGTATACAGTAGCAGCTCTTTCTTCTTGGATAGAGTTCACACTTGAAAATATCTTCTGGCCAGGTCAGTGTGCCTGCTTTCCCCTCTGCAGGGGAGATGGGTGGCTTCCACGTGGGCCTCAGGACAGTGACATGGGTTCACCTCTCAGGTCTAATCTCCCCGAGTGATCTTCCCCAGACCTCTATCCTCACTAATCTCTTTATAAAGGACAAGCTCCACTTGTGAATTCCGCTTCTGGATTTTGAATGGAGGATGTGTTGACCTTACGCTTTAAGCCTTGCAGGACGTAGTGTGTACCATTTAACGTGAAGTCCCAACCTCTGATAGCTGTAATACCAGTTTTACAGTCAGAAGATTTGGATCTGTTCATTTTCTGTGACTTGAGAAATTTCATGTAAAAATTTTATTAGCAAAAACTACTGCATCTGGAACCTACTCTGACGCTGAACTTTCCACAGCAACTTAAACGAAGTGTATGTAGTTCCTAAGATTCCGTAAAGGGCCAAGGCGGGAGACGCTGGATCCTTCTCAGCTTCACTTAGCTGTCTTTGTCTCCAGAGGAAGGATGGGAGTGTGTGGCGGGGGTGTGTGGATGAGAGCCTGTCAGCTCTCTGCCACGACACTCTAACTGGGCTGTTGGCATTTTAACATGAATGGGTGAACAGCACAACTTAGCGGAATGTATTTTGTTTATAATTAAATTTTAATGTGATGACAGATGCCGATTGCCCACTAGCATGTGTTCTAGTGTTCCTGCCTTTCGAAACATAGGTTAATTTTAAGCATGCAGGGCGGAACTCAGCAGTCCAGGGTCTTCACTCCCCGGTTGTCACCATCCCTCTCCTGCAGAACTGAAGCAGATCACCTGGCTCAGCGCCACGGGGCTGCTGATGGTGGTCTTTGGAGAGTGTCTGCGGAAAGCGGCGATGTTTACAGCTGGTTCCAATTTCAACCACGTGGTGCAGAATGAAAAGTCAGAAACCCACACTCTGGTGACAAGCGGAGTATATGCTTGGTTCCGGCATCCTTCTTATGTTGGGTGGTTTTACTGGAGTATTGGAACCCAGGTATGGTATCAGATACGATACTGGTCTCCTTCAAAGTTTTTAAAAATATGTTTTAAATCGACATATAATTTAAATATCATAAAATTCACCATTTCAAAGTGTATAATTCAGTAGATTTCAGTGTATTCACGAAGTTGTTGGTCTTTTTGTTTTCCATTGTCTTTTTTTTTTTTTAAGTGTTGTGTTTACTGATTTATTTATTTATTGGCCACACCGTGCAGCTGGTGGGATCTTAGTTCCCTTAGCAGGGACTGAACCTGGACCCCCTGCAGTGGAAGCATGGAGTCTTAACCACTGGACCACCAGGGAATTCCCTGTTGGTCCTTTTTAAATGGGTACACGTGTTCCCTGCCACGTTTCAAGTGATAGTTAAATAAAAGTCAAAAGAACTGATTTAGTCTTTAGCGCTTTTTGCTATGTACTTAAAATCTGGGTGTCCTAAGCTTGTAAGCTTTCGGCGATTCTAGGTGCCGTTACCCGCTCTGTCGTACCCCTTTTCTGCCTCTTTAACTTAGATCTGGAGCATCTGGAGTGGGATGAGGACAGACATGGGGCTTTGGGGAGAGCCCTCTGCCACTCAAGGGGCAGCTTGGCTGATTTTCATTAGAGGCTGCTGTGGATGAGCCCAGGGTCATGTGTCAGGTTCAACATGAGCGATGGAGGTTTGCTCTGTCTCAGGCTGCAGACTGAGCCTGGTTTCTTGAGCTTTGTCTCTTGAATCTGTTTTCTTAGTCCTAGAAGGACTTGGACAGAGAATATGGATAGAGCTTAGAAAACTCATCACCTCTTCGGGAACATCCAGTCCGGGCCCCCAGGCATCCCATTGCAGAGCATGGTATGGGGGGGCACTCTGGTGACCCCCAGTGGTGTAGTAGGTTACTGCACAGCATTTGTGTGAAAACTTGCAACCCTGAAGCTTAAGACTGCCGCATTAACAACTACATTCCCCGGGAATAGGTTGATTGTAGTGGAATCATGTAATTTGCCGTAAGTGCTATAATAAACCTAAGTGCTCTAGGACTAGACAGCTTTTCATACTTCTTTGACTATAGATCTTTCTACACCGTGACCCAGCACACAGGTGTGTGTAACAACTGCACAAATCTTTCCCGAGAAACACTCACCCTGTGTACAAAACACTCTGTTTCCTATCTTGTTAGTGTTTGTAATGCCGTTTCGGATGCACGGGCTTGATCTCCTGGCTCCACGACGGATTGTGGCTTGAGACTGGGAAACCCCACTCTAGGGTCTGCTGGCGGTGGCGGCACAGGCTCTGGGGTCGCTGGCGGGCGGGTGGGGCCGGTCCGGTTCTAACATCAACTGATTGGCCTCCCGTTTCCTTGCGGGTTAAGCGGGGGCGGCAGTGCTACTCAAGAGGCTTGCTCTGGGCGTCGAATGGCTTACTGGCTGGTGGTAAAGGGCTTGGCATGTGCTGGGAACACAGTAGGTGCTCAGTAAACAGTGGTGAGAAGAAGTGAGGTCACCCATGTGGGGAAGACGTACGTCCCGGGCGGGGGCTGGTGGGTCCGTTGGAGTGGGCAGGGGTGGATCAGTGGGCTCCCTGAGCTACACAGAAGAAGTGGGCCGAGGAGCTGCTTTCCTGGGCTTCGAAAGCTGGGCTAGGGAGGCGTGGCTGAGGCCTTCGTGCTTTCTTAACAGGGGAGCGATCTGATGGAAGAAGTGGTTTGGGGGCTCAGCTGACAGCAGTGTATCGACGGCACGTGCGCAGGAAGGTTGTGGGGGCCAGAGGCAGGGGGCCGGGCAGCTGTGGGGTGGCAGGGAGCGTGCTAGGAAGGGGGCAGGCTGGGAGCCACGCGGGAAGGCAGTGGTGCTTGGAATGGGAATTCACGTATGGGGGTGGAGGGAGGAGTTGCCAGCACCCCTGCCTGGGGGTTGAAATCCAGGAGGTCGCTCTTTCCTTTCAGTTTTTAGGTACCTCTCAGGTAAGAGGAGCAACAGAAAAGCATACGAACGAAAGCTACAGTGATGGGTGTTTAGCCCTGTTGTGAAAGTGATGGTGTGGTTTCCGTTAATGGCGCCCTGGCTCAGGGTCTCAGAGACCCTAGTGGTGTTTCAAGAGTTTCTTGGGCCCTTGGCAGGAAGTCCTCTGTGGTCGTTGGAGAGCAGCACATGCCGCTGAAGTTCAGGGTTTCGGGTCACACTGAACCTAGTCCACTAACCCTGTGTCCCTTCGTCAGGTGGTGCTGTGTAACCCCATCTGCGGCGTGAGCTACGCTCTGACAGTGTGGCGTTTCTTCCGTGACCGGACAGAGGAGGAGGAGGTCTCGCTGATTCACTTCTTTGGAGACGAGTACCTGGAGTACAAGAAGCGGGTGCCCACGGGCCTGCCTTTCATAAAGGGGGTCAAGGTGGAGCTATGATAGGCCCGGGCGGCCCCCCCGCTCCAGGCAGCGTGGGACGGAACAGCTTCCTGGCGGCCACCCTGCAGAGCGGACTTCCTCAAATCAAGTTGTACGTCACCAGTTACTCTTCTGGAATATCACTCAAGATCAAATGGCCAGAAGGCCTTAGGACCAAAGGACCCCGCCTCCCACCCCCCCTCCC
>NW_006780198.1:817889-831162 GCF_000442215.2 Lipotes vexillifer | reverse complement strand
TCCCGCCTCCCCTCTGCCCGAGCAGCCTGTTCCCGGGCTGCATCGAGGGAGGACGTAGATTAAAGGTGGACAAGAAGCAAATAGCCGCAGTCCTTGGCAGTGCCCCCCCCCCCGCGACACGCCTGGGCAGAGCCTAGGCCACACTCCATCCCCCACGAGGCCAGGGCTGTTAAGTTGTAACCAAGACCCCTGGGGAGAGGTGGGCTCACTCTTGATGCTGAGTGAGGCTCCTGCAGCAGGAAGGGGTACGTGGGCACCAGTACTTACTAGTGTTAGAAACCCATTCAGAATCCTTACTTTGACCGAAACACACAAACAGCACAGCTTTAACCTCCCTGTTTTCTGTCCTTAAGTGCATGAGCATCTCTGCAATTTTAAAGACACTCCTTCCTTATAAGGCACTTTGGCTCCTCATGTATCTCATCACGTTTACTTATCTGGTTTCAAAAACAGCGGCATGAACTCAGGGGACTCGCTTGGCGTGTGGGCCCCACCTTTCATTTGGCAGAAAGGCAGCACAGACACCTCCAGATGACTCAGCTGATGCTGTGTGTTACCAGGGCTCCCCGGGCCAGGGACACTGTGGGCCCCTGTGGCTTTCCTGACGGGCATGTCAAAGATGTGTCATTTCTCCTTTATCCAAAAAAATGCTTCCTGGACACCTGCTCTGTGCAAGGCATTGTTAAACGTTGAGAAATAACTGCTCTCCGTTTACTTGGGGTTTATTCTTATTCTCTCATAGCTTATATTTTTGTGTTTTGACTTAAATCTGTTAACCATTGATTTCTATGTTCTGTTCTCAAAATTCCGTCGTCCCTAATGCCATTTCAAACTGTCTTTTCCAAAGGGGTTTGAGCATAAACAGCTATGAAATTCAAGCAAGCCAACTCATAATCCCAGCTGAGATTTAGTCAGTACTTTTGCTTTTCAAGTTCGGGAAGATTGGTTGGCTTTACGAGTCAAACATATAAGCTTTGAGACCCTTGTTGAATTCTGGACCGGAGAGCAACTTGCTCTCAGTGTGAATTCCTTCCATGCAGTCGTGCAGTGGCACCAACAGAGCGTGAGTCAGAGGTGGCATCGGCCCCTGGCTGGAGTGCTGCCACGCCACGCGACGCGACGCGACGCGACGCGGTTCTCAAGGAGCCACTAAACCTTTCCGTGCCTAGACCTCCCCATCTGTAGGATGGGGTCAATACCACCTACCTCGCAGGGGTCTTGTGAAGACTTAGAAGAACAATGTCAAACGTTTTTAATACTTTGGTGACAGAGATGACATAAACGAAACCAATATTGCATGAATTACACAAAAATGGACATTGGATTCACTGTACCACATACCGGAAATGTGTGTTCAAAAAAGCATTTTACCAACTCAAAATATTAACTTATTTCTAGATTTCAAGGCCTACGTAGTTTTTTTCATCATTACGTGTACCAAAGAGGTTCACAGGTTCATCGGTGGCAGGTGTGACATTTGCTGGTTGGAGGGCCGGACAGATTTCAGCCTCGGCCTCCTGAGGTCTCGCAGGCAGACAACCCAGGCAGCAGCCAGAGTCTCACGGCAGGTTCTTCTGGCGGGAACGCTGCCCAGCGGGACATCAACGTGCACTTGCTGGGTTCGGGGACTTGAATCAGTGCTAAACTTGTGCAGCAGGCCACTCCTAGCGGAGTAAACTCCACTTAATAGGGCTGCAAAACTGAGGAGGGTGTAGCTGGGGCTCTGGCGGCCACCCCCAGCTCTTTGAGGGAAAGTCCTTTCTCGCTGCATCTAGCAGGTTAGGACCCAGCTTTCATTACCACTGGGGGTCGTGAAGATGTCTCTTTAGCAGATGGAGAGGAGCTGGTGACGACCTTGGCTTTGCGGACAGTAAGGCTGGAGGTGTTGGCCTCTTGACGGTCTGTCCTTTTCCTCCGCCGGCCTGCCAGGCCTGGAGCTCAGGAGGCAGGCCCTGGTGTCAGCAGGGAGACACTGCTGTCACACCACCTGGGCTGGACGTGACATTCTGCTCTGCTTGAAAGAGCAGTTCCACAAGCAAGTTCCCACCCTGATTCGTAACCCAGGGCGGAAGTCCGCAATTACTTGGGGATCAAAGATGAACTACTTAGGGGCAGGATTTGGCAAGTGATTGACTTTCATCTAGCACTGAGATCTAAAGGTTATTTTTAACTTTATAAATTCAGCAGTTGACAGCGCACAAGGAAGAGAATCAGGTTAATGGGGTACAGGCTTTTTGGGTATTCCCGAAAGCTTATTTTGGGTAAAGGCCACATCACCGGTTCCCTCAAATTAAGAAGCCGTCAGGAGATTTCTTTTTCCATTGCAGGTTTCAAAGCGGAGACTCTGAAATGGAAAATAGGCACCGCACAGAACAAAGCTATTTGGAAGCAGTGCACAATGAAACATTTCACGAGGGTTTGCAGGCTGGGGCCGACGATGGCAGTTTACTGGAACGGGGCTGTAGGTGAGCCTGGCCGAGGGCAGGAGGCAGCGCACCCTGCCGGCCCTTCGTTGTCCTAAACTGCTGCGTAAGCCTACAAAGCGAACTTTATTAATCCCTTCCACTTATTTAACACTCTGGGTGATTAACATGATGGGGGGACATCGCTAAACCAACCGGTTGTGTTGACAGGTGAGGTTCCGTAGGGTCTCGACTGCAGCTCCGTTTGGTCGCAGCCCCTCTGTGACAGGAACAGTGAACCACTGCCCCTTCTCTGCACTCTTACTGCCTTAGATAGTTGTGCTCTCCCTCTGTGTTTTGCTTCTGCAGTGCCTTGGTGAGGCCGGGTGACCCCAGCCTGTCTGGCATGGTGCGAGAGGCTTGCTGTCTGTGCCCCGCTGTGGAGGCCTGACGCCCTGTCCTGGGCTCGGTCCCAAGCGCTTGTCCCTGCGGGACTGTCCCGTGGCTTAAGCTAGAAGAGTAACCTAATGGGGTAATTACTCTTCTTTTTACGTGCAGAAATGTTTATTTAAATATTGGATTTTCTTTCACAGAAATTATTTCCAATTCTTAAATAAAACTGTACTTGATTTCACTGTGAACAATAGTGGCTATTGTAAATAGTGCTGCAATGAACACTGTGGTACATGACTCTTTTTGTGTTTTTGTTTTTGTTTTGTTTTTGCAGTACACGGGCTTCTCACTGTCGTGACCTCTCCTGCTGTGGAGCACAGGCTCCGGACGCGCAGGCTCAGCGGCCGTGGCTCACGGGCCCAGCTGCTCTGCGGCATGTGGGATCCTCCAGGACCGGGGCATGAACCCGCGCCCCCTGCATCAGCAGGCGGACCCCCAACCACTGCGCTACCAGGGAAGCCCCCCCCCCGCTTTTGTAAAAAAACAAATATTTATTTATTTGGCTGTGCCGGGTCTTAGTTGCGGCATCCGGGATCTAGTTCCTTGACCAGGGATCGAACCCGGGCCCCCTGCATTGGGAGTGCAGAGTCTTGACTACTGGACCACCAGGGAAGCCCCCAGAAACTCTTTAGGTCTTTTTGCTTCTGGCTAAGAAATGTCCAAAACCTACAGCGTAAAACCAGGTGTGTTTTGCCTCCTCGATTCTGTTCTGAAGTCCTACCTCTAACCAGTTTGTAATGACAAGTTCCCCCAGCCCCCCAGGCTACTGTGGAGGTTTGTGATGCTTTGGGATGGGAACGTCGGTGCTCTTGGCAGAGCAGGTGTGGAGGTGTTGGGTATTGACGTGGCGGGTGGCTCAGCGTATTGACCTGCAGGCCTACCTGGCACATAGAAGCCACTCGCTGTTTGAACCACTGAATCAAGCTGATGTTTGCTTAAAGCATGATTCTTTGGGCATCATTTTGCCTCCACAACTTTACATTTTAGGTCACGCGGGTTAATTTTCTTTTTTAAGCATTTTGTTTAAGTTCCGCTTGATGAAATGGGTACTGGGTAGGAGTGGAAAACCACTAGAGCGAAGTTGCTGGTGAATCGTGCTTTAATATCAATAGAAGGTGAACACAGGAGAGTGACAGCAGGAGGGGACAGTGATGGGGAAGTCGCGACGGAGGCCATCTCCTGCCATGCAGGCCACCAGGTGCTACTGCGTTGCTTTATGCGCTCAGCCCTGGCCCTACAGTGAGAAAAGCTGGAGCAAAGGGTTTTTTCCTCTATGCCGAGTCAGCGCTCAGATTAGCGGGTGGAGCTTTCCAGCGGCGCCCTGTTACCAGTGGGGCTGTGCTTCAGGCGGAGCTGGATTCCTCTGTGGTAGGGCAGGTGCTGCACAGTGGGCGAGTCTCATCACCCGAAATTCAGACGGGTGCACACCCCACCCCAACGGGCGCTCACGGGACTGGCACACAGACGCCAGGGAGGGGCAGGGGCAGTGAGGGGCTTCAGGCTGGACGTTCACTCATGTAACGTTTTCCACGCCGACTGGGATGCCGTCCCGAGTCACCTTGATGAGGACCAAGATTCGAGGCAACACGAAGTCTAGCTCAAGCCAAAGAGCCTGAAATTGGGACCTGGCAGAGTGTCTGGGTTTTACTGCTGATGCACGATTATTACACATTAAACAGAAAATCATGATGGGAACCGCCTTTTCTGAAATATCCCAGCCTTGATGCGCATGTTGTAAAACGCCCGACCTCCGGGAGCAGTCCCATGCTAAGCTGGGCGCTCTCTCCATGTGGGGACGTCACCCCCGTTTTTCAGTTTGGGTCTGTGAGAATCTTTATTTTTCAGTGGAGGCTCTTCTGCGAGGCTGCTCAGGGTCCGGCTGTTTCTCGGCTCTGAGGTCTTCTCTCTCCTCTCCGAGACACTCACTGGATCGTTCCTAAAGAAACGCTTAATGTGAGCTCCTCTCTGCTCCCCTGTCTCACTGTGTCCCAGCGCTAAAATCCACCCAGGCAGAGGCTTTCAGAACGGCCAGCCTTCCGGGAAGGCACCAGCGGGTGATAGAACCTTAACTGCATCATCTCCTAAAGGATTCTTTTTTTTTTTTTTTTTTTTTTTTTTAATAAATTTATTTTATTTATCTTATTTCTGGCTGCACTCGGTCTTCTTGCTGTGCATGGGCTTTCTCCAGTTGCGGCGAGCAGGGGCTACGGGCTTCTCATTGCGGTGGCTTCTCTTGTTGTGGAGCACGGGCTCTTGGCGTAGCGGGCTTCAGTAATTGTGGCTCACGGGCTCTAGAGCGCAGGCTCAGTAGTTGTGGCGCATGGGCTTAGTTGCTCGCTCGAACCCGTGTCCCCTGCATTGGCAGGCAGATTCTTAACCACTGCGCCACTAGGGAAGCCCCTCCTAAAGGATTCTTATTCATGTCTGATGACTTTTAGTTGCCAAAACATCAGCAGTGCAGACCATTTCAGTGGCTTGTGGTGACCCTGCTCTTTGAATTGACCCTCCCCTGAAGCATGGTGCTTGGGAGGGTAGGGCTGCTTTCTGCTCTGTCACCAACCCCGTGGTGGCTCTAGATGCAGCAGACCTCTCCCCGCCCCCAGGCCCTTTTAGCTCTGACTTCCTACAACTCCAGAGAAATACAAAAAGCTCAGCCTGTGATAGTGACACATCTGTTGTTGCACATTCTTTTCTCCCTCTGGCAATTATTTTGGCAAACACTGTGGCTCCAGCGAGTAGCAGTGCTCTCTCACAGGAAGAAATAACCCTCCATCCCTTTTCCTCGAATCACAGTGGTGTAGGAGCCTGCGCTCTCAGAGGTGTGGGTTGGGCAGACGGCAACCACAGCCATCCCTAGTTATAAACCTCACGTCATGTCTATCAAGGTCACATCTGTCATCTACGAGGTCATCTGTTTGAAGGGACCGCCCAGTTTAAGAACCCCTCTGACCCTGTATTTTACACACTGAGGCCCAGCTGAGGCCCTGGAGCTGGTCAGTGGCAAGTTGGGACCAAAAGAAAACCGGAGGTCAGTCTTTGTCGCCTGTATTTGTCTCTGAGATTAAATCGTTTGCCCGCTCAGGTTGGAAAGACTCACTTTACCTGGCCTGGGCTTCGCCATTCACGCCATCATCATGCGTGTTTTGTAGATAGTCTGACGGTTCATCCACAGGGGCCTGAAACCTGCGTGAGAGAAAGCAGTTCCCAGGAATCTGGATGCAGCAGAGCCAGCCCGCTGCGTGTGCTTAGGCTCACTGCACAAACACCAAACTTGAGCAAACACTTTGGGCCTCAAATATTGACCGAGGGCCAGGGCCACGGCAGTGGACAAGAGAGGCTGGGCCCTGCTCTCATGGGAGACCCCTTCTGCGGGGGGAGACACGCCAAGGTTGGGAAGGAGGCCCAGCGGGACGGATGGTGGGGAGTGACAGTGAGGGAGACCTGCTTTCACCAGAGTGGTTTGCGAAGGCCTCCCTGCTGACGTTCAAGCTGAGACCTGGGTGATGAGGTCCACGGAACAAGACGAAGCAAGAACATTCCAGGCAGAGGCAGGGAAGTGGCAGCCAGTCTAGCTTGTTTGAGGGACTGAAAGGCCATTGTGCCTGGGGTGTGGGGAGGGGCCGACGTGGTCAGAGGTGGGCAGAGAGGGTCCCAAAAGGACTTTCAGGCCCCAGCATGATAGGCTTTAGAAAGACCACTGACTGTGGCATGCTGGAGGGGCCAGGGTGCGGGGCTTGACAACGGCGGCTTGGATTGAGGGTCACAGTGGAGACAAAGCAGGCGGACCAAGAGAGTTGAGTCAACAGGACTTGAGGATGGGTTGGCAATAGGGGTGAAGGAAAGAAAGGAATCCAGGTCTCCTGGGCTTTTTACTTGAGCACCTGGGTAACTGTGACGCCTTCACTGAGATGAAACAGGGGTAGCATGTTCGGGGGGGGGAGGAAACCAAGTTCGGGGCCATTGTGGGGTTTGAGGTGCCCTGAGACCACCAAGAGGGGACTCTCCCAGGAAGGGGCACTTGGAGATGAGTCTAGAGCTTGGGCATATTTGTGCTGGGGAGGGGGATTGGGGGTCATCTGCAATACCATGGGGTTTTAAAGCCAGGAGACTGGATGAAGCCCCTTAAGGAGAGGGCATAGGATGAGGAGAATGCCTGGGACTGAGCCCTGGGGAAAACGGACATTTGGGCCTTGAGCCAAGGGGGCAGAGCCCAAAGCCAAAGAGACTAAGAAGGAACAGCTGGGGGACTTCCCTGGTGGCCCAGTGGTTACGACTCTGCGCTCCCAAAGTAGGGGGCCCGGGTTTGATCCCTGGTCAGGGAACTAGATCCCACATGCATGCTGCAACTAAGAGTTCGTATGCCACGGCTAAGCAGCTGGCGAGCCGCAACTAAGACCTGGTGCAACCAAATAAATAAATAAAGATAAATTTTTTAAAAAGGTTCTCCTTCCCTTTAAAAAAAACAAAAGAAGAAGGAACAGCTGGAGGGGCAGGAGGAAAACCAAACCGGGAGTGTGGGGTGTCTCAGAAGCAAAAGAAGAGTGTGGTGAAGGTGACAGTCCAGGCTCACGAGGCCAAGGGATGTAGCCGACAGGTTGCTGATGGTGGGAGCAGGAGCAGATTTGGTGGGTGGGGTTGGTGTGAGCTGCCAGCAGTGGGAGGGGAGGAAGCAGAGGGCAGCTCCAGATACCTGGAAAGTGGTGCCGTGAAGAAAGGTAGAGGCAGCCTCCCTGCTTTGCCCCAAACCTCCAGGAGCTGGGCTTCTGCCGGAGCTTTCCATTTGCTGATACCAAGCACGGATGCCACTTTCCCACAGAGATGTGACCCTGCCGGGGTGTTGCCCCTTGCAGGCAGGCAGGTGCACCCTACTTGAAGCCAGCTGCTCACCGAGGCAGAGCACACAGAAGGGAAAGGACGCCAGCGGTAAGACCACGGCTTAGAACGGGCACACAGCGTGAACAGGCTGGGTAGGCGGCACCAGGATGTCACCTCCACGCAGAGGCCCCCCAGGATAATCCCAGTCTCAACTGCTAACACCAGAGGTTAGTTCTGCCTGGTTTTGAGGTTTTATAAATGGAATCACACAGTATCTGGAGTAAACTGCTTAGTAAATGTCAGCTTAGGAGGACACTGTAACTAGTCCTGGCTGGACAGGGATTTGATCGAAATTGCGCAAAAGGTGTGATGAGTGCAACCTCTCAGTGTGACATGTTAAAATAGTCACTTTAAAGGTGGCTTGGCAGTTCTGGATTAATACAGCAATTGCGCGCGCGCGCGCGCACACACACACACAGACACACACAGACACAGACACACACACACAGACACACACACACACACACACACACACAGACACACACACATTTTTCCTTCTTCCCCAAACTCATTAAAACTAATAAAGGGACCAAAACAATGAGGGGGAAAAAAACCTCTCCAGGTTGACAGCAGGAAAGGATAACAGCAAAATTTTGGAACTGGAGAGCATGTAGACAATGGTCACTAATTCAGCAGACCTGAGCGGCGGAGGCCCGACCAGTTCCCACCACAGAATCCTCAGGGGGCCCAGGAACGGGTAGCCCCAATGCCTCTGCAAGTAGGAGGGTGGGACTGAAATAGGACGATGAGGTCAAGATCCCTACCTCAGAACCGCTGCCCCCACCCCCAATACTGAAGGGTTAGTCTCTGGGAGGGTGCGACACACCGTGAGAACTACTGAAAGACAGAAAATCAGCTGTGCATACAGATACTCCATTCGGTGACATTCCAGGAAGGAGACTGGGCAAAGGTCTAAAACTGACATTGGGGCATCAAGAGTAAGATAAAGCAAAACAAAAAACGCTACCCACCCAGATCCCTTACACCGAAGCACCGCCCGTGTGCTCAGAGCTTCCAGCCTGCCCTCCTCCACCCCAACTCCTAACATGAACGGGTGATCAGAGTTCCTGACAGCTGAGAAAAGCCTTTAACAGGGAAGGTAGAAACCTAAATAAACAAAAAGTAACTTGGAGGAAACAGACTTCAGAGAGAAGGAAACTTAAAAAAACAAAAGCAAAAAAACATCTATCGGCCCCCAAAGGGGTGAGATATTCTGTCCATGAAACAACAGAATGCTGTGTAACAAGAGCAGTCAGGGTACCACAAACACCTCTTTGGAAATGAAAAACAATTTAAAACATTTAAAAGAGCTCTTGGAAATTTTCTTCAAAAATGAAGAACTAAATAGAAGAGTCAGAAGATAAGAGAGGAAATCTCCCAGAAAGTGTAGCAAAAAGATGAAGAGGCGGAAAACAAGACTGAAAAGAGATGGTAAATCAGAGGGCCAGCCCCGGAAGGCCAATACCCAATAAGAATTCCAGAAAGAGAAAAAGTGGAGAAAATCAACTAACCAGTTCAAGAAGAAATATGCCCAAACAAGGACATGAATTTCCAGATTGTAAGGACCCACCGGTACCCAATGGATGGAACTCGACCCTCACCAATGGGAAATTTCAGAACACTGGGAGCAGAGAAGATTCCACAAGCTTCGGAAGAGAGAATAAGTGGGGACTTCCCCAGTGGTCCAGTGGGTAATACGCTGTGCTCCCAATGCAGGGGGCCCAGGTTCGATCCCTGGTTGGGGAACTAGATCCCGCATGCGTGCTGCAACTAAGAAGTCCGCATGCTGCAACTAAAGATCCCGCATGCCGCAGCTAAAGATCCCACGTGCCGCAACTAAGCCCCGGCACAGCCGAAATAAATAAATGAATAAATATTAAAATAAATAAATAAATAAGGAGAATAAGTGGGTCACATTATAAGGATTAGGAATCAGAATGCCTTCAAACTTCTCAAAGATAGCCTTGGAAGCTAGAAGACAATAGAGTGATGCCTTCAAAGGAGAATCATTTCCAATTTAGAATTTCCATCTAGAATTCAATACCCAGCAAAACTATCAGTCAAGTGCAAAGGCAGAATAAAGATATTGCAGCCTTACGCTGTTCAAAACATGTCCCTTCTCTGTTCCCTTTCTCAAGGAGCTGCTTGCGGGATGGGCTTCACCAAACCATGAAAGAGGACATGTGTCATATGGGAATCAGGAGATCTCACTTTGGAATGAGGCCAATGGAGTCCCCTGGAGGGTGGTGGAGGGAGAGGCTAGGTTGACCACTGTGTACCAGCCCTACAGGGCAACCACCCTGGGGCTCAGACTTGAGAGGCAGGCACATTGAGGACCTGCCACCAAAAATCTTCTGCCACTGTTAACACCTCCAGTGCTCAAGTATGGTGCTGAGAGCATGGTCCAGGTTCCTATCTAGACTTGTCTTAACCGTGTGCTGGGGAAGTTCTCTTTGCTCTGTGTCCTGCTGTCTGGATCAGCTGAGGACCCTCATTACACCCCCAAGGTGTAAAGAGATGGGCAATTGTGTGCCTAAAAGCAGAAACTCAGAGCAGCCTGCTCATTCTGTGTTTTGGCAGATGTCCAGCACCTGGTCCTCCCAGATGCCCTGATTAAACCTTCATGACCTGGCCCACTGACTTCCCTGAAAGGGGCTCTTCCAGAGGTGTGGCACCTTTCCTACGCACATTCTGAAGTGTCTTGGTTCCCCCGGAACACTCCCTGGTCTCACCTGGGCTCTAGCCGCTCCTTCACCTTGGCAATGGAGCGCACGTAGGGCGTGATCTGCTTGGTGATGGTGGTCAGGTAGGCATTCTCCTGCTTCAGCTGGAGAAGGTCATGGAGCTGGGCTGTGGGGTCCCAGGCCAGAGCGTTAGGTCTTGTTGGCTTCAAATTCTTGCTCTCCAGCCTTGAACCATCTAAATAACCCAACTATTTCAGTGATTACCCCTAATTAAAGAGTGAGGTAGGACTTGTGAAGGCATCCTACTTACTGAATCCTGATCTCAGATATATCATTTGGGGGCCAGTTAGCAGCTGTGAGGCAAAGTCAAGAACTAGAGGGAAGAGCACGGGGGTTCGTATCTGGTTAGTGGGTAACTGGCTTCCTGCCCCTGAAAGCATGTGGATTAGCTCTAGGACAGGGGTGCGCCCAGCAGCTGCCCGGGACCTTCATAAATCTCCTGCTCGTTAGCCACGCGCTGGTAGGATTCCTCCCAAATCTGAAAGAGAAAGTAAGTTGGATATTGCACGTGGCCGTGAGTTGGAATTTCCCTTGGCAGCATTTCTGTCCTCTAGCTACTCAGAGCCATAGGGCACACTCCCAGCCAGTTCACGTGGTTCCAGGCAGCAAAGGCCCAGGTTCCAGAGCCTGCCACAGGAGGGCCTCCTGGGGCACCAGGCCAAGGTCCTCCTCCCGCTTCCTGTCTTGGGGTAGCTCATGTACATGCTGACAGGTGGGGCTGCAGGGGAGGGAGGTTCCTCGGGAACCCCCTGGGCTACCTCCTGGAAGGGCTACCTCCTGGAAGACTGCTCTCATGCCCTCCACGGAAGCATACTCCAAGGCGATCTGTGTGTCCACCTGCAGGGACTTGTGCAGGATATCACCCATGATCTCGGCCTTGATGAGCGAGTGGTGCTTGGTGAGGTCCCGGTGCAGCTCCTGTACCTGGTCCTTCAGGTTCTGCATCTCTGCCTGCAGGCGCTGGGGGGAGAGACCGCGTGAGTGCCTGTGTTTCCTGCAGGCTGGGTGCACTGCGGGGGCGTCAGTGGAGGGACGGCTTGCTGGCCAGGTGGCCAGGACTAGATTTGGCCACTGCACCTTGGCGAGAAGGGGTGGGGCCTTTCCCAGCTGGCAGGTCCCTGGCCCCCTCACCCGGTAGGAGTTCTCAAAGTGGCGGCAGTGTTCCGTGAAGGGTGAATCGTCGCCCTCTGCCAGCAGCACCTTGGTGCTGATGGACCGGTGCAGCGTGGGCTTTTGGACCGGTGACCCCAACATCTTTCCCACGGGGGAGGGGCAGCTGGGCCCCACCAGCACCTTGGGGCCCGAGCCCCCTGCTAGCCTGGGGAGAGAACTAGTGTGGATGTAGACGTGGGGGTTCCAGAGGGTCTTCCCTTCCCCCAGCCTCCCAGCGCATTCTCAGCCTTCTCAGCCCTCTCACCCCAGGCTGCACACCACAACCACGCAGGAGCTCTGAAAAACCCTGATGCAAGGCTGTGTACACCCAAGACCAATGACATCAGCAGGGTATTTTTTAAAATCCTGAGGGTGATGCCAATGTGCAGAAGAGTCCACCAGGATGTCCTCAGACAGTGTGTTCACTCACACACACTCGACCTTGCAAATTTGGTTTGATGCCCAGTATCCCTTGCCTGGGGCCCTGGAGCTCTTAGCAGACAAATCCAGCTTAGGCATTTCTCCTAACTCCCCCAGGGGTCTCCAGCTCTCTAGACTGGGCCCCCCCCCCGCCCCCGCGGAAGTCAGACCCCCTGCGGCTTCTGGAGACCCAGGCCCCACCCTAAGCTACCCCTTCCTTTCAGGGCTTAGACACCCCAGTCCGGGTGCAGCGGCGGCGGTTGGGGGAGCCCCTGAGTCCCTCTGTCCACCCCTGGCCTGGCTCCACTCCAGGTCAGCCACGGGCTTCCGATCCAGGGCGGCCCCGACGGCTGTTTCCAGGCTGGGCGGACTCTCCCTCCCGCGTGGACGTCTTTGGAGCCCAGACGCGGCGCGGGGAGCTCGGCGAGCTGGGAAGGGCGGCCCCCACCCCCAACGGGGACCTTGTGTCCGCATCCCCTTCCCGGTCCCGGCGCCCCTGCGGCTCACGTGCTGGTACCGCCCCCGGCCCCCGCCGCCCGGCGCGGTCCCAGCAGCAGCAGCGGCTCCAGGCAGCGCGCGAACTCGGCGCGGTGGTCGCTGGCGATCTGGGGGAACGGACGAGCTCGTGAGGCAGCTTCAAACTCCGCGGGCCTCCGCCCCCGGCCCGGCCCACCCCGCGGCCCCGCCCACCTTGCTGCTCTGTGCAGGCCGTAGGCGATGTGGCCGCGTGACGATGCCCTGCAGCCTCTCCACCAGCTCCTGCGCTCAGGTGGGTGGGGGCGTGGGGGTGACAGGGAGGCGGGAGGACCGGAGGACGCGTCCGTCTTTAGGATTTCACCTGCCATCCAATCCTTCCACACCACCCCTGCCCCCAAATCCACAGGGAAGACTGGGGTGGGGGGGTCTGGACTCCAGTAGACACTCTGCACTTTGGGGGAGGAGGCTTATGCTCCCTTCTAGGCTTTGCTGTCCTCTTATTTTTTTATTAATTTTTGGCCGCGCTTTGCGTGGCTTGCGGGATCTTAGTTCCCCGACCACCAGGGATTGAACGGGGTGGAGTCCTAACCGTTGGACCGCCAGGGAATTCCCTGCTGTCCTCTTAAAAGGGGTTCAGTTAGCCCCTAAATGTTTTGTAGATGACGGTGTGGAAGAGGGGGCTACCCAAAGACCCCCTGGTCCAACCTCCAGGTAACAGGCTGCCCAGCCCTGAGGTGGGGGGCTCTGGTG
>NW_006780198.1:813518-817879 GCF_000442215.2 Lipotes vexillifer | reverse complement strand
GGGGGGGGGGGGGAGACACAGAAGCTGTGGGCACTCACATAGCCCAGGTCCAGGAACTCAGCCTTGTTGGCCAAGCTGAGGAAGGAAGAGCAGATGGCCAGGTGGACCTGTGAGAGGGACACTGCTCAGTGCCTGGGCTGGGTGCCCGGCCCTGCGCCCCCCAGCTCCCCTTACCTGCAGGGTGGGCAGCAGAGTAGCCAAATGGGAGAGCTGCTCCTTGAAGGCCTTGTCCTTTTCTTCATACTGGCTGGGGGAGGAGCAGGCAGCCTCATCTCCAAGGGGAGGGCTGCCCACCCCCACCTGGGGGCGGGCTCAGAGCTGGGTGGTTCTGTCTCCCCACCAGCTTTGTGCATCCTTCCTTGACAACCCTTCCCTGAGCCCTGCGCTTTCCTCCTCACCGGTAGACACCTGGATGTCTTGCTCTCCAGGGTGGGCCGGCGCCTGCCCAGGCTATGAGATAGGTGTCTGGAGGTCAAGGGGCAGGGGATGGAGAGCCCGTCACCACTCACCTCTGCACAGCCTGCAGCAGCAGTGCTTTCCTCTCTGCCAGTTTGTCCTGGGAGGGAAGGTGTGCTACTGACTGGGCAGACTCGGCCCTGCCACCTCCCAGCACTCTCCCAGTCCCCTGGGCCCCAGCCACACAGCTGCTTAGGCTGGCTCTCTGCAGCCCAGCAGCCCTGCTGCCCGAGCCACCTCCTTCTTGCATCTCACTGCCTGAGAGCCCTGGTGCCGTCACCTTAAATGTCGCCTCCTGGGGGAAGTCTTCCCTGACCCGCTCTCATCACCAGCGCCAGCCTGGGGCAGGCCCGTGCTCCACCCCTGGAACTCTCCTGGCAACTACGATTGATTAAGTAACTGCTGAAAGTAGCTCAAGGCTTGCTGCCCTGCTACACTGGAAACAACACACGGGCCCCCGGGGGAAGGGGCCTGCCCTGTGTCCCGGGCACCGATCATGGCTGATAAGGATGCTCAGCCCGTGGCTGTCTAGTCCCCCCTACCCCTCACCTGCATGCTGCCGAAGAGGGCGTGGATGGCGGCCTCCTCATCCGCCGCGCTGCGTCGCACCTCGTCCACCATCGCCTGCAGCAGTGCGATGGCCTCCCGTGTGGCGGTCTGCAGGGCCTTCACCGCCTGAGGACAGGGCGGCCTCAGCCTTGTGGGCGCGCGTTCCCGACCCCCGCCCCGGCGCGCCGGGCACCCCGCGCTCACCAGCATCGCCTGCTGCAGCCGCTCGCAGCCTTGCACGTACGCCGACTCGAGGTCCACGCAGTGAGCCCGGCTCTCCCTACGGGGAGCCCGCGGATGAGCCCTGCTCCGGGCCGCCCTCCAGCCCCCTCACCTCCCGCGCCCTCTACCCACCCCTGCATGTCCCGGAAGCAGCGGATGCACAGCAGCGACTTCTTGTCGGTGGAGAACATGATGTAGGGCTCGGCGTGCAGTGCTGCGGCGGAGGGGGGGGGGGGGGGGGGGCGGGGGGGGCCCCATCCTCAAATACCTGTACAGTTCACCTGTGTGTCTCTGACCACACAGCCAGAAACATGCAAATCCTTCCAGCTACAATTCAGGCTTGCTTCTTATCACAGGGATGGAGCCACCAGCTCGACAGGTAACCTAGGCATGTCCCTCCCCTCGGTGAGCTCCAGGGTCACCACCTGTAAAACCTATGTCACATAGGACTGGAGGCTGCCGGGGGTGCGGCGGTGAGGGCTCCGGCCGGTGCCCGCCCCCATCCCCGCGCAGCGCTGGTCCCCATCCGGCACGCCGCACTCACTGCACTTCTGGAGCACGTCGCGGCTGCGCTGGCCCAAGGCCACGATGTCGTGGCGCGCGAACATGCGTGCCCGGTGCGTCTCATCGCGGCAGCGCGCGCACAGCGGCTGCCCGCACGTGTTGCAGAAGTACGTGGTCTCTGCGTCCTGCGGACAGAGCTCGGGCTCAATCCGCCCGTGAACTGGGAGCCTGATCCCATCACAGCCCGCGAGGGAACTGCAGCCTCCGCACGTCGTGGCTGTGCGTCTTGGCCCCGGCCTGGGGCAGGCGCGCGGTCACATGCAGCCCTTTCATGTAACCCCAATGCGCAGCGCTCTCATGTACCCAGTTTACAGACGAGAATATTGAGGCTCAGAGAGTAGGTAAGTAGGTCCAGTAAGGGGCAGTTACCCAGGACGGTCTTGCGGAGGGGGTTACATGGGGCTGTGGGGAGGGCAGGCACTGCATTTGCAAAACATTTCACCTATAACAAAAACGTATGTGTACGCCTGTGTGCGTGTGAAGCCCCCCCCTTGGCACCCTCAATAGTAGCCACATGGATGCCTACGCCGGCCATCTGGACTGGGAACTTGGCTGGGAGGCGAAAAGGAGTGAAGACCCGCAGGTGCCCTTCCCCAGGACTGAGAGTCCAGGGCACTGACCCCAGCAATGGCTATGAAAGCACAGACCCCCAACTTCCTACGTTGGCGCTCAAGGCCATTTCCTCCCCACGCTCTCCCGACCTCCAGCCCCTCACCTCCTGCTGGTTATGTCTGTACTTCTGTGTAGCACATATTCTAGAACTTGCCCCCCCCCCACCAGACCTTTTGCTCCTGCAGGGACATCCTCCTGGGATTTGGAATACCTGGTCCAGCCTCCACAGGCCAGAGAGAGTCTCGCGTGCCCTTCATAGTCCAGCCTGAAGCCTGGCCTCTGCTCCCTGGTCTTTCAGGATCGCCCCTCCCCAACGGCACAATGTCCTCACTTCCCCTTGGGCTGTTGATAGCTGCTCACAGCTACCCAGGTAGCAGCGGACCCCAGAGGGCTGGCCTAGGCCTGTGCCCTGGCATGCCCTTCCTGTTCCAATTCACAACTGTGTTCTGAGTCGGGGACCAGTAAGCTCCCCCCAGATCGAAATAGCCTTAACCCCTGCAACTGTCTTGGTGTTGGCCCAAGGCAGTTGTTTTGGACCTCAGTCTCCACACCAGTAAAATGGGGCCCACATTCTGGATACAGGGTGCCTTAGAGAGGCGTTGGAGAATGCCCTGACGGGTGATCCTCTGATGACATGGCGCACACTGCAAGCGTCAGGACAGTGCAGCCTGGCACCCTCAGCTCCCCACCCCACCCCCAGGCGCCCCTGCCTGCTTGCCGCACTCCTGGTCGCAGTTGGCACAGCGCACCACCTCCATACCATCCCCTGAGCTGTCCACCAGGAACTGCAACAGCCGATCCACCGGAGGCAGCCCGCTGGGGCCCTTCACCACCGTCTGGTGTCTGCGGAGAAGCTCCAGCCAAGATCCAGAGGCCCCTTCCCTAAGGCTCCCTACCCCCTTCCTACTCCAGACATTCCAGGCTGGAACTAAAAATAGGGCGGCGGGAGGTGGGATGCCTGCAGGTCTGATGTCTATAAATATCTCAGCCAGTGCTCTCTGACCCCGTCCCTTTCCAGTCCTAGGGGAATCTTGGGATGGAGTTGGCGACTCAGGGTGTCAAAGACAGAAGGCTCCCCTCAACCCCCTCTCATGGCATTGGGCAAATTTAGGGACACCCCGGGTTACTTGAGCCAACATAACCTGCTTGTGTTGACTGAAGACTTCAGGACCCCCAAGTGAGTTACTGGGAGTGTCCAGACGCTGAGCTGAGATCCCCTACTCCAGCACCATTGAATCCGACAGCACGTGCACTCTAGCCCGCCCTCGCCCCCTGACTTTCTGTGGGAGGCCTTGGGCCATAACCCCAGGTCTCAGTTACCCCATCTGTAAAATGGGCTGGAGCCTTCACGTTCTCTGGCAGAGGGGTGCAGCTGCGGGCAGCCTCTCCCAGCCGTCTCCACAGGGAGTCAGAGCCTTGCCCTCCCAGCACCTAGGTCCCAGCCCAGCGGGGCCAGTCTCCCGTCTTCCGGGGCTCGAGGCACTCACTGGCACAGCGGGCAGGCGAGGCGGCCGTCGGCGGTGCGGCCGCGCAGGCAGCCGGCGCAGAAGTCGTGGAAGCAGTCCAGCAGGCAGGGGTGCTCGTACTGCGCGCGGCACAGCGGGCACACGAGCGGGGGGCCGCTCGCCGCGTCCAGGGCGCCCGGGCCCTCCAGGGGCGCAAAGATAGCTCCCGACATCTTCGGGCACAGCGCAGGAGGGCGGCGGGGCGCCGGCGGCCCCTCTGCCACGGCGCCGCCTCCCTCCTACCTGGCCCGCTGGACCGCGCGCGGCGTCCAGCGGCCGTGGAGCGGGGAGCAGCGAGGGCCCGGGGCTGGGGGCTGGAGCGCCGGGCGCGGGGAGAACGGGCAGGAGGCGCGCGGAGGGGCCAGACCCTGTGCCGCCGCCCTCCCCGCCTCTCCACGGCAGCCCTGGAAGGTCAGTCGGTGCCTCCTACCCAACGCCCAGCCTCCCCGGGCC
>NW_006780198.1:802677-813356 GCF_000442215.2 Lipotes vexillifer | reverse complement strand
CCCCAGGAATTCCCCTCCCGGTGTCCTCTGGGTGACCCGCAGCCGACACCCCTTCCGCGCCCGGCGCCCCCAGCCTCGCGCGCGGTGCCCCCGTCCACCTTCCCGAGGCCGGCGCCTGCTGCCTCGCGCCGAAAACCTGGACGGATCTCGGCGCTCGCCGCCGCTGTGACCCAGGGCTCCGGTTACGGCCACGGCCGCGGCCACTGCTCTCCTCGCCCGGAGGAGGAGAGGCGGCAACGCGCGGCTGGAAAGGACCCCGCCGGGCCAGGGTTCGAGGTTCGGACTGGACCCCGCCCGCGGTGACAGAGCCCGGAGCCCGGAGACGCGGGCGCGCCGCGCAGAGCGGGCTCCTCAGGGGAACACGGCCCCGCTGGCTAGGCCGGCTCTGTGCGGTCGGATTTGGGCCGGGACAGGAGTGGGTCCGCACGGCCCTATTTCCTCGACGGGCAGTCGAGGGCGCCCGAGAGCAGCAGCCGCCCCTCCCTCCCACAGACACTCCAGTTCTTGGGGAGGGCATGTGAGAGGGCTTGGAAGCCCAGGGCTGCCTTTGGCAGGTTGGGTCTCTCGGCCAAGTTTCTGACCTCTCAGAGCCTCAGAACTGGGGTAGAACAGGGCAGCCGCCCGGTGATGAGGTGAGACTTCAGTGAAGTGAAACGCACATCATCCTAAGCTTCCAAAATAATTAAGGCCCCACGCCCATCATCAGCGAGTTCCCAAGGTAGGTTTGGGTGGGAGAGTGATAGAGGAAGCTCTGAGCCTTTCCAGCTGGGCCCCCTCTGCCCTTCTTAGCCTGGCAAGTGATTGTTTCACCCAGTGGCATTTTCTCCAGCGTGCCCGCCTTCTCTGCACATGTCACCCTGAGCTCCGGGAAAGCGGCCCCTGTAGCAGTCCCTCTTGAAATCAGAGTCAGGCCCACAGCCTGACCCATAGAAGGTGCTCAATAAAATCTTACTAATCAGGGACTTCCCTGCTGCCACAGTGGTTAACAATCCGTCTGCCAATGCAGGGCACACGGGCTCGATCCCTGGTCCAGGAAGATCCCACATGCTGCAGAGCAACAAAGCCCGTGGGCCACAACTACTGAGCCTGCACTCTAGAGACCGCGAGCCACAACTACTGAGCCTGTGAGCCACAGCTACTGAGCCCGCGAACCACAGCTACTGAAGCCCACGAGCCCTAGAGCCCACGCTCCACAACAAGAGAGGCCACCGCAATGAGAAGCCCACACCCAGCAACAAAGACCCATTGCAGCCAAAAGTAAAATAGATAAATTTTTTAAAAAGTTATAAAAAACAATCTTACTAACTAGAAAAAACTAGGAGATAATATTCCAGCTCATTAAAAAAAAAAAACATTTATTTTTGGCTGCGTTGGGTCTTCGTTGCTGGGTGTGGGCTTCTCATTACGGTGGCTTCTCTTGTTGCGGAGCACGGCCTCTAGGCGCGCGGGCTTCAGTAGTTGTGGCTCACGGGCTTAGTTGCTCCACGACATGTGGGATCTTCCCGGACCAGGGACCGAACCCGTATCCCCTGCACTGGCAGGTGGATTCTTAACCACTGCGCCGCCAGGGAAGCCCCCTCCAGCTGGGTTTTGACGGATGAGTGGAAGCTTGCGGGGGGAAGAAAGGAAGTGAATTCTAGGCAGGAACTACCTATTTTTTAAGGGCCCTCCCTAGCCCTGGTTCCATTTGTGCTCCAAGTCATAAAAACAGTGGTCAATGTTTGTGAGTCAAGATACTATTCAAAGCTCTTTTACTTGTATTAGGTCATCTAATCCTGACAATGTTACTTTTGAGTAGTATTTACTGAGCATCTGCCATGTGCCATACACAAGAAGGGCGCCTAACCCACCAGGCAAGGTTAACCAAGTACACAAATAAACAAGTACAATAATGACAGACTGTGTTAAATGCTCTGAAGGAAAGAATCAGGATGATGTGATGGAGGGCAGCTGGGAGGGGGTGGAGCTGAGGACACACTAGATAACCCTGGGCAGAGCCCCTGGAGGATGAGAAAAAATCAGACACAAGAAAAGCCAGGAAGAGTTCAAAGCCGAGGCGGGAATTCCCTGGCGGTCCAGTGGTTAAGACTTCGCCTTCCAATGCAGGGGGTGAGGGCTCGATCTCTGGTCGGGGAGCTAAGATCCCACATGCCTCCAGGCTAAAAAAACAAAAAACATAAAACAGAAGCAATATTGTAACAAATTTAATAAAGACTTAAAAAAAAAAAAAAGTGGAGGCAACAGCAAGTATAAGGTCCCAGAAGTTGGAATAAATTTAGAGGAAGGAAAGGAAGACCAATGTGGGTGGAGGTGAAGGGACACAGGCTGGGGGGGTGAGGCTGGGAATGGAGAGTGGGGGTAAGGGTGGAGAGGTGAGAGTGGTTTCATGGGGGTGAGGGTGGTCACCTTGACCCTCTGGTCTAGAGAAGTCACGAGTTCAGGATGGAGGCTGCACACACAGACCTGGAGAGCTGCATTTAAGGATGTGAGTCTGGGGCATGCCAAAGGTCAAGTGCAGACGAAGATGAGAGGAACTCTGTGCCCTGTGGCTCTTCAAGTCCTCGGAGGACGAGGGAGAAGCAAGAACACAGAGAAGAAGCAGCCGGTGAGGTGGGAGGAGAGCCTGAGGTCCTGGGGACGCAGGGAAGAGGGGTCAGCAAGGAGGAGGGAGTGACCTGTGGTGTCAGATGCTACAGAAGCAGGAATAGGAGGACCAGGACCCGCCCCCAGTGCTTAGCAGGGGCACATCACCAGTGACCTTGATGAGAGCTGTGCTAGTGGCTGGGGGGGGGGGGGCGGCAAAAGCCTCACCAGAGTGGGTACCACAGGAAATGGGAGGGGAGAAGTTGCAGACAGCACACAGAGGAAACTCCCAAGAAAATTGGTTAAAGAGATTGTCTTAGTTCAGGCTGCTGTAAGAAAAATATCACAGGCTGGGCGGCTTAAACAACAGAAATTTCTCACAGTTCTGGAGGCTGGAAGCCTAAGAGCAGGTGCAAACAGCTCTGGCTCGTGGGGAGGGCCTTCCTCCTGGCTTGTTGTCGGCTGCTTTCTCCCTGTGGCTCACGTGGCAAGAGAGATCTCATGTGTCTTCTTTCCCTTAGAAAGGCACCAGTCCCATCATGGAGCCCCACCCTCACGATCGCTAATAAATCTAATTACTTCCCAAAGGACTCACCTCCAAATACCACCACTTTGGAGACTAAGGTTGCAGCTATGAATATGGGGGGACACAAACATTCAGTCCATAGTAGAGAGGAGACAAAAGGGGTGGTAAGTGACCGGGAATGTTGGGGGTTGAGAGATTGCTTTTTCTGTTTTAAGATGGGGGGTTTTATCTTTATTTTATTTTTTAATTTCTGGCTGCGTTGAGTCATCGTTGCTTGCACAGGCTTTCTCTAGTTGCAGCGAGCGGGGACTACTCTTCGTTGCGGTGCGCGGCCTTCTCATTGCGGTGGCTTCTCTTGTTGCGGAGCATGGGCTGTAGGCGCGCGGGCTTCAGTAGTTGTGGCACGCAGGCTCAGTAGTTGTGGCGCACGGGCTTAGTTGCTCCACAGCATGTGGGATCTTCCCAGACCAGGGATCGAACCTGTGTCCCCTGCATTGGCAGGCGGATGCTTAACCACTGCGCTACCAAGTTAGTCCCAAGATGGGAGATGTTAAAGAATGGTTGAATGCTGATGGAAAAAAATCCAGAAGAAAGGATACATTGATGATTTCATGGGGTGTGGGGGGGTAAGGACTGTTGGAGAGACGTCCTCAAGTAGGCGGAAGTATGCCAGATGAATGCCCTAGTGTTGGGTTGACCTCAGACGGGGGCAAGGATGCTTATTCTGCAGTAACAGGAGGAAAGGCAGAGCTGGGTGAAGCTGTTGCTGGATGGGTAGATGTGGAGGCAGGTGTGTCTGAAAACTCTCTTTGGATTGCTTCTATGTTTTCAAAAAAAGAGCAATGGAAGTCATCAGCTGAGAGGGAGGTTTTGGGGCGAGGAGGTGGCATTCTGACCAGAGGTGTGAAAACAATCACTTAGAAGATTGTTAGGCAGCCCCTGGGCTTGCTCAGAGTCAGGAGAGATGTCACTCGGGAGGAAGCACACTAAGGATTGTTAACTAGGTATCAAGACTTGACTCCACGCTCCCCATGCAGAGGGCCTGGGTTCAATCCCTGATTGGGAAAGTAGATCCCACATGCATGCTGCAACTAAGAAGTCCACATGCTGCAACTAAGAAGACCGCATACTGCAACTATGAGTCCGTGTGCCACAACTAAGACCTGGTGCAGCCAACATAAATAAATATTAAAAAAAAAAAAAGAAAAAAGAACAGTAGCAACTGCAGGAAGTGGCTACCACTCCTAGGGTGGTCTTATTAAAATGGAGACACTTAAAGAACAGGGCCCAGGAAGCTGATACCTGAGAAAGGGGTGCTGCTCAGCTGGGGCTGGGGTTTCTGGGGAGAAGAAAATGAGGCTGGTTCTATAAGCGTTGGAATAACTGCAAACCGTATTCAACTGCTGTTCCTGGAATGTTCCAACTGTTGCTACCAGGATGAAGAGGCAGGAGTAGGTGACACCAACAGAATAGGAACAAGCAGGAAGCAAACAGGGAGAAGTCTCTTCTTTCTCCAGCCAGCAGTCTCCCCTCTAGGCCCCCACTGAAAGAACCTGACCAGGTTGCAGGTGGTAAAGCAGAAACGTGGTTTGCAGTCAAGAACAGCAGGGTGGAGGCTTCCCTGGTGGTGCAGTGGTGGGGAATCCTCCTGCCAATGCAGGGGACACGGGTTCGAGCCCTGGTCCAGGAAGATCCCACGTGCCGCGGAGCAGCTAAGCCCGTGCGCCACAACTACTGAGCCTGAGCTCCAGAGCCTGCGAGCCACAACTACTGAGCCCGCGTGCCACAACTACTGAAGCCCGTGTGCCTAGAGCCCGTGCTCTGCAACAAGAGAAGCCACCGCAATGAGAAGCCTGTGCACCGCAACGAAGAGTAGCCCCCGCTCGCCGCAACTAGAGAAAGCCCGTGCGCAGCAACAAAGACCCAACGCAGCCAAATATAAATAAATGAAATAAATACATTTATTAAAAAAAAAGAACAGCAGGGTGGGTTTGGAACTTGGTCATCTGGCAGAGCAGGCCTGAGGGTAAATAAACCTAGACCAGACGGCAGGGGGGTTTCCTCCCCCACCACTGTGAGCCAGGATTGGGCTTCTGCTAGGTGAGTACAGGGCACACAGGGACTGGAGGGTGTGTGCAAGTGAGTGACTGTAACTGGTAAGGACACGACGCCGGGAGAGTGGGTGAAAGTGGTCCAGTCCACGGACTGTAGGTCTGGGCATGAAGACCTTTGCCACTCAACTTTGGTCCGCGGACCGGCAGCACCAGCATCTCCTGGGAGCTTTGAGTAAAATGCAGAATCTCAGGCCACTGAAACCCATTGAATTGGAATCTGCATTTTTACGGGATTCCCAGGTGATTCCTGTCTATATGCCAGTTTGGGGGGCGCCGGCAGAAGAATGTTTGGAATTGGGAAACTAGAAGGGATGAACTGGAAAGCTAGGAGGTGATGATCGGAGTGTTGGCGGCTTGAACTTGAGGTGGTGGAGACTGTACCTGACTGCAGCAAAGAGGGCTAGCGCAGGGAGACATCCCTCCCCATCCCCCCACCCCCGGCACCAGCTTCCAGGCTGGGCGCTTTGGGTAGGAAGAAGCCAAGGGCTGTCGGGCATTAGGACCCCAAATTAGGCCTCACCTCCCCAAGTTAGTAAGTTCGACTCCCATCCCAGTAGCTGGTAATTTATGGTTTATTGAACTTCCTTATTATTATATTTTCTTTCTAAGACTTGCAAAAGTAGAGCGAACCCCTTTATTTCTCTTTGGGCTAGTCTAGCTGGCTCCCCGCTCCGATCCGTCGCAGTGGGACAGGCCACCCTGCCTCCCTCCCCCTACAATCCTCCGGACGGGTGAGAGGACAGGTTTTGCATTCAGGCAAAAGAAATCGCTTCCAGAGCGTACAGTGCAGGGCGAGACGGTGGCGGCCGTGGGGCGTGGCAGAGCGATTGGTACGGCCTGAGCCCTGCGTGCTCTGCGCGCTGCGGCCTCTTTGCGTCTGCGTAGTTCACCCAACTCCTTTTCTGCCTCCGCTGCGGCGATGGCGCCAGTGGTTAGTATGGCTCCGTGTGAGGCCTCGGCTCCGGGGAGAGGCACGTGGGCCTCGCCGGCCCGGCCCCTGCCTGGCTCGCGGTGCACGGCTCTCTGCAGCATCCTGCCGGGGCCGGGCTAGCAGGCCGGCCGGAGCAGGCTGGGGCGGCCGCCGGGCCCCGCACATTGTGGGCGGAGGAGGCCGCGGCCCGAGGCGTGAGGGGCAGACCCGGGGCTCTCTGAGGCCGCGGCTTGGGCCCCTGCCTGCGCGGCCAGCGGGGAACTGGGAGCTTGAGACTGCAGCCTGGGTCGGTCAGCGGCCCTTGGAGCCCGGCCGGCGTGAGGCAGCCGAGGCCTGGGCCTGGTTACCTGGGCGGAAGGCGGGGAAGGAGGGGACCCGGCGCCCTCGGTGACCAGTGGAAAGGTCCACGGAAGGTGGCGTGACCGGCCTGTTTTCAGAGGGAGGCCCGGCTTAGAGGAGCCTTTCGCGTCTGCGGAGGATGTTAAATCTTCAGGGTGCAGCTCTGCAGCCCCTTTTAGGTGTCGGGTGAGGGCCCAGTTCCATTCTCTCTCAGCCAGGCTGGGACTGGGCCCTCGCGCGGCGCCCTCACGTCACTCCGGCTGCAGATCGTTCTCCCAGGTCACTGGGAGGAAGTTTTCCTACCCTCCTCCTTTGCTGGGACGCCCTTGTGAACATTTTCGGTTCCTCTCCATTTTTCTGCCTGGGTGGGCTTGTAAGGCTTCTAGGCATGTGTATGCTTTTGGTTTAAAACCATGGTGGGAGGTATGGAGACTATTGCCGGCAGGTCTTTTATTTGCTGATTGTATATTTCCGGGGCTAGATTTTTGAAGCAGCCCTTTTGATTGTTACTAGGAAGACGTGTTGGGGCGGGGGGGGGGGGGGGGGGGTGTGGCAGGGGGGGGGGGGGGGGGGGGGGGGATGTGACTTGTTGAAAGCTAAATGTTTGAAAAATTGACCCAGTTAATACAGGTTTTAGGTGAAGTTTTTTGAGACATGAAGAGAGGTAAGACGGATTCTTGGAAAGGTCTTTTTAGATTCTGAAAGGCTTTTTCAAGTGCACCTGCGGGTAAGTAGGTTGTCCAAATGCTTTTCTTAACGGTGTTACACTTGTAGACGGAGAAGAAACATATAAGTTTTTTTCTGAGAATGAAGAGGCTGGAACCTTGTAGTTAAACTAGTGGTTTGAAAGTGCTAGATTAAACCAGTCAAAAGGCCAGGAATTGTCGCCCGTAATGTTATAATTAGAACCTAAGTTTTAGCTTTACCCTTGTCCGAGCTGGGGTTAGGCGGGCTGCTAGGATGTGTGGTTCTGGTCGCTGTTCTGAGAAGGTAGATGAGACAGGACGAAGGGAAAACGGCGAAACTGGATCAGGACCCGAGTCTGGAAAGTTAGGACACGAATTTATTGCAGATTAAAATTGTTTTGGGTCCGCAAGGCATGTGCATTCCTGTGTCTTAATCCTGGAAGAAAACGAATGAGTATTTCTTTAACTTTATTTTGGAAATTTTAGGGCAAATAAGAGGAAACGTTCATTTCATTGTAGTTCATAAGCTAACAAGACCTTCATGGTCATAGAAACTGGCGAGGCTGGAAAGTGTACATGGGTCAGGAGTGCTAGAACGATCTCCCCTTCAAGAGGGCATGACCCCAGGTTTGTAGAGCAGCATCTTGAGTAGGATCCGGCGTCTGCTCTTGGCGCCTTTGCAGCGGGACACAGATTCATGGTTTTTGTATTTGCGTGCACTCTTACGATTCCAGTAGATTTGCTTTTGTTGAGTTTTGTTTTTTTGTTTTTTTGGACTGGTTATGCCTTCATCTCTGTTATCATTTGTGTACTTTTCTTAGAAAAAGCTTGTGGTGAAGGGGGGCAAAAAAAAGAAGCAGGTCCTGAAGTTCACTCTTGACTGCACCCATCCCGTAGAAGATGGAATCATGGATGCGGCCAATTTTGTAAGTTACGCCCTCGACGCCACCCTGGGCAGTAGTGAACCCTTTGAGCAGTCGCGGAGAAGACCTCCCGGAGCATGTTTGCTGGCTGGCGCCGGCTACTCTGCTCTTCTGGCTCTGCTGCTTGACCCTGGAGCTTTGTCTAGTTGTGCTTCTCACCCCTGCTTTCCTGTGTAGCAGCTGTGAGGAGTAAAGGAGATGCGCTCCAGCACGTCAGTGCCCAAGAGCTACCTGCTCCTCCTCCTCCTCATCTTCAGTTTCCCAAAATGATTTTACTTAAAATTTACTAGGAAACAGGCAGACCTTTGCACTTGGGTGTGTTTAAGTGTAATCTGTGGGCCCTGACCCTCGGCCAAGGGGGTGCCTATGACCTGGGCCTGATGCTTGGCTCTGGGGCCTTGGACAGATGGCAGCATCTCCTTGAGTTTGCTCTTTTATTAAGCACCAGAGCTTCAGTGTTTCTGTGAAAATATCCTGTTTGCTGATTTGTAATTGGAGCTTGGCTTTTTTCAGGCCTTGCTCTGTACTGATTTTTTACCCTCATGTTGGCCCCATTCCCCAATATTCCTCTATTTCACATAAGTCTAGAAAAATTAACCTCATTGCCACATTTTTTTTTTTTTTTTTTCTTGCGTTATGCGGGCCTCTCACTGTTGTGGCCTCTCCCATTTGCGGAGCACAGGCTCCGGACGCGCAGGCCCAGCGGCCATGGCTCACGGGCCCAGCCGCTCTGCGGCATGTGGGATCCTCCCGAAACGGGGCACGAACCCGCGTCTCCTGCATCGGCAGGCGGACTCTCAAGCACTGCGCCACCAGGGAAGCCCTCATTGCCACATTTTTGACTCTGCAACTTGGTTTCGGCATTCTCCTGTTTTCCTCTCCAATAGCCAAGCTTGGGGGAATTCAGGCATATTGTGCAGAACCCTAAACTGACATTTTCTCTTTAGTCTCCGGAAGGTCAACTATTGCAAGATAAATATTACAACAAGAATAATTTTCAAATAAAAAAATTAAAGGTTTGTGGCTTACAGCCACTACTTACAAAGCGTGGAATTCGGGTAACCTGTAGTTCCCTACCCTCTGGTAGATGCCTTTTGTGTCCTGGCCTGTCCTGCAAGAAGTCCTTCACTTGACTCCTTAGTTCCTTCTCCAGCCAATGACTTCTTGCTTTTCTTCATGGCCTCTTGTCCCTCGTAACTTGTGGTTTCTTCCAGTTTGTGTCTGGGATGTTCCCTTCTCCCTCCCTCCCTCTGTACTCATCTGTGTATGTGACTGTCTTCCTTCTAGACGCCTCCTGAGGATAGAAAACACGAGTCATTTATGAGTCTGAGATGCAAAGGTCAGGATTTCTGACCTAATCACCGCCACCACCCCCCGCCCCCAACCTGTCGCCAGTTAACATATTGTGTATTGGAGTTT
Organism: Lipotes vexillifer; assembly: GCF_000442215.2. NCBI lineage: Eukaryota > Metazoa > Chordata > Mammalia > Artiodactyla > Lipotidae > Lipotes > Lipotes vexillifer. The sequence goes on along the minus strand of NW_006780198.1, from coordinate 803,835 downwards.
TTAAATAGAGGACTGTATGAGTTGGGAGCTGAAGGGACTTCGTAACATTGCAATAGCAAGAAAACCAAAAAAGAGTCCTCCTTTTTGGTCAGAGACTCCTGAAACCCATGGAAGTGAATGACCAGCCCAGGCTTCCACGGGGGTTTGCCCAGAGTCCATCTCTGGGCTCCTAGGCCACTGTACCTTCTGCTGTTCGGTGATGGTGCACGTGGCCCCTCAGCAGATCTGTAATTGTTTTGGTCACTGTATGTTTTTGTTCCTTCTGCTGGATTGAAGACCTATTTTCTCTTATCACACAGAGAACAATGCTTTATATGTCTTAGGTCCAGAAGTTGCTTGTCACTTTGGTTGCCTGTATCTTGTAAGTTTGGCCTGGGTTTCCTGACTACTCTCTCCCGAGACCCAGGAGTCAGAGCCTTGCATGGCGTAGAGGCACATTGAACATATGTGTGGGAGTAGTCACGTATGTTCATGCTAGGATGTTTTCAGTTACATATGTAAACAGTTGAATAGTACCATCTTCTAATTGCTGTTCCTAGATTTCAGATCTTTGGCCAAAGATTTTCTTTTTTTTTTAAGATTGAACATTTAATGAACTATATTTGCTTAGAGTTAGGAGTATAAAGAAAATGAGATGGGTGAACTGGTCAATTTGATGATTTCTACAGGAGCAGTTTCTTCAGGAAAGAATCAAAGTGAATGGAAAAGCTGGGAATCTCGGAGGAGGTGTTGTAACAATCGAAAGAAGCAAAAGCAAGATCACTGTAACTTCCGAGGTGCCTTTTTCCAAAAGGTATGGGAAAGAGATGAGCGTTTCTTGCCTGCATCCTAGCACTAAGATTCCCACCCCCACCTTGGCCAGGAATGTTACTCCACCTTGAGTAATCTGCTCTGTGGTTACCTCTGTTAACCTCTGGAGCAGTGTCCAGTGTAGGGGGTGGTGGATGAATGGATGAATGTTACAGTAGTTAAAAGTATTCAACTCTTAGTAGTTTTTTACAGTTTTGTTTTTCACAGGCTAAAGTATTTCAAGCAGTAAAGATGCTTGGACTTGCTTAGACTGTGTTCTTAAAAGTGAAGATATTGCTTCCTTTGCCTTTAGATGACATTGAAGAGCTTTCATTTTTAAGTTTATGGTTGTTCCCCCCCCCCCCCCCC
>NW_006780198.1:801624-802573 GCF_000442215.2 Lipotes vexillifer | reverse complement strand
TACGCGGGCCTCTCACTCTTGTGGCCTCTCCCGTTGCGGAGCACAGGCTCTGGACACGCAGGCTCAACGGCCATGGCTCACGGGCCCAGCCGCTCCACGGCATGTGGGATCTTCCCAGACAGGGGCACGAACCCGCGTCCCCTGCATTGGCAGGCGGACTCTCAACCACTGCACCACCAGGGAAGCCCTGGGCCAATTTTTTTAAGTTGGAGACATCAGTTCACTTGCCCTGCTGTATATTTATGTCTTTTGTTTTGAGAATGAGGTTAAAAACATGTTACAAGTCACTACGGGATTGGACGTGTTTATACCTAGCTACTAGCCCAGAGCCTGGCGTGTAATTCATAGGAGCGTTTAATCAAACTGAATCAAACAGTGGGAAGTTTGAAGTGTTAGGACAAGTTGGTTATAGTTAAGCCTTTGCTTTTATTTTAATTTATTTATTTAAAGAATAGGGTTTAATTAATTAATCAGTATTTATTGGCCGTGCTGTGCAGCTTGTGGGATCTTAGTTCCCTGGCTAGGGGTTGAACCAGCACCTTCAGCAGTGAAAGCGCCGAGTCCTAACCAATGGACCGCCAGGGAAGTCCCCTTTGCTTCCATTTTTAACTGACAGTCAAGAGATGACTTTAAAGCTAAGTGAACTACTCCTGTTGTGCCTGACTGTGTTATTTCATTTGTGCAGAAGGCAGTTTGATAGAGTGAGAGATGGGGCAACTGGAGGGCCTCCAGGGTGTGCTTAACACCCACCCCACTGGGCTTCTGCAGAGCTCTCAGGGAAGTGCTTTTAACCTAGCTTCCCGCAACATTCTATTAGGAAAATACTCAAACCACGTAAACTTTTGAATTAACCACCTCACCTGAATACAATATAGTAGAAATAGTAATTGGAAAAAAAAGAATACTCTTTAGATGAAACTAACAAACTGATTTATTTTTATGTAGGGAA
>NW_006780198.1:793617-801521 GCF_000442215.2 Lipotes vexillifer | reverse complement strand
GTAGGGAAAAGTGGGTAGAATTGAACTGAGATCTTCACATCTTTGTGAAGATTACTTTGTTGGCGTAAGTAAGACAGTTGAACAGTGTTCATTTCTTGGAGGTGTTGAGCTTGTTGGTTTGTTAATATTTGGGTCCTGGCTAAAGTGCCACAGTTTGCCTGTGCATCTCATTTAGTCCTTGTACCAGTCTGAAGAGATGCTAAGTATCATGAGTCCTGTTTTACAGAGGGCAAATCTGAGGTCTGGAAAGGTTAATTTGCCCAGTGGTGGGTTTGCTGGGCGTTCTATTCCTCTTTATGGCTTTGGGAAGATGCCAGAATAGATAAACCTCAGGGCCTCGTAAGCAGACAGCTGAGAGATGAAACAGGATTGCAGGCTTTCTTTTGAGCACAAGAGGCATCGTTGCCTTTAGGTGAACAGAGTTTGCTGACAGCGCTGTGCAGGGTTGGCTGCTGAGCTCGCTCAGGCCGAGGCAGCCCCTGGGTGGATGGACTAGAGAGGCCAAGTGCTCTCACTGCAGAGTCTCAGTCAGGGCGGTTGCCGGGGCGGGGGGCATTGGGAGATGAGCGTCACGCAGCAGGAGTGAGCGCGCGCGCGCGCGTGTGTGTGTGTGTGTGTGTGAGACACGGCCCTCAGCCCCGGTCCCAGTAACCCAGCAAAACCTCAGTGACAGGTTTCAGTCAGTGAGGTCAAGTACTTGGAGCTCGCTGGAAATCCAGCGGTTTCTCAGTGAAAGGTCCTGAGGTTGTGTGGTGCTTAATTGCCAAATTACTACCTCGGTCCCTTTCCCTAGTGGCCGCCAAAAACCATTTTATAGATGAGGCCTATTGCTTCATGGACAGCAGTCCCATCTTGATCTGTTCTCATTTTTATGTCCAGTTAGATGAAATGTGATTGATGTTTATTCTCATTAGAGCATTGGCTGGCTATGATATTTGCCTATCCTTGCCATTTTTGAACCATGGGAAAACACCTTGAATTGTTACGATTTTGAATGCAGGGGTTTCATAAAAGTTACGCTGTTTCAGAAGGTAAGAAGGCCTTGTATCTGGTGCAGTTCTGAAGTGTTCTTTCTCTGCAGGTATTTGAAGTATCTCACCAAAAAATATTTAAAGAAGAATAATCTCCGCGATTGGTTACGCGTAGTTGCCAACAGCAAAGAGAGTTACGAGTTACGTTACTTCCAGATTAACCAAGATGAAGAGGAGGAGGAAGATGAGGATTGAAACTCAGTTTTCTGGAGCATTTTGTATGAATTCTTAAATAAAATTTAGGAAACAAAATGGTGGCTTTCCTTGTATCTCTGCAGTGTGGATTGAACAGAAAATTGGAAATCATAGTAAAAGGGCTTCACTTGGGCTGCCACTCACTTACTTGTAATTAAACTTTTTTTCTGCTTGAAAATTTCAATTCTTTTGGTTGAAATACCAAAATGTGTAAGTCTCCTTCAAGGGAACTGACTACTGTTTGTCATTGAACAGGTGGATGAGGGCGTGGAGATGTGAGTTCAGTTAGTTACTGTGTTACACCAAAAGGGGTGGGTCAGTTTCATCTGGTACTTTTCTCAAAGATTGAGGAATACAAATGTGGGAACTCCTGATTCACTGAAAGCAGATCCAGTGACTTGTTTGTGAGGTTCTTTTTTTTTTGGGAAAGTGGCAGTGTCGATAAAATGCAGGCTTCTGGGACATTTGTCTTCATTTTCTGGTTACAAATTACTCTTGATGGACACAGTTATTACTATGTACGTTAATCCATTTTCTTCCTGTAGAAATAAAATGTCCTTTTGCTTCGAATATTCTACGCCACCTCTGGAAAGGGTCTGGAGAGCCACTGTGAAAGTCACAGGTGTTCAGTTAAGGAAAGATCTACAAAATACGAATTTGTAAATAAGCATTGTTTCTACAAGTCTTTGCACCAAACTGTCACTTTGAACCCCACCAGGGGGAGCTGGAGGTGAGGAATAGTGGAGCTTCCAAAGGTGGGTGTGCGTGAGGTTGCCTGGTGTCAGGCTCAGAGTCCCAGAGTTCTGGAGTCTTACCCCCGGGGCAGGTGTGGAAGAGAGGGGCCTGGGAGACAGCTCAGGCTGAAGAGAAGTCTTGAGATGCCCAGGGAGTGAGTAGTCCCTTTCACACCATTTAGGCCACGGCTGGGCTTAAAAGTCATCCTACAAACACGTTAAGCAGGGCCAAACTGAAAGGGCTTCCCACGATATTGGGGGTTCTGCTGCACGTGTAGAGACTAGAGATCTGTGAAAGGTCATTAATGGGATCATAAAGATGTGATTGTTGCTGACAGAATAGCAAGAGTGACTGAGGAGAGATCCTGATGCCTTATGGTGCCCTCTAAAATTTAAATTTTACAGGAATGTCTGCATTGTCTTAAGGTTACGTTATATCAAATTCACGTCTTTCAAGAGCTTGCCTAGGGTGCCTTTCCACACCTGAAATTCTTGTGATCTTGCTAGTTGCATAGCTGGAAATTAAATGTTTTGAGTCATACCTTGGCTCCCATTTAACATTTGGTGCTCCTTGGGTTGAATTTAACATGTTGAGGCTTTGTAATTTCATTTGTGGTAAAGGCTCTAGCATTTTCTATTTCTATGCAAATTTCTTGAAGCAGAATTGTTCGCATGTTTCTCTGCCCTAGAGAAGGCATTGTTTCTTTCAAATTTAACTGAGGCATCAGTTGCTCTTTGGTGCTGTCCATTACCATGATTATTAACTTTGTTAGCAAGTTTGTGACTTGGGTTTGCAAATTTACTTGTTTGTTGCATTGATGTTCCCTTGTAGTAATTCTTAGTTTGGTTGTAAAAAAATTAGCCCTGGGCTGAAATTAGCATATAAGTTTCTTCTTTTTTTAAAAACTATTCCCAGAATTTAAAACTTGTAATAAAATTGAAACTTTTTGGGTTTTCTATGCCTTTTGAATTCTTGTATTTTGACTTTTGATCACATTTTATATTAAAGTGGCTAACGCATGGCTACTATTATTGTACAAGGCTTTTTTTTTTTTTATAAAGGATTGGCATGTTAATCTGTTTAGCAACAATAAATTGGTTGGTTGTCCTCACTGATGAATTGCTGTACCAACAATGACCTTGGACTTCATTAAGTTTGAGAAGAACGTGTCTTTTATTCCCACTTTCTTCACCCTAGTTATGCCGCGGCGCCTCAGGTTCTGGAGTTGACTTATACCCGAACTCTCCATGTAGAATTTCTTCAGACCAAGAGCCGGAGAATAACTTTGCAAACACGTGACTTTCTGATGGATACGTGATGTGAACTTGAATTACACGGCACCCATTATCCCAGCTGTGCCCGAGCCACAGTTTAGACCCATTTCACCTGCCTGATCAAGGCACAGGAAGAGACTGGGTCTTGGAGCGTTTCAAGCTGAGATTTAAGTGCATAAAGGTAGTGAAATAGGAGCTTGGTGCAGCCTTCTCAGCTGACTCCAGATCCAGCACGGCTTCACCCTTGGCTGGGTGAACACCATCTCTCATCTGAGGTTTAATTTTGTTGTTTTCCTTTCAAAAGCCCCCGCTACCCCTTTCTGTGGCTTTTTCAGTGGTGAAGGTGTGCTTTTCTGAGTAGTGTCATCCTCCTAGCATTTGGGACGAGCCACGTGGTGAAATAGACCAGTGCTGGCTGGTAAGTGGTGCCTAGCACAGAGGTGTTCGGAAACATTGGTGTCACAGACGGGGGAAAGTGGGAGAGTTGGATCACATCAAATATATTTTAAGACAATTGGTCAAAATTACAGAATGTTTTGGGGAATTTGGCTTCAGCCTTTTTAGGGGTCTCTTGGTTTCCTGGAAGGTGAGCAGGACCCCAGTATGGTGATAATGGTCCCCTGGTCCATTACTGACACGCTCAGGGGAGCCTGGAAGCTTGCTTTCCTTCCTCTTGCTGCCTGGCCCTTCTGCTGACTTACCCCAAAACTTCACAAGGCTGTAAGCAGGGCCCTCTGCGGGGCCCCCCTTCCTGTGAGGGGGGCACATCCCTAGGAGGTGGGTCCCTGACAAGAGACAACTACAGATTTGGCAGTACCAATGGGACAGGCCTCTGCTTGGTAACCTTGGACAGAGCCAATATATTAAAAAAAAATAGTTTGATTTTTTAAATGAATTTTTATTGGAGTATAGTTTATTTACAATGTTGTGTTAGTTTCTGCTGTACAGCCAAGTGATTCAGTTATACCTATACATGTATCCACTTTAAATTTTAGATTCTTTTCCCATATAGGTCATTACAGAGTATTGAGTAGAGTTCCCTGTGCTATACAGTAGGTTCTTATTAGTTATCTATTTTATATATAGTGGTGTGTCAATCCCAGTCTCCCAATTTATCCCCCCCCCCTTGGTAACCATAAGTTTGTGTTCTACGTCTGTGACTTTTTCTGTTTTGTAAAGTTCATTTGTACCAGTTTTTTAGATTCCACATATAAGCGATATCATATGATATTTGACTGACTGACTTCCCTCAGTATGACAATCTCTAGGTCGTTCTAAAATGTGTTGATTTTATTTATTTATTTTTGGCCGTGTTGGGTCTTCGTCGCTGCGTGCGGGCTTTCTCTAGTTGCGTCGAACGGGAGCTACTCTTCGTTGCGGTGCGGGGGCTTCTCATTGCGGTGGCTTCTATTGTTGCAGAGCACGGGCTCTAGGCGCACGGGCTTCAGTAGTTGTGGCACGCGGGCTCAGTAGTTGTGGGGCACGGGCTTAGTTGCTCCGCGGCATGTGGGAACTTCCCGGACCAGGGCTTGAACCCGTGTCCCCAGCACTGGCAAGCAGATTCTTTTTTTTTTTTTCCTTTTGCGGTACGTAGGACTCACTGTTGTGCCCTCTCCCATTGCGGAGCACAGGCTCCGGACGCGCAGGCTCAGCGGCCATGGCTCACGGGCCCAGCCCCTCCGCGGCATGTGGGATCTTCCCGGACCGGGGCACGAACCCGTGTCCCCTTCATCAGCAGGCGGACTCTCAACCACTGCGCCACCAGGGAAGCCCTAAAATGTTTTGATTTTGGATTGTCACTGAGGTGTAATTACAAGCTTTGTGATCAGCAAATCCGAGAATCATGTCTCGTGAAACTGTTACCTTAATGACAGGCTTCTTCTTGGAACTGCAGAGTTTATCGCATTGTCACCTTTTGGGGCTTTTTGTTTTGTTTTGTTTTTTTGCGGTACGCGGGCCTCTCACCGTGGCGGCCTCTCCCGTTGCGGAGCACAGGCTCCGGGCGCGCAGGCTCAGCGGCCATGGCTCGTGGGCCCAGCCCCTCCGCGGCATGTGGGATCTTCCCGGACCAGGGCACGAACCTGCGTCCCCTGCAACAGCAGGCGGACTCCCAACCACTGCGCCACCAGGGAAGCCCTGGGGCTTGTTTTTAACAGCAGTCATTTTGGGTCCATTGTTATTAAAATGTGTATTTAATAGTTTAACAGTAATCAACGCTCTCCTTTAAATACTACTAGAGATTGCTAGGCAAAAATCCATTTGTTTCTGCCCTTCCAGTTTCTGCTTTGCTTTATTTTTGGTCATTAAGTATTGTTACCTAGCTGCAGCCATCGCAAGAACAAGGACGGGGAGAGAATTATGAGTGATGAACATCTCGACTCTAATTTGCCAAATTAAGCAGTTGGAACTGTTCTTCGTTGAATGATATCTGACTTAACCTCACCTTGGGAACTGGAACCAAGGTTAATGGTGCGTGTGTGGTGGGCTCTCTGGTGATGGGAAATGCTGTAGGTCAGTTTCTCTGAAGTGGGACAGGGGACCTGTGGAAGTGTCCTGAACTCATTCCACCTGTGGGAGGGGTTGGGGGCAGGGCTGGGGACTGGGGTGGGCAGTTTGGTGGCGCTTAGGGTCTTTTCCTGGTTAACATTCAGGAAGACAGGAGGTCTGGAAAGAGGAAGGCAGCCTTGCCAGGGAAAATGCAGGCCTGCTTAAAGCCTCAGTGGTTGAGGTTCCGAACCTCAGTTACATGCCCAGGAGGTGAAATACAGCTTCAGGCCAGGAGGATCCCTTGCTTTCTTAGTCCGCTTCCCTGCTGCCCTTTCCTTGGCCCTCGCAGGCCACCTGCTCGGGGCAGATTCAACATCTCTCCTAATGTGGTTTAAAAGTGATCCAGGAGGGCTTCCCTGGTGGCGCAGTGGTTGAGAGTCCGCCTGCCGATGCAGGGGACACGGGTTCGTGCCCTGGTCCAGGAAGATCCCACGTGCCGCGGAGCGGGCTGGGCCCGTGAGCCATGGCCGCTGAGCCTGCACGTCCGGAGCCTGTGCTCTGCAACGGGAGAGGCCACAACGGTGACAGGCCCGCATACAGCAAGGTGATCCAGGAGATAGGATTCCCAGGGCCCTGCACTTTTTCTGGGAGGCTGGACAGAACTGTTCTCTCCCAGGCATGACTGAAGAGGAGCTTTGGTTTGGGGCTTGCTGGCAATTCACTAGGTCGGAAGGGGGAGGAAAAATGTGCTGCATATTTTTCCAGCTTTCCCCATGCCATCCATCACCTTCAGGTCACAGCTTGGGCTCACTGTGGAGTGGGTTGTGGCCACCTCCCCAAGAGGTCTTGCACTAGGGGCCCTTGCCAAGCACCCAACAACTCTCCTGGTTCCTCAAAGTCCCCAGGAAGGAAGAGCCCTCCTGGTGATGCCAGTGGCTCGGGTACTGGTGAAACAGATAGGTGAATGCCCACCTGGATGGAGCGGGTGCTCAGCCAGTACCAGAGGGGGTGGGTGCCAGAGAGGAAACCTCCTCCCGGCTGCTTTGGGCTTCCCAAGTCAGGTAGATCTTGAGGGTCCTTGGCATGACTGGGTCTCCAGTGGCTTCCCCCAAACGTGTCTGGCCCCAGGCAGTGAGGTGAGAGCGCCCGCCCTTTCCTGGCTCTTCTAGGGGTAGAAAGCCCGCCCCTGAAACTTTTGCGTTCTTAGAGTAGCTTTAAGACTTGCTGCAGCCGAGGCTGGTGGCGCGTGTTTAAAATTCTAGTCTTGCTCCCGAGGGCTTCGGCCTCCATCTTCACCTTTAACAACCGAGGGCTGGCGGCGCGGTTCCTTCCCGCTCCGCGCGGGAGTTTTAGGCACAAAGAACGCAGAGCCCGCATCACCCCCGGGGCTCTGGATGTGTTTAAAGCGGACCCCGCCTGGAGGGGCGTTTTGGAAGTGGGCACGTGTGCGGTGGGAGCGGGGCGCGATGGGGTGAGGGAGGAGCCAGGCTGTACAGATTTTTCTGGAGGAATCAGACCCACTGTCTCCAGAGCGGCCCTTGCCCAAGTGCGGAACGCATTTTTCTTCGAATCCTCTTTGGAAAGGGGATTAGAAGCGTGTTGCGGCCGGTGCGGGGCGACCAGGGTCTCGGCGCGTGTGAGCGGAGTACGGGAGCTCGCTGCCCGCTGCCCCGGGGACCCTGCCTCCGCGCCCTTGGGGACCCTTCCCGGGTGGGGGCGGCAGCGGCATTGGGCCTTGTCGGGGGTGCGCGGGCCGGCGTTTCCCCGCCTCCCACCGGGCCCGGCCCACCCGAGTCCCAGCTGCCAGCTCGGCCGTCGGGTCCCCGGGCGCGTGGTCGCCTCGACGGCTCCCCCTGCCGGAGCGCCCTGTCCCCACCCCGCACCCAGAGTCTCAGGACTAGTCCCCCCAACTTGTTCTCTGCTGTTAACTAGTCGCGCTGCCGGAACGATGGGATGGGGTTGCCACAGCAACCAGACTGGACGTCACAATCCGGGCATGTGTGCCGCCCCCCCCCGCCCCCCCCTTCTTGCTGCCTGCCGCCGGCGCTGCCGCCGCCACCTCGGCCGGCTGCGGGACTCAGGCTGCGGGGCGCGGTGGGCGGAGCAGCCGGGGCTTTGCGGGGAGCAGGGTGAAGGCGGCCGAGAGGAAGGGGGTCGAGACGGGGGGTGGAGCTTTGGGGGG
>NW_006780198.1:790465-792812 GCF_000442215.2 Lipotes vexillifer | reverse complement strand
GGCCCGGAGCGGGCGGAGGACGGGACGTGCTAGGGTAGAGGGCGAGCGCCCTGGCTGGGGCGGCTTCCCTCCGGGCCCACGAAAGCTCCGGGGTGAGGCGCGCGGACTCGGACTCCCGCTCCCCTTCCCCGGCCGGCCGCCGGGTGCCGTGACTGCCGCTCCCAAGCACTTTGCCCGGGCCGCCGGCGTCTTCCTGGCGCGCCCTAGCGCCGGCCGGCGCCTCCAGCCCGCGGTCGCCGGGCTAGTGGCGTTCCCAGCCCACCCTGCTTTGGCTCCGGGCCTGACTCGCAGGGCCACCGCCCCTGCCCTTGCCACCCCTCTCCAGAATTCAGCAGAAAGAGGGCTTGTGCGTCAGAGGTAGGTAGCCTTGCGGGATCATTCTTTACTCAACTGCTCACCGTTTGTTTGGGACGTTTCCCCTCCTGGCACAGCTGGGCAGGGCCTCACCCTGTCAAGCAGCCTTCCTCCTTCCCTTCTGGGGGGACTCTGTCACATCGCAGCTTCCCCGCACCGAGTCATGGCCCCTCCTGGGCTCCTGGAGGACTTGTGGGCGGTGCGGGAGCACTCCCTGGCCCTGGAGTGGGCTGACTGGCCCCAGGGGGGAGCATATTCCACAGATTGGCACCTTAACTCCTGTGTGCAGGAGGTGAGAAGGGGAGGACCCAGGGGCGGCAGCTCCTCGCAGCTCTGCCTCTCCTAGTGAGGGGCTTCCCACCTGGTGGCCGTGCCCACTGGGGGGTCTCCTCCCCCGCCCACTTGTTTGCTTGCTTTAACAGGGTGACTGGGGCCTCATCCTGCCTTTCAGACAGTGCAGCCAAGTTTGCAAAGAGCCTGCTGGGGTGAGGGGAGTGGGGGTGAGGTGGCCACACATGGGTGGAGTTGCTTGGACAATAGTTGACTGTTACGTGCTGGGGTCCAGGGAATTAGGCCCATTTCCTGGAAGGGAACACAGAGGCCTAGCACAGGCACTGAAACCCATGGCTGTTTTCTACTTAGGAAGCTGGCTCCTTGGTAAAGCTGGTCACTGGCTTCCTCAGTGAGTGGTGCTCAGGGCGTGGCCCTTTGTGGCATTGATGGGGCCAGTGGACAGCTGAATGTTCGTGAACAGGCTTATTTCTGGGACTTCACCAACCCCCTGATGGGGTCCCCAGTCCCCCTTTCGCAGGCGTTCTGGCTCTCCCTGGTTGTGTCAGGGCTCGGAGGCGAGGGGTGGCGAGGAGGCCAGGGAAGGTGTCCCCAGACTAGCGGGCACCCAGCTCACTCCACTTGGGCCTCGGTCCGAGTTGCCTGCCCACCACCTTTCCTCCCTCCTGCTTGCACCTGTCACTCCAGGGCAGGGCGTGGTGGGGGCGGGCTTGGCCCCAGGGCCTCTAGGAAGGCCTCCAAAGTCCCGCAGAGCAGAGACTGCAACCTGTCCTGCGGCAAGGCCAGGGGCTCCCACCTCCAGAGCATGTCCTGAGCCTTCCCGAGCTGCCAGCTCCTCTCTGTGTCCCTGGTCCAAACCACTGTCCCCTCCGGCTGGTCCCCTCTAGAGCCTCCTAACCAGTTCTCACCGACTACGGTCCGCTCAGCAGCCAGGGGCACCTTTGAAAGCACAAAGCAAACCCGGACCCCCACGGCTTGGACTGACTGCAAAGTCCCTTTTCTATTCCACCCTCATCTCCACCCCAACCTCCTTGTTCACACTCTGGCCTCCCTGATGCTTCTGGGAACCCCCAGGCTCCATCCTGCCCTGAACATTGGCCGTGACCCCTGCCAGACCCAAGCTTTCCTCAGCTCACAACTGCCTCCTTCCTGCTGCTTAGGTCTCAGCTCCTGGCTCCAGCGTAGCCCCACCCCTGTCATTCTCAGGCCCATTTTAATGCTTTATTTTCTTGGCAGTGCTTTCCTGGAATATTATCATCAGCTGACTTGTGTCCGTGGGCTCCCGCCTTGCGTGTGACTCCCGTGACCACCCACTGTGCCCGGCACCTGGCACTGTGGGCGCTAGAGAGAGGGTTGTGGTCTCAGTGTCTGAGGGCTGGGGGTCCCTGGGTCACCCTGTCCTTTGGACGTGATGACAGCCTCAGCCTAGGCCTCGTGTCTCTCCTGAAGTGCTGGCCGCCTAGCCCCCTACCCTCCACTGCGGCCTCTCTGCAGCCCTCAGCCTGAGCTCGTGGCCGTGGCCCACAGCGATGTAGGGCCAGCAGGTCCCCCAGGTGGCAGTTTGTGGATGGGGGAGCCGGTGTGCTGGGAGCTGTCACACTAAGTTTTCAATCTGCCGCAGCGGACTCAGCACTTGTCAGGCCTACTATCTTCACTCTGCCCGCCCCCCGCCCCCAGCAGTGTTCTTTTTTTTTTTTTTTTT
>NW_006780198.1:788461-790288 GCF_000442215.2 Lipotes vexillifer | reverse complement strand
TCCGCGGCATGTGGGATCTTCCCGGACCGGGGCACGAACCTGTGTCCCCTGCATCGGCAGGCGGACTCTCAACCGCTGCGCCACCAGGGAAGCCCTCAGCAGTGTTCTTGTTGCCACCCAGGCTTTGGTCGGGCAGCTCTCTGGCATTGAGGCGGGTGGTTGAGCCTGCTTGCGGGGGTGGGGGGAGGTGCCTGCCTCTCGGGTTCAGGGACCCCAGCTGCCAGATTCTCCTGGGCATTCAGAGGGCTAGTCCAAGAGAGGGCTCAAGAGTCAGGTGGCTCCGCCTCTGCTGCTTGTTTGTGGCCTGGCCTTGGGCAAGCTACCCAGTCCCTCTGCCTCAGTGTCCGCACTTGTGGAATGGGCTGTGGCGTCAGCTACCTCATAGAGGGCTTATTATGAGGACTGATGAGGCGCTGCACGTGGAACAAGTAGGTCACAGTGCCCAGCACATAATAGGTGCCCAGTAAAGTGTGGCTTCTAATTAGCCCCGTCCAAGGGGAGCAGTTGGCCTGCCTTCCCCAAGGAAATGCTTCTGAGACATGCCCCCTCATGCAGTAAGCTGGGGGGCTGGGAGCCTGGGCCAGAGGGGCTGGAGCGAGGGAGGAAGGAGAGGGCCTCAGCATCCCAGGCCTTTCCCTGCCTTGTAGGCCCAGCCCTTCCTCAGTCCCACACAGGGGCTGGGTTTCCTAGAGCTGGTGAGCCCATCTTCTCTCCACACCAGACAGTGTGAGCACTCTGGCACTTGACTGGCCCAGGTCCCCCTAGCCCATCTAGGCTTCTGTGGGCCCAGGGACCAGGAGGGAGGGAGAGCCACGATTCCTGAAGGTCTGTGCCTTCTTAGTTTGCTTCCCCCACGTTGGGGAAATGTGGGTTTGGGCCATCCCGGGGAGCCTGGTCATATTTAATACTGTTTACTGAGAGGAGGGAGGTAAAGTGGTTAGCACACTTTGCCCAGTGGCTTGGCCTGTGGGATAGTCACCGCATTCTAAATTGATTTATCATTTCATCAATTCATTCAGTAACCCACCCACTTGTTAATCCACCCACCCATGTATCCACCCTCCCACCAGAACATCTACCCATCCAACCACAAAACCAACCAGTACACCAACCATACACTGGCCAGCCATCCTACCTATTCATCATCCATCCATCCACCCACCCACCCACCCATCCATTTATTTAATCTGTCCAGTCCTTCCTTCCTTCCATCCATCCTTCCTTCCATCTATCCATCCATTAACCTATCGTCCACCCACCCACCCATCCATTTATTTATGTGTCCAGTCCACCTTTCCTTCCTTCCTCCCTCCCTCCCTCCCTCCGTCCCTCTTTCCTTTCTTCCTTCCATCCATCTATCTTAACCAGTCTCCATCCATCCATTTATTTATCTGTCCAGTCCAGTCCATCCATCCCTGGACTGCCAGGGAATTCCCAGTACTTGGCCCATTTCAAGAATGAGGAAGTGGGCTCAGTGGAGAAGGGATTGGCGGCCACCCCGCCAGGAAGGGGTGGTGGTTCGAAGCCTGAGCTCCCCTGTCCCTCCTCCTGGCCACCACGTGGTCTTGTTTCCTGCTTGGGGGAATGGAAGGAGACCCTCTCCACAGGCTTCAGGCTGCATCTCCATTCATCTATCTGTCCATCCATCCATCATTTGTCTATCCATCCATCTACTCACCCACCCAGCATACATTTCTTGCATGTCTTCTCTGGGCAAGTATTGAATACAGTACACAGTGTCTGACTTTCTGGGGGTTTTGCAGAAAGTTGTCTCTTTGGCTCTGTCCTTATTTCCCTCTTCCTGTTCTTATTCTCACTCACTCTTTC
>NW_006780198.1:786101-787674 GCF_000442215.2 Lipotes vexillifer | reverse complement strand
CCCCCCCTCCCCCCACCATCCACTCCTTCAGCCCCGGCCATCCTAGCCTTCCTGAGGCCCTGGGCCCTGCCTGCCACTGCCAAGCACTTAAACTGCGTCTCACAGTTTCTAATTCATCACCCTGTGAGAAAGGCAGTCCTTAGCCCATTTATCTTTAAATTTTTATTTATTTATTTAATTTTGGCTGCGTCGCTCAGCCTGTGGGATTTTAGTTGCCCGACCAGGGATCGAACCTGCGCCCTAGCAGTGAAAGCACGGAGTCCTGACCACTGGACTGCCAGGGAATTCCCAGCACTCGGCCCATTTCAAGAATGAGGAAGTGGGCTCAGCGGAGAAGGGATTGGGGGCCACCCTGCCAGGAAGGGGTGGTGGTTCGAAGCCTGAGCTCCCCTGTCCCTCCTCCTGGCCACCACGTGGTCTTGTTTCCTGCTTGGGGGAACGGAAGGAGACCCTCTCCACAGGCTTCAGAGAGGACAGTGGACGTCGAGCTGGATCCCCATCGCTGACAGATTTGCTTACCTTTCCGGACTCGGGTGACGGAGCTCTTGATCCGGCTCCTGGCTGCACCTCCCCAGATCCGTCAGCCACCCCGAATCAGAGGACCTACCTCTTCCTTCCACAGTCATAAGTTTTTCTTTCACTCTGATCACCTTGTGTTTGCTAAGTTCCCTGTCCCCAGAGGACAGGGGCAGGGGGTGGGCAGAGCGTGGGGACTCGTGGTGGACTAGCCCTGACCCTCCCACCCTGAGGGACCACAGGTGATCTTTCAGACCAGGGGCCGGCCTGAGTCACCTCAGCGTCCCCTGGGCGTGCCTGAGCTTGGCACATGGACTGTGCTGTTTAAATGCTTGTGAAGTGAACGTGGGGAAGGTCTGAACTCTGGGAGGGTCCTATACCTGGAGGGAGGGGCAGGCGCGGGGACCACACCTGGTGGTGGGAGCCACCTGCCGGGGCTCTGTCCTGGCTCTACCACCTGCCGGCTGTGAGACTCAGAAGTGGGCAAGCGATGAGATCCCCGGAGCCTGTTTCCTTGTCTGCAGATGGGGGTGATAATAGTTCTGTCTCCCAGGGTTGCTGTGTGGAGTAGATGAATTCATATAAATGAACATATGCTACCTGCTTCGAGCTTGGTGCAGGTGGTAGGTCCTTCCACTGTTATAAGGTGTTTAGCTAAGAAGGGTCCACCCCCGCTGCCTGGGCTGCAGCCTGCAGAGCAGCCTGGGGGTCCCGCAGGGCTAAGCCAGAGTGTGTGCAGGGAGCTGGTGAGGGGCTGGGGGAAAGCAGCAGAAGGTGCAGGTGCCTCTCTTTGCCGTCCCCCGCTTGTCCCCCGTCTCATCTCTGAAGCAGTCTCCCCCGGCCATGCCCCAGACCTGGGAGACAGATCAGGGCTAATGGGTCCTAATTATAGCCCCTCTGGGGGTCGATGGAGCCTTGGGCCCTGGAGGGGCAGGGCTGGTACGTGAGGGCACGGCCGCCTGGCCGGAAGTGCTGGGGGGCAGCTGGGAGCTGGTAGACAAGGAGTCTTGAGGCCGCTCCCCCTCAGGACCCTCCCCCCGGGCGGGGGGGGGGGGGC
>NW_006780198.1:779241-785973 GCF_000442215.2 Lipotes vexillifer | reverse complement strand
GGGGGGGGGGGGGGGGACTCCCGCCTTGCTGGTGGCTGGGTACCCTGAGGAGGCACAGGGCTGGGCTCTGGGAGGGGCCGATGGGCACTGGGAAGGATTGCTTGGCTGTGACTCTCCAGGTCTGGTTTTAGAAGCAGCTCAGGGCCAGTTGCAGAAGAGGGAGGAGGGGGCAGGGCTGAGTGGGAATCAAGGGGGTGTCGGGGAGCAGGGTCACAGGAGGTCAGCCCTGGGCGTCCTCAGGGCTGTGCGGGGGAGGAAGACGGGGGTGGGCAGGGTGGGGTCCCCGTGGTCGTGTGCCAGCCCTTGGAAGGGCCCTGGAGGAGGGATTTAACCAGACAGATGGCCCTGGGCCGTGAGGTCTTCTAGGAGTGGAGGAGGGGTCTGTCCAAGGGCAGAGGGCCTGAGGACTTCTCCTCTGAGCCCTGTCCTGGGTGTGGGTTAGGGCTAGAGGTGCCCCTACCTCCTTCCCAGGCAGGGTGGGGCGCAGCCCACGGGAGATCCCAGGCTTCCTTCTAGAACCTCCTGCGGCCTCCTGTGCATCCATGGTCTGTGCTGCTGGCCGGTCAGTCTGTGACCGTGTGCTGGGCTGGCCTTCCCAGTCTGGGGACTGCGCTGCTGAGGGGACAGGGGACGTGGGGAGGTGGCAGGAGGCGGGAGAGAGAGGCCCCCTCCTGATTGCATCAGCTGAGCCCGTTACATAACCGAGCTGGGCACGGCCAGGGTGCGGGGGTGGCTCTCCCAGGCGGTCTCTTTGCAGCTCCCGGGGAGGTGGAGGCCGGTGGGAGAGTGGGCAGGCGTGGACGGGCATATCATCGTCAGCCTGGCTCACCGCCAGCCATGTCACTGTCCCCATAGCCCTCCACTCCAGGATGACTCTGGGGGTCCCTATGAATGTTTCCAACCGGCCCCGAAATCCTTGCCTCTCCCGTGCCAGGGCTCAGGGCACAGGACGGGCTCGGGTCCAGCTGCCCTAGCCTGGCTCCCCTCAAAGCCTGCCTATATTAAACCCAGCTTTGGGCCTACCCTCGCTGCCCGCCCCGTGGGCCGTAGCCCTGGCCAGGGCCACAGCATCTGTGCCCACCACGTGGTCTTGTCCTCAGCACTGCCCCTGTCTGCCAGTCAGGACCGCTGAGCTGGCTTCCCGGGGAAGGCCAGCACTCAGGCCACCCTCGTGTCACCTGCACGGCAGCTCCCTCACTTGCCTGGAGTTGGTCTCTCTCCGTGTCTGTATTTGCCTGGCAGGATGGGGAGGGGACTGGGACTTGGGCATGCCCTGTGTCCGTGGACTCCTGGGGGGGCTGGACAAGACAGGGCTGGCGCTTGCTTTCTGGGGGGCAGGGCCACAGGCCCCCTGGCAGCCCTGGAGGAGGGCCCTGGAGCAGAGGGGCACTGAGACAGAGGGTGTAGCCCCCGCCTTCCCTGGGTAGGGCGGGTGGTACGTGTGGGAACTGGCCCTCCAGGTGTGGGCAGGAGGGGCATTCACTGGGCCACCAGCGTCACCAGCGCCCTCTAGCGGCACCCAGAATGTGGTGATGGGCGCCTTCCCCCTCCCCTCTGGGGACTCTAGGGGGCAGGGTCCCAGGCCCTGGGGTGGACCCCTCTGGAGGGTGGGCGGATGTTGGAGCACCCAGGGTGTGTCGGTGTGTCCAAGCATCTGTGGGTCTGGCGCATTCAACAGCCAGGATGTTTTACTCTAAAATTTTTAGATTTCCTGGGCAGGGTTGGGGGCCTATCATTTAAACCCGATTCAGTGAGGACACTCTGCCCACTTCCCATATGAAAGTCCCTTGCGTGGCCCTGGGACTTTCTGCCCTCCTAAGGGTCTCCCAGGGTAGCAGCCCCACAGTAGGGTCCCGCTCGAGGCAGACCCCAGACCGAGTGAGTCTCCCTGTCCTGTCCCCCAACCCCCATGGCACTTCTCCCTGCCCCCCACCCTCCCCCGTGCACATGGGCAGTGAAGGGCGTGGGATGGGGGATAAGCTGCTGGTGTGGAGGCTGGCTTGTGGACCCGTTTTGTGGACTCTCTGGAGGTTGCGCCGGTTCCTTCTGGAAGCTTCCTTCATCCCGGGCAGACAGATGGATAGCTCTAGTCTGGGTGGTTTGTTCTTGCGGTGTCTTTTTGCTGCCGTCTGCCCCCAAGAGGGCCCTCCCGCTCTCCGCACCCCCAGCCCTGGGGCCCACGTCCGGTCCCAGGAACCCAGGGCTCGTGCCCTTTCTCACCCCTGACTTCCTGGGTGGGAGTTAGGCCCCAGCCACGGGCTCCCTCTGGGGGCAGCAAGAAGCATGTAGCCTGCAGCTTCTTCTAAGATCCCCACGTGACACACTCGCCTGCTCCCCCCAGCCTTTCCAGTGCGTGAAGGAATGAGAATTCAGGAAAGGCAGGCAGCTTCTAGAAAACCCACCTCTCTGTGGACCGTCACATCGTCCCGAGCGCCCGGCGGAGTGTGTTTGGCATTCTGCTGTGTGTGTCCGGGTACATGTGACGGGGAGTAGGCCTGGCAGGTGCGGGTGGGGACCAGGCAGGGGGGGCAGTGTGGTCCTCGAATCCCCATTAAGGGGAGCTCTGGCATCCTCCGTGCCGGTCTCTCCTCCAGGCTCCCGGGCACTTGCTCCAAGGCACCAAGTGGTCCTAGGGGGAGATGACCTGTACGTCCCTGTCATCCTGCACTCACAGGCTCTCTCCTGGCCACGCCGTGGCCCTCTGGAGGGCGGAGGTGGGCCTCGACCCCTCCCTGGGACAGCTGGAGATGGCTTTGTGACTCCGTGGGGCTGCTTTCTCCCTGGGGAGCCATGTCCACAAGGCCTCTCACTTGGTCATTTGTTGTTTTTTTTTTAATTTTTAAAATCTATTTTATTTTATTTATTTATTTTTGTCTGCGTTGGGTCTTCGTTGCTGCGGCGCGGGCTTTTCTCTAGTTGTGGCGAGCGGGGGCTACTCTTCATGGCGGTGCGTGGGCTTCTCATCGCGGTTACTCCTCTTGTTGCGGAGCATGGGCTCTAGGCACACAGGCTCAGTAGTTGTGGCGCACGGGGCTTAGTTGCTCCGCGGCATGTGGGATCTTCCCGGACCAGGGCTCGAACCCGTGTCCTCTGCATTGGCAGGTGGATTCTTAACCACTGCGCCACCAGGGAAGCCCTGGTCATTTGTTTTTGCTTCAGTTTCCCAAGCACTGTCATGGCAGGGTGGGTGGTTATTGTTCCATTTTACAGGTGAGAGGAGGAGAGGCCCAGAGAGGTGGGGTGATGTGACACAGCCCAAGGGGCTGGGGTTCCACTCGGCGGGTCTCAGGGTGGCTTTGAGGGGTTGGGGCGGGGGAACTCGATGGAGAAGGCGGGGAGGGGTGGGGCTGGGCTGGGGAGGGCAGGGTGGCCTTGATCCGGCACAGGTGGGTGGCAGAGGACCTGACTGTCCCAGCGGGCCCTGCCTCTCCCTCTGTGTCCCTAGGGTCTCCCTGAAGGAAGCAGCGGAGTAACCCCCTCCCCCTTCTGATTCTTCCAGAAGAAGGAGATGGTGGCCTTGAAGGCTTCGATGACTTTTTCCCTGAGGAGCCCGTGAGCCTTCCCAGGAAGAAGAAATCCAAGAAGCTCAAGGAGAACAGGTCCAAAGGGACGAGGAAGAGGAAAGAGGTGAGTGAGGCTGGGCCGTGCGGGCGTCCTGACTACTCCTCCTGGGCCTGTGGAGAAAGACCTGGGCTCCCGGGACCATCTGGCGGAGGGGTGCCTCCCGAGAGCTGAGCCTGAGTGAGAAACACCAAAACCAGTGTCTGGTGTGGGCAGCGTCCCCACGGACACCTGCCCCGAGATGTATCTCAAGTGTCCTGTCCTTTTTTTTTTTGGCTGCACAGCGCGGCTTGCGGGATCTTAGTTCCCTGACCAGGGATTGAACCCGGGCCACGGCAGTGAGAGTACGGAGTCCTAACCACTGGACCGCCAGGGAATTCCCGAGTGTACTTATTTATTTTTGGCTGCGTTGGGTCTTCGTTGCTGCGCGCGGGCTTTCTCTAGTTGCGGCGAGCGGGGGCTACTCTTTGTTGTGGTGCGCGGGCTTCTCATTGCGGTGGCTTCTCGTTGTGGAGCACGGGCTCTAGGCGCGCGGGCTTCGGTAGTTGTGGCATGCGGTCTCATTAGTTGCAGCACATGGGCTCAGTAGTTGCGGCGCACAGGCTCTAGAGCGCAGGCTCAGTAGTTGCGGCGCACAGGCTTTGTTGCTCCGCGGCATGTGGGATCTCCCCAGACCAGGGCTCGAAGCCGTGTCCCCTGCATTGGCAGGCGGATTCTTAACCACTGAGCCACCAGGGAAGTCCCTAGTGTCTTCTTAAACAGGGTGTGCTGGGGTGTTTATTCTTTTCTCCTTGGTGTCTGTCCTGGGCCATGACAACACGGGGTCCCTGACGCTCCCACCCCTTCACTGGAGGGCCCTTATTCCCGCTTGCGTCTGTGTCCGCTGCCTCTGTGCTCTTGGTGGCGCCTTCTGCTACCCCCTCCGTATCTGCTGTGCTCTTGGTGGCGCCTTCTGCTACCCCCTCCGTATCTGCTTCCTGACAGCCGTCTGTCCCTCTGCTTTGCTGCTTCCAACCTGCTGTGAGTTGGAATCCTGGTGAGCAAGATACAAAGAGAAGAGTAAGGAGACCTCGGTGAGGGACGCGTCTCCTATGAGTAACTCGTGTGAGCATTTCTAGAATGCCCCACGTGGACTCACTTCATCCTCAACAACAACCTTGGGAGTCGGGGGCAGGGATGATTATCACCACCCGACAGAGGGGGAAACCGGGGCTGCCTCGTAGCTTAAAGCCCTTGGCGCTTGGAGGGGATGGTCATAGGGTCATAGGGCAACGTGGGGACTCCCGTCTCCCACCTCGTGAGAGCTGCCACCTCCCCTCGGCGTCACGTGATCCTCCCGGTGGCTTTATGGGGAGGGGCTGGTGTGCACCTTGCTTTACAGATGAGGCTCAGAGATGAACTTGCCAGGGGTCACAGCAACACAGCTGAGATCTGGCCCTGGGGACGTCCGGCTGCCCCCTGCTCCCCAGCCTGGTCCTCCCCTGGCCTGCCTGCTCTGAGGGGAAGTGCTGTCGGTCCTCTGGCCTTCTCGCCTCCCCTGCCCAGAGGAGACCCACCTGACCCAGCCTCAGAGGGGAGGCGGTTGGGGGGTGTTATCGCCCTCGGTGGCCCCGGGACAGAGTAGCAGTGTGTGTGTGGGGTGCCCTGTGGGGATGTTCTGACGTGGCCTCAAAGGCCGCCGTGGGCCTCTGGCTCGTTCCCTGCAAGGCTTTGTGCAGAGGGGGCCGTGGTATGACTTAACTCTGGAGGGTCCCCAAACAGGCTGCGGGGGCAGGAGGGAGGAGGCTTCTGAGGACAAAGGGCCTGTGATGGTGGGCAGGCGAAGGGTGGTGGAGTTTCTTCCCCACATCTCCCCAGGCCACTGCCCACACCTGTCTGAGCCTTGCTTCTGTGTCTGTAGTAAGGGGAGCATCACCTATCCACACCCCCCTGCTTGTTTGGGGGCAAATCAGATATGGACCAACAGGGCGTCTTCACGTGAGAGGTGCCACGGAGAAGGCCAGTGGCCCTCGGGGGCATCCAGGGCGTCAGTCTGCAAGCGTCTGGAGGGCAGGGCCTGCCCTGGGCAGTGCCCCGGGTCCCCATAGTGGTTGGCCCCAGGCTGGCCTGCCTGGAGCTCAGGGACTGGGGCAGGGAGGTGTCAGCCCCACCTCCTCCAGCTGGAACCACGCAGGTACCTCCTGCCTGTGTTCTCTGTTGAGCTTGGGGTCAGCATTTCTCACCAGGTCCGCCCCCTGTTCGGCTCTCCTGGCTCCCGGGAAGGACCTCCTTAGGACAGCTGCCCTGTCCAGGCTCCTGGCCAAAGCTACCCCGGAGCCTCTCCCTGCCTGCTTGCGGCCACACCCGGCTATCCCTGTCCTCTGGCGCGCATAGACGACCCTTTCTCCCCCCAGAGGGACCCTGAGCCTCCTCCGAGCCCAGCACTGCCCCTGTCCAATGCCACCCTCCATCTCTGCTGCCCCTCAGCTTTGTCCTCACTGCCTGGGCTCCTGACATCCTTCCAGGATTGACAGGTCTCTCCCCTCCCGGGACACCCCACCCCTAACCCCACGGCTGGTACGTGGGCTGCATGTGGGCAGGTTGTGAGCTACCGCTTCCTGTCCCCGTTATCCAGGAGGGGCAGTGGAGGCAGGAGAGGGGAAGGGGGGGGCCCGTGCCTGGAGGCTCCCCCCACACCCTTGAGGGAGGTGCTTGGGACTGGGTTCCCCTGCTGTGGGGAGGGGGCTCCGAATTCCCTGCTGCAGCTCCCCCCAGCCCCTCCCGCACCCTGGCCCGCAGGTCTGTCTTTGTTGGGGGCAGAGGTTAGGTGGCTCAGGGCCGGCGGGGCCCTGGGATGCAGGGGCCGACTTCCCGGTTGAAGCTCTGAAATGTTGGCTCTGTTGGCGACCGCTGCTGTCAGCCCTCAGACCCGATGCTCTGTGGATGCGGTGTGGAGGTAGAATCTAGGGTCCTGGGGCGTCCCGCGCAAGCACCCTCTCCCCAGCTCCTCAGAGATTTCTCTCCCTCTCCCGAAGCTTCTTTCTTGGGAACTGGGAGGGAGGCTCTCGTCTCTCACTGCTGTGGCCTGGGCATGGCCTCTGTGCTGTGTCCATCTCTTCCTGGGTCTCCCTTGCCCTCGTCCTCCCTCCTCTGCATTTCTTCTCCGCCCACCTCCCCCCCCACCCCCACCCC
>NW_006780198.1:778923-779208 GCF_000442215.2 Lipotes vexillifer | reverse complement strand
CCCCCCCCCCCCCCCGCTCCCTTCCACTCTCCCCCCCCACTTCCTCTCCCTCTCTCCTTCCTCTCTCTACTGAGATGCAGTTCCTGGATCTCAAAGGAGATGGAGGCCAGGGTAGACTGGAGGGCTCCGCAGATGACCGGGCAGTGCCAGCCAGGCCCCCAAGGTGGCCCTCAGGCCACTGCTGTGCCCTCCCCAGCATTGCTGAGAGCCTGGCTTGGCAGCTGTCAAATGTCAACAGTCTGAGTGTGCTGCAGCCAGAGAGCAGGATCCTGGCCGCCATGTGCA
>NW_006780198.1:767801-778913 GCF_000442215.2 Lipotes vexillifer | reverse complement strand
GTCCGTCCGCCCGCCTGCAGACCCCAGTCCTCGGGATGTGGGGAGGGGAATGTCACCCCTTTTCTCCTTTTCAAATCCAGTCAGGTGGCCCCAACACAAGGCGCTGGGAGGAGGGAGCAGAGGGCCCCCGGTAGTGGAACCCATGTAGCAGCAGGTTTTTTGGGGGTGGGGTGGAGGGACAGGCAGCAAGTCGTGAATTCTGATTTACATAAAATAACCGGGGTTTCGGCCGGAACCTGAGCATATGCAGATGAAGCTCCTTGTCAGACCCAGCGCAGGAGGGAGAAATGATTTCAACCTGTGCTGCAGCGGTTACCATAGCAACCAATTATTCAGTGCTAAATTATAACTGTTTATAACACTCGTGAATGGGAGGGCTCATATTTCATTCTTTCTTTTTCCCTCTCAGTCTCGAAGGACCCCAAATTGAGAATGACCAACTCTCTGAGTCCTTCCTTTTGAATTTAAATGCCTGCTTTTTAGAGAGATGCGGTGTGTGCTGAGTGCTGGGCATAGAGGGAAGGGGGAGAGAGATGCGAGGCCTGGATCTAAAGACATCTGCAGAGCTGGGGGAGGAAGGGTGGGCATAGACTGCCCACTCGGGGTCCCCAGGGCCTTCACGGGTGGCATGCTGTGCCTTCAGTGGGCCCGGGGCTCAGGGCAGACACCCCTGCTCCCTACCCCCAGTTCCTCGCACACCCAGCCCGGGTGTAGGATTTAAGGCAGCTTTGCAGATGGATTCTGTTGCGACTCCAAGTTCCCTTAGATTCTTCTGCCATCCAGGGCATCCGCTATAGTTCTGCCCGGGGCTGCTGCAGCCCAGAGGATAGCATCAGGGTCACAGCCCCAACTGGTCCTGATGTTCAGAGCCCACAGTGTGGCTCGGGGCTCAGCTTGGTTCGGGGCTTTATTAGGGCATTTTTGCTCTGTGCCTGTCTCCTCCCTGAATGTGGCTTGGCCCGCACTCTCTGTAAGTTTCGAGATACCGAATGGTGAGTCTACTCCTGGTTCCTGGTCATTCCTCCCCTTCTTGCCACTGGCCGATCTGCATCCCTCCAGGTCCTGCTGATGGGTCACTTCTCTTCGAGTTGTTTTCAGAATCACTCGCTGCCCTTCCGCTTGCCCCTTTCTCTGCAAGGGAAGATGTTGTAACAACAAAACCCAGGAAAAAGGAGGCCCTGGTCTAGATGTGTCCAAACAGCTGGATACAAAGAGACGCTGTGGATACAGACTGATTGTACCATCGGGAAACCCATCTCCAAAGACCTGTCCTGCACCCCGCTCTCCCGGGGTGGGCAGGGGGGCTTGGATGAGATCGGGGTGCAGGTGGGGGAGAAGGCAGGGAAGAGAGGGGATCAGGGAATGGGCGGGGAGCCGGAGAATGGAGGAATCGGTCTTCTCCTTGGCCAGGCTTTCCTCAGGGCAGGGAGGGGTCTGCGCCTTCCCTGAAACGAGGGGCTGCCATCATTTCGTCCCCCGCAGGGCTCTGGGGCGCTGACCGTCCTGCTGTAGCTCCGGCTCATTCCTCGAGAAGAAACTTTGCCCTCCTGTCCCCCCACTTAGCCCCGGAGTGGCTGCTGGACTAACATACCAGTACAAGCACATCCTAGTCTGGGGAGCTCACTAACATTTCACCCCCTGGGTGGGGCAAACCCCTCAATTGTGAGGCCACCTGGAGCTAGCTGGAGGCGAGGGTCTGGAATAAGGAAGTGGGTAGTTAGTGTAACTTTCTTCATTATTCACAATACTAAAAATTAGGATTCCTAAACATCTTTAGTTCCCAGCATTGGTTGGTCAATTCACCCATACCTGTGGCTGAGTTAAAGACTTTTAAATAGCTTGTGTTTAATTCTTCTGGTCAGTTTAGAAGGCATTTTGCAACAACTGGAAGTCAGCATATTTCACAGATCAATTCTCCCTCCCTCCCTTCCTCCCTCCCTACCTCCAGCTCCCTCTGGGCCCTGTGTTCAGAGCTGTGCTGGCCACTCCCCGCCTCTCCTGCACTTGGGATGAGGCTTGCAGGCTCCCCAGCCGATACTCGGGGCACCTCGCCCTCAGGTGCGGCCACAACAGCCCCTTCTGTTAGCGTCCTGTTGCCCGTCTGCACTGTAATTGTTCCCCAGCTGCAGGCACTTGGCTTTAGTCCAGCCCCGATTCGCAGAAACGAGGTGGGATGAGGCTCGTTGTGTCCTCCGGTTTGTGGTCCTGGCTGCATCTTCAGCTTCCGAGCAGAGTTGGGGGCATCGTGGGTACTTGGGACTCTCCTATTTCAAAATGCTTAAGGCCTTCTCTCTCACGTGATCTCCTTTGTTCCTCTTACCGCCCTGTATGGCACCCCCATTTCACAGACGAGGAGGCTGAGGTCAGGATGCTGCAGTGACTTTTTGCCCAATTCCTCACTAGCAAGGGTCAGAGCTCCGAGACAGTCGTCTGTGTCCTGCAGCCTCCCCAGGGAGCCCCCGGACCCACCGTGGGTCCTCCTTTCTCTTCCCTGCTCTGGTTCGCGGGGTCCCCAGGGCAGTTGAGGGCCAGCCCCACGGCCCTCCCTCGGCGGGCCCCACAGCCTCTGTCCGCGGTGCTGAAGCTGTGGCACTTTCCTCCTCCCATCCTTACCTGTGCGGGGGTGTGGCTGGGATAGAGCCTGTCTCTCAGGTCTATCGAAGGGTGCTCTTTCCAAGCTGGCCAAACTCTGCATCCTTGGGGGAAGTGGACATCCCTGTCTGACCCCTGCCTCCCCAGAGGACCGAGGCAGGGCTGGGAGCTGTGGCCATGAACCCTGGGAACGGGATCGCGTGCAAGGCTGTCCTGCCCTGGGCAGGCTCTGGCAGCAGCCAGGACCGGCGCACTGCCCCTGGAGCCCGCCCAGTGTGGCCGACCGAGTCAGTATTCCGGGAAGGCCCGGAGGCCCTGCTGCCTGCCAGCCACCAGCCAGCACACTGACTCAGCAGCTTAACGGGCATAAAAGGTTTGGGAGCCGAGCAGCAGGAGAGTCAGGAAGTGCAGGGACCCCACGGGTGGGTCCTTTCCCAGCTGTGTCTCAGGAAGAGTCTCCCTCCTGGGAAAAGACTCTCAACTCCACGGTGCGGCTGGAAAGGGCAGAGCGGGCCGGGGGCCTCCCAAGACAGACCCACTGCCCTTGCTGCCCTCCTTCTCTGCATCTGCTCCCTCCACTCCCCCTCCCTTCCTCCCCCTCCTCCCCGCCTTCCTCCTCCCTCTCCACCTCCTCCCCTCATTGCTTTTCCCGGAGCTCACATCCTTCATTTCTCCAGTTCTTTCTTCATCTCTTCCGTGCCTCTCTTTGCCGCCTCTAAACCGCCAGCATGAAGATGCCAAGTGTCATCTTCATTGGAGCATCCGTGCCTGGCCTCTCCTGCAGACCCAGGCCGGGAGGGGCCTAATCAGCCTGCTTGCCTCTTGAAAAGCCCGGAATACACAGCTTTCTCAGCTTTCTCGCAGGGGCAGTGCCTTTCCGATGGGGATGCTCTGTCTGTAAACACCCTTATCTCCATATAAATGGGCCATTTTCTGCCTGTATGGATGGAAACTGAATCGAGGAAACCTAGCTTAAGAGCTGCCTAAATTACTTTTGTCTCATACTGGGATGAAGCAGCCAGGGTTGGGGCGGTGGGGAAGGTGGGCTTGTGCCTTAGCAGCGTCCGGAGAGCGCACAGGCAGATGAAACTGGGATGTGCGCTCTGTGTTAATCGTAGGTTTCACTTGACACACGTGACTCCATAGGATGCAAAGATGAACAGAGAGGAGCTGGGAGCCGGGGCGGAAGTTGGGGGCTCTCCTGCAGCGTGGACAGCATTTTGGTTTCTGGCTCTGGGCATCACATCCTCTCTACGAGCGCCTGGGTCCAAGTGCCACCGCTGACACGCGTTACGATCCCGAAGTCCACAGAAACCTGAAACAGGGCCGTCTAAGCGGGCTGCACTGAGCTTGCCTGGTGGGGGCGTGTATCTTCACCCGAGGCCTCGACTCACCTGCACAGCACCATTTGTCACCAACCAGTCATTGGGGACAAGACCCTTACCCCGTGCTGGCTCAGGGCGGCCCCTCTGGCTGGGATTTAGTGGTCTGGTGGGTGAGACTCTGCCAGGAGGCCGCTCTCAGGGCAGTGCTGCTGCCTGGGACTCTGCATTTTCTTTGGGCCCCTGTTGTTCTCACCGTCCACCTTTCTCTTCCAGGGGAGCAATGATGAGCTGTCAGAAAATGAAGAGGGTCTGGAAGAGAAGTCGGACAGTGAGGGCAGCGACTACTCCCCAAATAAAAAGAAGAAAAAACTCAAGGACAAGAAGGAGAAAAAAGCCAAGCGGAAAAAGAAAGATGACGACGAGGACGACAACGATGACGGATGCCTCAAGGTAACCCTGACGCCTGGCTGGGGGACCCTGCTTGGGCGGGCTGAGCCTCCTGCTGTCAGCTCCCTGCCTTCTGACCCGGGAGCCCCTGTGGGAAAAGGGCCAGAGCATCCTTTCCCACGAAGGGCCGTCGGGGCAGATGGGTCTGTGGGTGTGAGTGCACGCGCATGAAGGTTGGACACAACTTTGTGAGAAATACTGTAGCCACAGGTCTCTGAGACACATTAGAAATAACAGTGGATGGCACTTAGGAGTTTGGGGAAGAGGTCGTGCGGCCTCTTGCTGATGTATTGTCCGCTGTTTGCCCAACTTGAGCGGTCAGCTGTTTCTGAGGAGAGCGATGGTCTGAACTCAGGTTTGGTGTCAGGAACCTCTTGGTCGGAGCAGTTTGGGAGAAAAAACAAATGGAGCTTTCGCTAAGAAGTGGCTGGACAGCTCCGCTTGTGGTGGAAGGGGGCCTTAGTTAGCACGGGTTCCGAAATTCATCCCACTTGGGCACCCAGGAGAGTGTCCCAGGGAAGGAGAGTCAGGGAAGGTATAGTGACGGGACCCCCCTCCCCGGTGAATGTGGGGCATGACGTGGCCCCTGGAATGTCAAGGCCGCTCCTTGCGGGGGGTGGGGGTGGGGGCTCCACGGGGGTGGGGGGAGGGGCCGAGGGTAGGGCGGCAGATGGGCTCTGGGTCCTGGGTCTCTGGGTCGGGTGGGGGCAGATGGCAGATGACAGCACCTCATCCGGGAACCTCCTGCTGCCTTCGATCTTTGATGAGGCTCAGTTCGGGCTGGCCGTGGATTTGAAGATAAGTGCTCCGTAAATATTAGTACAGTGGCTGCTGGGTGAGGCAGAGGTGGTGACTATTGACTGAAGTTGGGAAGTGCCGGCGGTGTCCCGACACCGGAGGGAGCTCATTAGTTGGCAGGTGTGTTATGAGTCACCTGTGACTGATGACAGCTGAGAAACTGACAGATTTGGAAGATGAACTTACAGGAGTGATTCAGGGTCGTCCTGTAATAATGTCATCGCTCACTTGCTGCTCTGCTTCCTGGTGGGAACCTCCAGGACTGGCTGTGTGTCAGGAGCAGGTTGGCCAAGGGAGGGGACCCCACGTGGGAGCACCTCTGAACTCCCACAGAGAACAGGGGGCCGGGAAGCGGGTCCCTTAGGGCCGAGGGAGGCCGTGTGTTCCGCCCGGGTGGCCTTCCCTTGCTGGAGCAGACAGCCCAACTCTGAGGGGCTTAGGCAGTAAAAGGGGTCTGTTGGATCAGCAGCCCTAAGAGTTGAGAGGCAAGGGGGCTTCCAGCTAGGGGGACCCAGTGGTGTCATCCAGGGCCCTGTTTCTTTGCCTTTGGAGGGTCAGCTTTGGGTTCAGGCCAGGCACCCTCGTGGCTGGGAATGTGTGTAGCAGCAGTGCAGGGCTTCGTGGACACCCCCTGCCCCATCCAGCAGGAGGGAAAGCTGTCTTGTGTCCTAGCTGTCCGCACAGGAGACTCAGGGGCGCCCCGGCCTGGACCGGTTGAGTCACATGCCCACCTGGATCAGTGACTGTGGCCTGGGATGGCGTGTGCTGATTGGTGGAATGGATCAGTGGGTGGGGCTGTCACAGCTCAGGGCTGCCTGGAGCAAATGGGAAATAGGGGTGAGGGCCCTGTTCCAAGCACCTGTGCTAACTGCTTCCCTCCTGTGACGTAGGTGCTGTTATCCCCATTTTACAGATGGGGAAACTGAGGCCTAGAGAGATGGAGTAGCTTGTCCACCTCTCACTGCTAGTCTGTGGCAGAGCCAGGATTGGAGCCTGCCTCTGTCCAGCAGGTTCCAGTCTCATAGCCAGCACCACCGCCCACCCCTCCCTTCCCAGCCATCCGGGGTCTGCTTTGTGACCTGACGCCTGGGCGGGCTGGCTGTCTTTGTGCCCTTGGGAACTCACGCACCTCCCTGGGCTTCGGTGCCCCATCTGGAGAGTGAAGCAGGAGCCGAGGGACCCTCTCTGGGCTCTGCCCCAAGCTGGGCCACTGCCCTGACCAGGGCACACCTTCCTGGTCCCCGAACCCGCAGTGACCTGCCCTTTCACGAGGTCCAAGTGTGACTGTACTAGGTGATCTCCTGGGGTGGACAGAGTGAGTCCTGATATTATTCCTGCCCTGGACATGCACATGGCTTCCCCCCAAACCCCCGCATTAGCCCCCTAGGCGTGTGGCCTGCACCCCGTCATGAGCTGGTATCTGGGCCGTTCCCACTGATCAAGGGGCTGGCGGCCTGAGATGCTGTAGGATGTTTTCAGTGGTGGGTGAGAACTGCTCTCGTTAAGTTGCTGACATAATCCCCCTGCTTTTCCGAGGCGCCCTGGGTGGGGCCCTGGTGGGGGGTGCAGGGTAAAAGGACCCCCACCTCTCATTCCACCTCCGGCCTGTGTGTCCGTAGGAGCCCAAGTCCTCGGGGCAGCTCATGGCCGAGTGGGGCCTGGACGACGTGGACTACCCGTTTTCGGAGGCCGACTATCACACGCTGACCAACTACAAGGCCTTCAGCCAGTTCCTCAGGTGGGCCTCGGGGCCACCATGGCTGGGCATCCACGGAGACTGCCCTCGAGGCCTGCCTCCCCCGGGGGCACCAAGTGGGGCGGCCAGAGGGGCAGGGCCCCGGGCTCCTGGGGTGGGCTTCCAGGCTGACACTGACCCTGGGCAGAGCTGGCAGGAGGGGCAGGCAGGACCCTTCCATCTCAACAGGTGGTCCTGCTTTCCCTCGCTGGTCCTACCCCCAGGGATGGCAACCCCAGTCATTCCCAGGGGTCTTAGGCCCCCGTGGCCACACTCAGCTCTGAAAGAAATGGGACTGGACCCCTAGGGGCCTGCTGTAGGCCCCTGCCTCTGGCCCCTCGTGTCTTACAGGGTCTGAAGACCCAGTTAGAAGATCACTGGCCACATAAACAGGGAGTCAGGAGCCTTGGGGGTGGACTGCTGTCTCTGTCTTGGTCCTCTTCCCTGCCCTCCTTTCTGCCCGGTTTTCCCAGTTTGCTGCATATGCCAGGCGTGGGACTCGGGAGAAGAACGGTGGGCCTGTGGGGGGTCGCATGGGGGTCTCATCCCTTCCATGGGGCTGTCCTCACCCTCCTGCCTCTCCCCCCGTGCAGGCCACTCATCGCCAAGAAGAACCCGAAGATCCCCATGTCCAAAATGATGACCGTCCTGGGCGCCAAGTGGCGAGAGTTCAGCGCCAACAACCCCTTTAAGGGCAGCTCGGCGGCGGCGGCCGCAGCGGCGGTGGCCGCGGCCGTGGAGACGGTCACCATCGCGCCTCCGCTGGCCATCAGCCCCCAGCAGGCACCCCAGCCTGTGCCCGTCCGCAAGGCCAAGACCAAGGAGGGCAAGGGTAAGGCTGCACCCAGTCCTGCTGGCAGAGGGCCCCCAGGCCCTACAGTCTGGGACAAACGGGCCAGTCTCTATCAAGGACCCAGTGCCTTGGTTGACCTTGGACCCACCCACCCTTCCTCAGCTGTGTTGTGGCATCTGTCCTGCCTCTCTCTTGGGGCTGGCGGCAAAGTGAAGGAGGCGGTGGGCTCAGAGCTTTGGGAGTTTTCCCAGGCGTGGAGGAGGGGACAGAGGTGTGGCCCGTGCTGCTGGGAGTTAGGGGGCTCTTGGGTTTGAGCCTGCACCATTCCCAGGGGGAAGGGGTCCCAAGGTGACCCGTGGATTGCTCTCTTCTGAGCACCCGGCCCTCGGGGTAATGGATGTACATGGGCATGGGCATGGGCGTGGACAGGGCCACCTTCCCAGGGAGGCCAGGAAGGAGGTCCAGATACAAAATCAGACTCTGTGGTGGTGTCTGGGTGGGGAGAATAGGGACAACAGAGGCTCTCTGCCACTTGAAGTTCTAGGGGAGGGACCTTTCTTCCCCGGATGGAGGATTTATGGCCCCACTGGGAGTAGGGACATTGATCTCCCCGGGGCTCTGAGTGGTGGTGTCACCTGCAGCTCACCTTCCTGGGTGCCCTGACCTGGTTTTTTTTTTTTTTCTTGGCTGCGTTGGGTCTTCGTTGCTGCATGCGGGCTTTCTCTCGTTGCGGCGAGCGGGGTCTACTCTTCGTTGCGGTGCGCGGGCTTCTCATTGCAGTGGCTTCTCTTGTTGCGGAGCACGGGCTCTAGGTGCATGGGCTTCAGTAGCTGTGGCACGCGGGCTCGGTAGTTGTGGCTCGTGGGCTCTAGAGCACAGGCTCAGGAGTTGTGGTGCACAGGCTTAGTGGCTCCGTGGCATGTGGGATCTTCCCGGACCAGGGATCGAACCCGTGTCCCCCGCATTGGCAGGTGGATTCTTAACCACTGCGCCAAGGAGGTCCCTTGACTTGGGTTTTGATAGGGGGCAGAGAGGACGCTGGGGACCCCTTGTTTCTGCCCCAAGGAGCTTTGGTTTCTGGGATAATGCCTCCCTTTAGCAGGTCCCACGGGGGCCCCGGTGGGTGAGTGACGCGGGCTTTAGAGACTGCTTCTGCTCACCTCCCTTGCTGTCTGCCCAGCCAGCCGCCTTTCTCATTTCTTCTCGGGCTCCAGCTGCTGAGCTATCGATTCCCTGAGCTGCCTATTCAGAGCCTGAAAAATTGAAATAGATTTTCCATGGTGCCACTGAGGTTACAGCTGGGCTCCCAGACCCAGCTCTCTGTGTGTGATGTGGGTGGAGGAGGGCCTGGGGCGAGGCCATCTGCCTTCAGGCCTCCACTTTCCCTGCTCGGCCTGGTGGGGGAGGCTGCTGGAGGTGGGGGTGGTCATTACTCCCCAGGTGACTAATTGTCCTGTGACCAGTTCCATAAAAACAACCTCACCCCTGCTGGCCACCTGGGAGCCAGCATTTCCTGGGGATGATTGGCAGAGGTGAGGGCGGTCTTGAGTGGTGCCGGTGTGTGAGGTATGGCAGACAACCCGGAGGCAGCTGGGGAAAGGGCTTCCTGCCCTAGCACATCCCTCCAGGGCCTAGGTATGGTCCGCAGGTGGGTGGGTGTGCCCTTAGTGGCCCTGGGGGCCCTGGGGGCTGGTGGCTCCACTGGGGACAGCTCCTTTCTGGGGAGAGGGATGGGACAGGGCTGTTCCCAAGATGGCAGCACAGTGGCCGGAGCAGGGACTGGGCCAGGGTTATTCCCTGGCTTCCCCCTCTACTGTGCAACTTTAGCAAGGACGTCACTTTTCCCAGCCTCAGTCTTCTCATCTGAGAAGGGGCAACGGCAGAAACCAGCCTTTCCTTAAAGCGGGTTCTCAAGGCCGAGTGAAAGCATGGCGGTGAGCGAGTGAGCCATGGCGGGCGCTGGTTATTCCACCGGTGCTTTTCAGGGCCTGGAGTGAGGAGGAAGATCAAAGGCTCCAAGGATGTGAAGAAAAAGGGCAAAGGGAGAAAGGTGGCCGGGCTCAAGTTCCGCTTCGGAGGGGTCGGCAGCAAGAGGAAGAAAGGCTCCTCGGTGAGTGCGAGTGTGAGTGTGTGCGTGTGTGTGTGCGCGCGAGTGTGAGTGTGCGTGCGCGTGCGTGCGCGAGTGTGAGAATGCGTGCGTGCGTGCGTGTGTGTGTGTGTAACATGCAAAGGTTGGGTGATGTGGAAAGCAGGGCTATCAGTTCATTTTCCTGAACCAGGCAGGGGGCAGGTCTTGTACACACCATCCCCCCGCCCCCGCCCCGGACTCTCCCATTCTACATTCAGGCCTGCTGGGCCTGTTTCCCCACCTGACTGGTGAGGGGCTCAGCCTGGATCCTTCCAAGGCCCCCTGTAGCTTGAACTCTGGGTGGGTAGCTCTCCTGCCCACCTTGCTGAGCTGGGGGCTCAGTCCCGGCTCCTTCCGCCCCAGCTGCCTCTCCATCTGGGCAGCAGGCGGGAGAGTCCTGGGGGGCACCTGGATGCCCAGGTCTGCTGGGAGGGCAGGCCCCAGGAAGGTGGCATGTAGGCAGGATAGGGCTGGGCTGGAACCCTGCCCCTCCCTTGCCCTCCCAGGGCCAGCTCTGTCACCAGCTTTGGAATGACGCTAAGTCCGTGTCTGAGCCTTTGAGCCCTCTTTCTTGGGGGGTAGAGGCATTCACCCCCCTCCTGCCCCTACAGGGCACCTGTTTCCCTCATCTGACCCAGCCCTGCAGAGGGGCAGAGATGGAAGCCATCTCTTTGTCCCTTCGTAGGGGCAAGTGACAGGTCTCAAGTTTAGCTGCTGTGGAGGGGAGCACGGAGCAGCAGGCATGGTCCAGCCCGGAGCTGGTGGTCCAGCTCAGCTTAGCTTTTGAGCACAAACTAATGTGCTAGGCCCTCTGCTCCACCACGGCGGGCCCTGCTCTGGAGCTGCTCGCAGGCTGGAAGGGTTTGGGCACGTGCGCTGGGAGAGAGCCAATGACAGGCAGATGGGACAGGTCAGACCTGGCACAAGGCTGTGCAACAGGTCTCATTAGGGAGAGATCTGGGAAGGCTCCTTGGGGGAGGTGCCCTTAGGGCTTCCTCTTGAGGGATGTGTAGGAGTTTGGCAGGGAGGAGGGCAGGGCCTGGGAGAGTTCCGGAGGTGAAAAGTGTGGGGAGGGTCTGAGGGCTGGAGAGCAGGGCTTGGGGAGGAGGGTGGAAGGCCGTCAGGCTGGACCAGTGGGCTGAGGGTTTTCTAGCTGGGTGGAGGAACGAGATGAACCGGAGATAGACAGCACTGTGCCTCTGGAGCCTCCACTGTGCCCTGCCCGCCCCCGCCCCCAGGCCTGCAAAGCCTGGAGATGAGCCCCCAGGGCTGGCTCCGGGCTCACAGGGCCCCC
>NW_006780198.1:766223-767791 GCF_000442215.2 Lipotes vexillifer | reverse complement strand
CCCCACCTCCACAGAGCGAGGAGGAGCAGCGGGAGGGGTCGGACTTGGACAGCGCCAGCATCCACAGCGCCTCCGTGCGCTCGGAGTGTTCTGCCCTGATGGGGAGGAAGAGCAAGAGGAGGCGCCAGAAGAAGAGAAGTAAAAGTCCTGTCTGCATGGTTCCCATGGCTACCGCGGCGCATGTGGGTGTGCAGAGCCCCCTGGGGAGCGGAGAAGGGCACCCTCAGCAGGCAGCTCCCGTGTGCTTCCTCAAGCACCCTGGCCTCTGTGGTTAGGAGAGGGGGTCCTGTCAAAGTGAGTCTGCATACGTTAGGGACCCGTGATGTGAGCCACCCCAGGGCATTTACACTGGCAGAGGGGGGCACAGGAGAAGGAGTTGCTTCTTAACCTCATCCACCCTCTACCCATGTATCCCCTCAGCCCCATTCCCCTACCCATCCTCGTTCCCCCTCTCCATCCTCGTTCCCTCCCTCCCTTGCCTTTATTCATCCAGCCATTCATCTTTCCATGCATTCACCCATCTTTCTTCCTTCCTCCCTCCTCCCTCCTTCCCTTCCTTCTTTCCTTTTATCCATCTTCCATCCATCTCTTCACCCCTTTACTCTTTCAGTCCTCCTGTTGACCCTGTCTGTCCATCCACCACCCAACATCTATCGAGCGCCTAGTATGCGCCAGGGCAGCCTGGTGTGGAGATTGGCTGTGCACTGGGAGTGGGAACAAGGCCCTCCATGACTGCCTCTGCCCCCTCCTCAGTTGATGACGGTGATGGCTATGAGACGGACCACCAGGACTACTGTGAGGTGTGCCAGCAGGGTGGGGAGATCATCCTGTGCGACACCTGCCCGAGGGCCTACCACCTCGTCTGCCTGGACCCAGAGCTGGAGAAAGCTCCCGAGGGCAAGTGGAGCTGTCCCCACTGTGTAAGCCCTTGGCAGACACGCCGGGGCGGGATTTTGTCTGTGCCTGGCTTCCGGACTCCTGCACGGTCTTCTGGGGCAGAACATGGGGAAGTGCGAGTGGGAGGGAGGGAGTCGCTCCCTGGTGGAGGGGGGGTCCTGGTCCAGGGTGCCTCCACCTGGACTCCCCCCCTCCAGGAGAAGGAGGGGATCCAGTGGGAGCCGAAGGACGACGACGACGACGAGGAGGAGGGCGGCTGCGAGGAGGAGGAGGACGACCACATGGAGTTCTGCCGCGTGTGCAAGGACGGCGGCGAGCTGCTCTGCTGCGACGCCTGCCCCTCCTCCTACCACCTGCACTGCCTCAACCCGCCGCTGCCCGAGATCCCAAACGGTGAATGGCTCTGCCCGCGCTGTACTGTGAGTGTTACGCCGGCCCGCGCCGAACGCCCCGCCCCCGGCAAGGCCCCGCCCACCACGACCAGGCCCCTCCCCCGGCAAGGCCCTGCGCACAAAGGTCCCACCCACCGAGGCCCCGCCCCAGCAGGCCCTGTCCACCAAAGCCCTGCCTCCCCCGGCCCAGGCCACGCCCATCACGCCCATCACCCACGCTGCTCCAGGCCTCACCTACGAAGGCCCCGCCTGGCTCTCCGCCTACCAAGGCTTCTAACC
>NW_006780198.1:762364-765913 GCF_000442215.2 Lipotes vexillifer | reverse complement strand
GTCCCGCCGGGGCTCAGTCCCAAGCCCCCTCCTATCTGCCCCGAGTCCCGCCCACCGCCTCACCCTGGCCTGCTCTGCTTGCAATCGCCTTCACACTTTCTGGAAAGAGCCGCCATGAGAAGAGAAAAGCGGTGGTGATAATCTCACCACCGCCCACCATAGCCACCGTTTACTGGGCATCCCTCTAACGCTTACTGAGTTTTCCAGTACCAGGCCTTTTGTTATTCCTATTTTTAGATGAGAAAACTGAGGCTCAGGGAGGTAAAGTGACTTGCCCAAGGCCACACAAGGCTGAACTGTCCACTCAGACTCAGACTGGGCCTGGCTCTTGTCACAGGGCTGGGGGTGGCGAGAGGGTAGGAGGCCTCTGGGGCTGGGGCCTCAGTTTCTGCGGGGAGAGGAGAGCACCCGCCCCTCCCCCCCATTCACTGTAGGCATTTGAAGGCCACCATGCTCCGAGTTGTCCCCAGCCCACCCCCAGTGCTGGGTCCCCCACCCTGTGGATCCTGGGCTGTGCTGTGCCAGCCCTCGTTTACCTGTGTGCATGTGGGCTTCCGTTATGCGTGTGTATGTGTGTGTGCACGCGTGTGTGTGCAGACCCGTATTGCCTCATCAGCGTGCACGGCATGGGTGGTCTCCTGAGGACAGAGTGGTGTCTTGGAGTCACTGTGGTGCTGTCTGACTTGGAGCAGTACAGCTTGTTGGAGGGAGCCTCAGGGTGGGGCCCTGCAGCTAAGCCCTGAACTTGGGGACCCTCCTCTGTCCACAGTGTCCCCCGCTGAAGGGCAAAGTCCAGCGGATTCTGCATTGGAGGTGGACAGAGCCCCCAGCCCCCTTCATGGTGGGGCTGCCGGGGTCCGACGTAGAGCCTGGCGTTCCACCACCCAAACCCCTAGAGGGCATCCCGGAGAGAGAGTTCTTTGTCAAGTGGGCTGGGCTCTCCTACTGGCACTGCTCCTGGGTGAAGGAGCTACAGGTGAGGCACCTGGGCAGGTGTGGCTGTGCTCAGGACCTAAATGCCCTGGCCAGCTCCCTGAGTGAGGGGCATTGTTGGGAGTTGGGGAGGGGGAGGCGGAAGGCAAGGATTGTCCTGCTTGGGACCCAGGCTGGGGGCTGGGGGAGCTGGGTTGGGGGACATGGGGGGGGGGTCACGGCCCATCTCCCTCCTGTAACCTCTGCCCCCGTCGTGAGCAGCTGGAGCTCTACCACACGGTGATGTATCGCAACTACCAAAGAAAGAACGACATGGACGAGCCGCCGCCCTTTGACTACGGCTCTGGCGATGAGGATGGCAAGAGCGAGAAAAGGAAGAACAAAGACCCCCTCTATGCCAAGATGGAAGAGCGCTTCTACCGCTATGGCATCAAGCCCGAGTGGATGATGATCCACCGCATCCTGAACCACAGGTGTGTGCTCGGCGGGTGGGGCCCTGAACCTCGCTGGAGGTGGGTGCCTGCCTGCAGGTCTGGGACACGCCGGCCCCTTCAGCCGGTTAAAGGGGCTCAGGACCACGCGTGGGTGTGGTTGGGGAAGGGGCCCCACTGTCGGCGATTTGACTGTCCAGCTGGAGGGGTCTTCATGCACCTGGGTACATGGATGCACACGTGTAAACTTGCATGTGCATGCGTGTCACTCTCATGGTAGGAGAGCAGTTCCTAAGTCATATGTCTAAAGGGGCAACTTGACGAACGGCCAGTGGAAGCTGTAGATGGGACACTTGGGGGGTTCGGGACCCTTGTGCTCCTGGGTGTCTGCTGACGTCAGTGCTTGATACCTGCCGGAAGGTCCTGGGGACCAGGGTGGGCCTGAGCTGTGGGGTGAGTACATGCTTGCTGCTCCTTTATAACACGGCTGACACCACTGAGTGCCATCTACCAAGAGGTAGGTGTTTTATTTCCGCCTTCGTGCTTTTGGATGCCAGCACAGTTAAGTCACTTGCCCAGAGTCACACAGCCAAGAGGCAGGGGTGCTGGGATTTGGGCCCAGTGCTTTTCTGATGGCAGGACTTGCTTTCTTAGCCACTGTTCCAAACCCTAGTGCCCCTGCAACAGCTCTTTGTTGAGCAGTGTGAAATTGCCCAGGTGACAGTGGTCAGAGGCTGCAGAGGCCAGACGCAGACGCCAAGGCAGGGGGGCCCCGGACTGCAAGAGTGGCTTTGGTTTGGTGGGGAGGTGGGAGGTTTTGCTCATTCTTTTTTTTTTTTTTTTTTTTTGAATTAATTAATTAATTAAATTTATTTTGGGCTTTAGTTGCCGTGAGTGGGGACTGCTCTTCGTTGTGGTGTGTGGCCTCCCAGATGTCCCTCTGCTCTGCCACTTCTCTTGTTGCGGAGCACGGGCTCTAGGTGTGCGGGCTTCAGTAGTTGTGGCTCACAGGCTCAGTAGTTGTGGCGCATGGGCTTAGTTGCTCTGTGGCATGTGGGAGCTTCCCGGACCAGGGCTCGAACCTGTGTCCCCTGCGTTGGCAGGCGGATTCTTAACCACTGCACCACCAGGGAAGCCCCTCTTGCTTATTCTTGAGCTCAGGCGCTTGAGAACCGGCGGTGGCTGACAGGTGGGCTCAGGGTGGGGCCCACGGAGGCTCTGCCTCGGGGGGACTTGGGATCCAGCAGACCACAGGCTTTCCGAAGGCAGGAGTTGGGTAGAGCAGAGTTTAAGAACCTGATCCTGTCACTCGGATTTCAGCCCTGGCTCCCATTTTCCGGGCTCTGTGCTTCTGTGTTTCTCATGTGAAATGGGATAATGAGAGTACCCACCCCACAGGGCTGCCGCGGGGGTTCAAGGAGTGTGCCAGTGCCTGCTAGCATGGCCATCAGGAAGATGGGCCAGGGGAATTTGAAAAAGTACCCCCTCGACTATGAAATGCCTCCTCCTCCCATCCCCAGCCCTCACTGTGACCTGAGCACCCCCGTTGAACTGATCCACAATTTTTTTACCTTTGTTAAATTGCATGTTCAAAACAAAAGTGGCAAGTTTTCTCCCTGCCTTCAAAGCGGGGTAGGTGAATTTCCTCCAAATGTATTACCTGAATGGAGTCTGAGTAATAACCAGTCATTTATTGAAAAAAAAAAATCCATCGGTTTCCATGGTGACTGGGGATTGGTCTTTCTGTCCGTGGCCCCCAGGCTAGCCGTGGCACCCCTGGCTCTGCAGCGCTGCCCTGACTCGGTTGCCCAGTGCACTCAGGTTGGGTGGGAGGCCCCAGGCCCCTCCCAGGAGCCATATTCAAACTGCAGTGCAAGGTGCATCTCCGCAGCAACCCCTCTGGGCTGCTGGCTGGGCCATCAGGTCCTTGTGTCCCTGGGGGTCTTTGGGAGAGGGCATCCCACCTGCAAGAATTACATTTGTCTCTATTTTGCAGGGATTGGCCCCAGACTGGGATGGGCACCCCTCCAGTCCTTGGGAGGTTTTTTCTTTTTTTTTTTGGCCACTCTGTGTGGCATGCGGGATCTTAGTTCCCCGACCAGGGATGGAACCCGTGCCCCCTGCAGTGGAAGCTCGGAGTCTTAACCACTGGACCGCCAGGGAAGTCCCTCTTTGGGAGTTTTTT
>NW_006780198.1:752741-761761 GCF_000442215.2 Lipotes vexillifer | reverse complement strand
TTTTTTTTGCCGTACGTGGGCCTCTCACTGCTGTGGCCTCTCCCGTTGCGGAGCACAGCCTCCGGACGCGCAGGCTCAGCGGCCATGGCTCACAGGCCCAGCCGCTCCGCGGCATGTGGGATCCTCCTGGACCGGGGCACGAATCCGTGTCCCCTGCATCAGCAGGCGGACTCTCAACCACTGCACCACCAGGGAAGCCCCCTCTTTGGGAGTTTTTAAGCGAGAAAACGAAGGTCTGTGGTCAGGGGAGAACCGTCTGACTCAGTAATTGAGAATGCCGGGGGAATCCTCATGACTGAATGGGATTCACAGCCACCGAGGATGGAGTGGATGCTGGTTCTGTGCTCCCCCATTAGCGTGGCCTCCCAGATGTCCCTCTGCTCTGCCACTCAACCCGTTCCCTCCTCCCTCCCTCTCACTAGCTGTGTGGCCTTGGCCAAGCTGTCTCACCTCTCTGGAGTCCCTGCCTGGTGCCGCCCTCCTGGCTGGGGCTCCCAGGGGACCGCGGGGGTGAGAGGCTTTGCATCCCGTGAGGTGCCCTCCGTGGACTCTTGCCCGGGTGACCCGCCCTCCTCCATCTGTTTACCATGTTGCAGCTTCGACAAAAAGGGGGATGTGCATTACCTGATCAAGTGGAAAGACCTGCCCTACGACCAGTGCACCTGGGAGATTGACGACATTGACATCCCCTACTATGACAACCTGAAGCAGGCCTACTGGGGCCACAGGTGGGCCACGGTGGGGCCCCTGGGCGGGGCCTCCCACCCCCCACCCCCCACCCCCCACCGGCCTGAGCTCTGCTCTCATCATCCCGTGCTGTTTCCCAGGGAATTGATGCTGGGGGAGGACGCCAGGCTGCCCAAGAGGCTGGTCAAGAAGGGCAAGAAGCTGAAGGACGACAAACAGGAGAAGCCCCCGGACACGCCCATCGTGGATGTGAGCGGGGAGGGGCCCCGGGGTGGGGTTGCCAGGGCCTCCACCGAGGCTTGGCTGTGGAGGAGGGTAGGGTCTCCGGAGGTCTCCGGAGAACTCGTACTGCGGGTCTATGCACACGGAGCCGCAACTGCGCAGGAGGGGGCTCTGCGGCTCAGTCAGGGACAAGGGTGACAGGACCGATCCCTTCCCCGCAGGGGAGGGCTCACACCCTGGGGTCTGGGTCCCCCAGCCTCATGCAGAGCGGCAGCTCCTGGGGGACAGAGCGATTTGAAGGATGGGTCACCAGTGCACAGACTGTGGAGCAGATAGTCTCTACTCAGCGCAGCTCATGAAATTGCATTCCTTTAGTTGAGCTAACTCCAAGCACTTAAATCAAAAAGTGTGTTTCCTACTTCAGGAACATAATTGCTGATTTGCATTATACACCGTTCTTATCTGTTCAGGGGCAGGAGACCCACAACTTGCCCCGGAGCTTTGAGCCCATCGGGGAGTGGAAGGTTGACTATTATTCATTTAGCAAACTTCTCTGGGTGTCTGCTAGCACCTGGCCCTGGGCTGGCCCTGGGGGAACAAGGCCCTGCCCCCTGTTTCACGAAGTGCTCATCTTCCAAGGGCCCGTGGTGGGTACACACAGAAGTGGGGGATCGGCTTGAGACTGTGGGATGCCAGGGAAAGGTGAATGGGTCTGATACATCAGGAGGACTTCATGGGGGAGGTGGCCCCGAGCTGCAGGATAAAAGAGGTGATGTTCAGGATCAGGCACCCTGGGCATGCATCCAACAAATATTGCATAAGTGCTCACTGTGTCCTGGTCACTGTATGGGACTCAGAGGAGCAGGTCACCAGTATGGTGACCACAAGCTGAGCTTAAAGTCAGAGAATCCAACACTTGGTAAACTGCCCTGATAGGAGAAGTATAGGGTCGACGAGGGAGGGCGTGGTGGGAACACCTAAGCCAGGCCAGGAGTCAGGGAGGACTTCCTGGAGGAAGAGGCATTCCAGCTGTGACCTGAAGGATGAATAAGTTAGCAGGGCTGAGAGGAGTGGGAAGAGTACTCCAGTCATAAGGAACTGCGTGTGCAAAGGCCTGGGGGGTGGGCCCTGGTGGCCCAGGATCCAGGGTACGTCTGAACCTCTGCCTCCTTGCAGCCCACGGTCAAGTTTGACAAGCAGCCGTGGTACATCGACTCCACGGGCGGCACACTGCACCCGTACCAGCTGGAGGGCCTTAACTGGCTGCGCTTTTCCTGGGCCCAGGGCACCGACACCATCCTGGCCGATGAGATGGGTCTGGGCAAGACAGTGCAGACCATCGTCTTCCTCTACTCCCTGTACAAGGAGGTTTGAGGCCCAGGCTGGGCGGTTGGGGAGGGGTAGCCAGTGCTGGCTGTGGGCCGGCAGCCTCAGCGCATCCGTCTCCCTCCCCAGGGCCACTCCAAGGGGCCCTACCTGGTCAGTGCGCCCCTGTCCACCATCATCAACTGGGAACGTGAGTTTGAGATGTGGGCGCCTGACTTCTACGTGGTCACCTACACGGGGGACAAGGAGAGCCGCTCTGTGATCCGGGAGAATGAGTTTTCGTTTGAGGACAATGCCATTCGGAGTGGGAAGAAGGTATTCCGGATGAAGGTGAGCACTCCTGACCCCGGGGACCCTGCACAGGTGCCCAGTCTGCCCTGGGGGCCGCAGGGGCCCTGCAGTCCATCTGGGGTCTCTTCTCTCGGGCCCTGGTGGAGGTAGGTAGTAGCTGGCATGGAGCTCCTCTTGAGGCAGTTACCTGCTGTATCCATGTCCTGGGGCAAAGAACCATAAACAGGGTGGCGGTGGGGCTGAAAACAGCAACAGAATTTATCCTCTCACTGTTCTGGAGGCCAGGAGTCCAAGATCCA
This sequence comes from Lipotes vexillifer, assembly GCF_000442215.2. Taxonomy (NCBI): domain Eukaryota; kingdom Metazoa; phylum Chordata; class Mammalia; order Artiodactyla; family Lipotidae; genus Lipotes; species Lipotes vexillifer. Next base: position 758,936 of record NW_006780198.1, on the reverse strand, counting down.
GCTGTCGGCGGGGTCCTGCTGCCCCTGAAGCTCTGGGGGAGTACCCTTCCGCGCCTCTTCCAGCATCTGGTGGCTGCAGGCGTTCCTTGGCTGTCCTTGGTTTGCAACTGTATCACTTGGGTTTCTGCCTCTGTTGTCATGTGGCCGTCTCCCCTGTGTGTCTCTGTCTCCTCTTCTTATAAAGACACCCACCCTAATCCAGGATGACCTCATTTTAACTAATTACACCTGCAAAGACCCTAGCTCCAAAAAAGGTCATATTCTGAGGTTTTGGGTGGATGTGGATCTTGAGGGGACACGATTCTACCCAGTCCACCAGCTGTGTGACCTCTGGCAAGTCACTTAGCCTCTCTCTGCTTCAGAATTTTCTCAGCAAAATGGAGATAACAGACCCAGTCTAGAGTTGTGGAGGGTTGAATGAATAAGCATTAGGCAGGGCCGCTCAGACTTCCCTGTGCCCCCGGGTCAGCAGGGGCCTTGTTGAAGGGCAGGTTCTGATCCCGCAGCTCTGGGGTGGGTCCTGACAGAGTCCCAGATGATGTGCATGCTTCTGATTCTCAGGCTGCACTCTGAGAATCGAGGACACAAAGCACTCAGTACTTCCCGCGCCTGGCACGCGGGGGCACTCAGGCAGTCTTGGCGCCCTCACGTGCTACCTGCAGTGCTGGGGGCTGGCGGATCACCTCCAGCCTCCCCAGGGTTCCTCACCTCGGCTTTCTCCCTCGTCTGGGGATAGTCGTGGCCCCAGGAGATGCTCAGTAACTATTTGTGTGGGTTTGTTTTTTTTGGCTGCGCCGCGCGGCTTGTGGGAATCTTAGTTCCCTGACCCAAGATTGAACCCCGGGCTATGGCAGTGAAAGCGCTGAGTCCTAACTACTGAACCGCCAGGGAATTCTCAATAACTATTTGTTGAATGAGGGAATGACTTAGTGATTCCAGAGGGATGGGCCTGTGGGCCTATCAGTCACAGAAACAACTTCTGAGCTCACCCTGGGGTCCTGCGATGGGCTGGGTGCTTTGCTGACTCAGCTTTTTTTTTTTGTTTGTTTTTTAAAGAAGATGTTGGGGGTAGGAGTTTATTAATTAATTAATTTATTTTTGCTGTGTTGCATCTTTGTTTCTGTGCGAGGGCTTTCTCTAGTTGTGGCAAGCGGGGGGCCACTCTTCATCGCGGTGTGCGGGCCTCTCACTATCGCGGCTTCTCTTGTGGCGGAGCACAGGCTCCAGATGCACGCAGGCTCAGTAGTTGTGGCTCACGGGCCTAGTTGCTCCGCGGCATGTGGGATCCTCCCAGACCAGGGCTCGAACCCGTGTTCCCTGCATTAGCAGGCAGATTCTCAACCACTGCACCACCAGGGAAGCCCTCAGCTTTTTAATTTACTTTATTTTTTAAAATTGTAGGAAAATACACATAAAGTGTATCATCTTAACCATTTTTACAAGTACGGTTCGTGGACATCAAGTACGTTTATACTGCTGTGCAGCCATCACCCCCATCTCCAGAGCTGCTCATCTTGTAAAACTGAAACTCTGTCCCCATTAAACACTAACTTCCACCAGCCCCTGGCAACCTCCTACTTTTGGTCTCTGAATTTGTTTATTCTTGGTGCTTCATGTAAGTGGAATCATACAGTATTTGTCCTTTTGTGTCTGGCTCATTTCACTCAGCACGTTGTAGCATGTGTCAGGATTTCTTTCCTTTATAAGACTGGATAACATTCCATCATGTGAATAGACCACCTTTTGTTTATCCATTCATCTGCCCGTGGACACTTGAGTGTTTCTACCTTTTGGTTCTTGTGAATAATGCTATGAACATAGGTGTGCAGAAATATTCATTCAACTCCCTGCTTTCACTTCTTCTGGGTCTATATCCAGAATTGGAAATGCTGGATCGCATGGCAATTCTATGTGTAATTTTGTTTGTTTGTTTTTGTTTTTATATTATTTTTTTAAAATTTTATTGGCGTATAGTTGATTTACAATGTTGTCTTCGTTTCAGGTGTACAGCAAAGTGACTCAGTTATCCATATACATATATCCATTCTCTTTTAGATTCTTTCCCCATATAGGTCATTACAGAGTATTGAGTAGAGTCCCTGTGCTATACAGTAGGTCCTTATTAGTTATCTATTTCATATACAGTAGTGTGTATATGTCAATCCCAGTCTCCCAATTTATCCCTCCCCCTGTTTTTCCCCATAACCATAAGTCTGTTTTCTACATCTGTGACTCTGTTTCTCTCTTGTAAAAAAGGTTCATTTGTACCAGTTTTTTAGATTCCACATATAAGCGGTATCATATGATATTTGTCTTTGTCTGACTTACTTCACTCAGCATGACAATTTCTAGGTCCATCCATGTTGCTGTGAATGGCATTGTTTCATTCTTTTTTATGGCTGAGTAATATTCCGTTGTATGTATGTACCACATCTTCTTTGTCCATTCATCTGTTGATGGAAACTTACATTGTTTCCATGTCTTGGCTCTTGTAAATAGTGCTGCAGTGAACACTGGGGTGCATGTGTCTTTCCTAATTATGCTTTTCTTCGGATATATGCCCAGGAGTGGGATTGCTGGATCATATGGTAGCTCTATTTTTATAGTTGTTTTTTTTTTTTTTTGCGGTACGCAGGCCTCTCACTGTTGTGGCCTCTCCCGTTGCGGAGCACAGGCTCCGGACGTGCAGGCTCAGCGGCCATGGCTCACGGGCCCAGCCGCCCCGCGGCACGTGGGATCCTCCCGGACCGGGGCACGAACCTGCGTCCCCTGCATCAGCAGGCAGACTCCCAGCCCCTGTGCCACCAGGGAAGCCCTATTTTTATAGTTTTTTTAAGCAATCTCCATACTGTTCTCCGTAATATGTGTAATTTTTTTTTTTGTGGTACGTGGGCCTCTCACTGTTGTGGCCTCTCCCGTTGCGGAGCACAGGCTCCGGACGCGCAGGCTCAGCGGCCATGGCTCACGGGCCCAGCCGCTCCGTGGCGTGTGGGATCTTCCCGGACCGGGGCCCGAACCCGTGTCCCCTGCATCGGCAGGCGGACTCTCAACCACTGCACCATCAGGGAAGCCCTATGTGTAATTTTTTGAGGAACAGACTTGCCCTTTTAATTCTTGTGGCGTTCCTCCTATAGACAGTATTGCTCCGTTTTTACAGGTGAGGCGACTGAGGCTTGAGGAGGTTAATTACCTTGACCAGGGTCTAGCCCAAAAGAGCAGGGCCGGTGCACACCCAGGTGCCGCCTACAGGCTCCTCTCTGCCTCTCTCAGCCCTTCCTGGGCCTCAGCTGGCCCCTTTGCTCAGTGGCCTGTGTCTTCCTCTCAGTCCCAGGGCTCCCTGGGCTCTCTGGGGGTCCTCTCCACACTCCCCCTCGCCCCTTCGTCTCTGGAGACCCTGACCTGCTACTCTCCCAGCTCTCCCCCCAGACGCCTCCCTTTCCCTCCAGAAAGAAGTGCAGATCAAATTCCATGTCCTGCTCACCTCCTACGAGCTCATCACCATCGACCAGGCCATCCTGGGCTCCATCGAGTGGGCCTGCCTCGTGGTGGATGAGGCCCACCGGCTCAAGAACAACCAGTCCAAGGTAGGAAGAGCTGACCGCTGGCTCCGGTGCTCCCTGGAGGGGCCGGCCTCCTGGTGCCCCCTGACAGGCCCCCTGTCCCCCCCTCCCCAAGTTCTTTAGGGTCTTGAACAGCTATAAGATCGATTACAAGCTGCTGCTGACGGGGACCCCCCTTCAGAACAACCTGGAGGAGCTCTTCCACCTGCTCAATTTCCTGACTCCAGAGAGGTTCAAGTGAGCCGGGGGGGCCGGCTGGGGAGCCGGGGTGGGGGGCAGCCAGCGAAGAGGGGCCAGTGCCCGTCTCGGCTCTGGGGCTGCTCGCTGGACCTCGGTTTCCTCATCGGTAACGTGCGAGTGTTAGCAGTGCGCTGGGCCGTGCCGAGCCCCTGGGAAACACCTGCTGCTGCTAATCCTGCCATTTTCCCTCAGCTCTGCCCCTGAAGACCCCGGGGGTCCTCCTGGGTTCCTGTCCCTCCCCCACACCACTGGCCTATCCCTGTCCCTCCACAAAGATTGAAGTGACCACATGGGGGGCGGCGATGGGAGGCAGAAGGCTGGGGTGGTGGTGGTGGAGACGGGGGTGAAGACAGAGCTCCGGCCTTCTTGTCTTCATCTGACCCCTCAGTTTCCTACTCAGGGGATTCAGGGTGGAGAATGCTGATTCTGGAATCAGGAGATGTGGATTCGAGGGCAGGCTGGACTGTATAACCTTGGGCACAGTTTCCTTATCTGCGATATGGCTAAGAGTCCTAGAGACTGCATGTCCAGGACAGCTTTGAGGACAGGAAGGCATCCTGTGTGGCTGAGACAGCTGCGATGGGTGGGGGTGACACAGGCTTAGACAGAGACTGGAAGGACACCTAGGGCAGGGCCAGGGCTCCGTGGCCCACCAGCCAGCCTGCCCTGTGACAGGCCTGCCCTGTGACCCTCTGGCAGGTGGCCGGGGGCGGGCTGACTGGCCCGCTCCCCCACCCCAATCCTGGTTCCCTTTGCAGAGGGCTTTGGCCTGCTACAGGCTGTCATCCCAGCTTTTTCTTGCAGCAACCTGGAGGGCTTCCTGGAGGAGTTTGCCGACATCTCCAAGGAAGACCAGATCAAGAAGCTGCATGACCTGCTGGGGCCGCACATGCTAAGGCGGCTCAAGGCTGATGTATTCAAGAACATGCCGGCCAAGACCGAGCTGATCGTCCGCGTGGAACTGAGCCAGATGCAGAAGTGAGCAGCCTGCCCCGTGTCCCCTGGGCTTGTCTTCTAGATCAGAAGGGCCTGACCTGGCCTTCCTGGGCTGCTGACCCGGGTGGGTGGTAGGGCCTTTCGGCCCCGCCCAGGCCTCAACTCACCTTTTGCACATACTTGCTTTTTGGGGCCTCTTAGATTTCAGTGGCCAGGGTTGGGGCTGCCTGGGTCCTTGCACTGTCCCCCAGCAACCTGCTGGGCAGCGCCAGGCCTGTGGCTTCACCTCTCGGGGCTCCCCGTGGTCTTTCTGTTACTGGTACTAGGGCAGCAGCCCCCAGGCTCCCCGCAGAGCAGAGTGCCCTCTCGGAGGCTGGCGTGGCCAGGTGTCCCCAGCTTGCCTTTCCTCCTTCCTCTGGCAGGAAGTATTATAAGTTCATCCTCACGCGGAACTTCGAGGCGCTGAACTCCAAGGGGGGCGGGAACCAGGTGTCGCTGCTCAACATCATGATGGATCTGAAGAAGTGTTGCAACCACCCTTACCTCTTCCCAGTGGCCGCTGTGGTAGGTCCCCGTGGCCGCCACCGTGGCTGCCGTGATAGGTGCCCTTGACCACCATGGTGAGCGCCTGAGGCTGCCGCGGAAGGGCCTGAGGCCGTGGTAGGTGCATGCGGCTGTGTCGTGGTGGGTTTTCTGTGGCCCTCGTGGCAAGCATCTGTGGCCACCATGGTGCCCCTGGCTGCTGGGGCAGGTGCTCAGGCCCTCAGCTGCCAATCCTCCCTGAGATTGAGGATTTGGAGGTGATATGGGTCCCCGCTGTGCCAGAAGTATCTGAAAACCTCCCTCTGTCCACTGCTCAGCCAGGCCCTCTCCTTCTCTGGACCCCTCCTCGTGACCATAAAGTAATGGGGGCATCGGGGCACCACAGAATCCGCCCCCCCCAGGCCAGGATTCTGAGGGCTGACCTGGCAGTCGGGGAGGCCTGGGTGGGGCCCCCAGGTGATCTGATGTGCAGCCCTGGGTGAGAGCATGGACTCCCAGTCAGACCCCCGGCTGTAGTCCTGTGGTCTCAGGACAGTCAGTGGTCCTCTTGGGGCCCCAGGTTTATCCTCTATGAAGTGGGGACAGTAACAGCCAGACCAGAAAGTCCACGTCAGTGCCCTTGGCGAGAGCTCGGCACAGCGGTGCTCACTGCGATCACGGCTATTCTGGTTCTAATTTAAACGCTCCACGGTTTACACCTTGCCCCTCCCCCATCCCTGCCCCCAAACAAGAAGACCAATGCAGAGTTAGGCGTGGAGGCCGTGCTGTGGGTGACCCAGACTCAGCCAACCCCAGGCTGATCTCACCATGGTGGCCCAGCAGAGGCCTTTGGGCTAAGGTTCTGCCCAGCTGGGGGGCCGGGTTGGCCTTGCCTGGATGTGCCCTGCAGTGACTGCAGAGGCCAGGCCACATTCCT
>NW_006780198.1:748744-752632 GCF_000442215.2 Lipotes vexillifer | reverse complement strand
CTGGGAAGGCCGGCTTGGCTCAAGGTTCTGTGTCATCCTTCCGTCCACTGGTGCCTGTGGTCTTGGTGGAGTGCCAGCAGGGGGAGATGGAGGGCAGGGCCGGCGAGTCTGAGCCCTGCCTGGGGAACGCGGTGCTGGGAGCATCCGTGTGACCTGCCCATGCGCCCTGCAGAACCTGGCCTGACCCGGGCTTGGGCTCGGTGCTCCACCCACTGTTGGGCCCTTGTCCACTCTCTGGGGCCTCTGGTGCAGAGTCAGAGAGGAGAGGGGAGCCCCCAATGCCCCACCTTCTGCTGTGTCCACAGGAGGCCCCTGTCCTGCCCAACGGCTCCTATGATGGCAGCTCTCTGGTCAAGTCTTCAGGGAAGCTCATGTTGCTGCAGAAGATGCTCAAGAAACTGCGGGACGAAGGGCACCGTGTACTTATCTTCTCCCAGGTGAGCTGCCCCCAGGTGGCTGCTGGCCTCCCTGCCTTCCCTAGCCCAACCCCACACCTGCAGAGGGCGTCCTGCCCCCACTAGCTGAGGGCACAACCTGCCAGCAGCCCTCAGGTCCTGATGCCATCCCCATGTGGGTTGTGTGTCAAAAGTCGCTCCTCTGGGCGCTGGTGTGATGCAGCCAAGGAGAGCTGGTTGGGCGCCAAGTTCAAGGTGCTCAGGGCATGTTGGTGGGGAGGACCGATGTCCACCCCACCAGCTGCTCCTCTGGCCTGCTCCTCCTGGAGCGTCTGTCCAGGCTGGGATGACAGCCCTCTCCTCTCACCCGTGCAGCCCAGCTTCTCATGAAGGTGGGGCCCTGTGGTGGGGGCAGCTTGGTGGGGGGTGGTGTGTCCCTCTTTCTAGCTTGATCCTGCAGCATCACTTTTTGGGCGGTCAGAGGCAAAGCTGTCCAGCCCCAGAGGTTTGTTTTGTCTGTGCACTTCCTTCATCCTTTTGCATCTGTCATACGTGCGGCTCTGCGCTAGGCATCGGGGTCCAGCTCTTGTCTTCAAGACCCTTATAGTCTAGTGTGGGAGATGGAGGTTAGAGACAGTTATCCAGCCCCAAGGTCATCTCTGTGATGGGGGTCAGGGATGGCCCTAGGGGCCTGGTGTGAAAAATGTTCCATGGTGGTGTGACTGAGCCAGAGACTAGGATGTGGCTCCTCTGTGTGCAACAGTCCACGTGTAACAGCTGCTCCTGCCTGCCAGCCCCTGATCCCACCCTGGGCCTGCCGCAGGCCGAGGAATCTGGGGAAAGCTGACCAAGCCTGTGACTGTGGGCTGACCTGGAAACTGGATCCAGAATCCCCCAGCCCCCTGCCAACGTAAGACATGATTCTGGGCTGAGGCCCCAAGGGACCAAGTAGAGGGAACTGCACAACCTCTAGAAGTGTGCACAGAGAGAAAGTGACAGAGATGGAGCCCTACCAGCCAAAATAAGCCTGAAAGCCCCAATTCCAAAACTCATGAAAACGTTCAATGAGACATTGAATGAGACATCCCACAAAACAGTAAGCAGAATCCAAGTGGAAGGAATAATAGAATAGCCTGAAAAGAGTTCAAATAAACACATTCAGGAACCTCAGAAATACCAGAGTAACACATAAATCAAGAAGAAATTGATTCAGCACAAGCAGCAAGAGATGACATAAAACTAACTGGATAGGGGAAAAGGATCTGCATGAAATGGAAAACAAAACGTTTCAACAGATTGGATGAACTCTCAACACTGTGGAAGAGAATGGTGATGAACGGGAACCTGGCATTGGGAATTTCCCCAGAATGCAGCAGAGAGAGACAAAGATAAAACTGAGAAATTACATGGAGGATGCCTTGAGAGGCTCTGGTAATTATGCACTAGGAGTTGCAGATGAAGAAATAGAGAAAATGGCAAAGAAGTCAGACTTAATGAGGGTTTGCAGACAGACACGGAGAAAGATGTGAGGTCTCAGGTCTGAGTACCAAGCAAGATAAATACGGTAAGTCCCCTACATGTGAACGAGTTGCATTCGAAGAGCGCGCGTTCATTAAGTCTAATTTGTTCGTAAGTCCGACAAAGTTAGCTTAGGTACCCAACTAACACAATCGGCTATATAGTACTGTACTGTAACAGGTTTTTAAAGACTTTTCACACAAATAACACAAAAAACAAACAAACAAAAAGAATAAAGAAAACATTTTTAATCTTATAGTACAGTACCTTGAAAAGTACAATAGTACCAGCTACATCACCACCGCTTTTACGCTTGCTTCCAGACATCCAGGGCTTGAAATAAAGATACTGTACTGCTGAACTCTATACAGTCCTGTACAGTAAAGTACACAAAAGCACAACCGCTTGTGGAGGATGCATGCGTATGACAATGTACGTCGGACACATGCACTAACTTATGTGATTGGACACGTGAATGCACGTTTGCATCTTTGAAGGTTCACAACTTGAAGGTTCGTATGTAGGGGACTTACTGTATAAATAAAGGAAGCCCTAGGCACATCATAGGGAAAATGCCACACTTCAGACCTAGTATCTACAAAGGAATGACAGACTGTCCTCAGATTTCACATCAGCAACGATAGGTGGCAGAAGACAACTGCAAAACCTTCAGTACATTGCGGGAAAATGGTGACTGATAATTTTATATCCAGCCAAGCTCTCTCTCAAGATTGATTATGGGAGGAATATGGGAGCTCAGAAGGGACTGCTTTTCTCTTCTCATAGGAAAGGGTGAAATCAGGGAAGACATCACAGAGGAGGTGCTGTTTGAGTTTCCTAGGCGGTAAGGGGGTGGGAAGAGAGTTTAGGTAATTTGGGATGGTTGGAGAGTATGAAGGAAGCATTGGGAAGTGAAGCCCAGATGGGCTGGGCACCAATCCTGCAAGCCCAGAATGCCAAGGTGAGGATTTGGGACTTTATCCTGTGGGGAGAGAGCAGGGAGGCACGTGCTTAGAGCTGTGTCTTAGGCAGATGGCTGTGGGGCTGGTGTGGGGGATGGAGTGGCTCCGGCGGTTGAGGTTGGAGGCTGCATTCTTCTTCAGAGAATGGCCCTGCATCAGGTCTGCTTGGGCCCCACCTGTCTCCCCACTCAGCAGGCTGCTCTGTCCTCCCCCACCTGTCACGGGGTCCCTGCTCTGCGGCAGTGCCTCAGGCATACCATGTCCCCTGCAGATGACCAAGATGCTGGACCTCCTGGAGGACTTCCTGGAGTATGAGGGCTACAAATATGAGCGGATTGATGGTGGCATCACGGGGGGCCTCCGGCAAGAGGCGATTGACAGATTCAACGGTACCCCCGCCCCACCCCACCCCGGGCCTTCACTGGGGGGCCCCGTCTGCCTCTCCTCCTACGCTAGTCTCTTAGCTAGACCACTCAGCTCATGGTCAGGGTAGCTGCTCCTCAAACGGCCGAAGAAAGCAAACCAGTCCTTAGGTCCTAATAGCTGGTAAAAGGGGTTCATTCCGTGGAACTTTCCAGGGGCCTGCTGGGGTGCAAGAAGCCAGTAGATAACACTTGCTCAGAGCTGAGAAACAGACAAGGAGGAAAGCAGAAGGGGAGGAAAATCCCTCTGTTACTAAATGAAGCCGATGCTGAGGGTCTGGCCAGCACCTGTGGGCTTCTGGTACGGACGCCAGCTAAACCTCCAGTTATAGGCAGGGCTGGATGGGGCCTGTCCCCGGAACACAGGCTGCGGGGAGGGCCAGAGCAGAGCAGCGCTCCCTTAGAGGAAGGACAGAGGGAAGGGCAGGGCCACAGAGGCCCGAACTTGCAACCTGCTCTCTTGCTTGCCTGGGAAGGAGAGGTGAGGGGGGCAGGCCAGGAGCTGGCTCTGGAGTGCAGGAAACCTCTGGAGGGGAAAGTGGTCCAGCGCCTCTTTAGTGGCAGGTTTGCAGCAAGTGCCGATGAGCTCTC
>NW_006780198.1:731521-748686 GCF_000442215.2 Lipotes vexillifer | reverse complement strand
CTGGGGCTTGTGGCTGCTTCCCGCCTTCCACCCTCAGAACAGGGCTGGGGTCCCACGGCTCCAAAACCCAAAGCAGCGATTCCTGTTGCCCACTTGCGTCAGAGGTAAATCAAGTACAGTTTCAGCATCTAGATGCTGGGCCCCAGCACACGTCTAAGTGGGAGGCATCAGGAGGATCGGGGACCTGTTTGCAGCTCGAGTGGTCAGTCCCAGGTCACTCAGTGAAGGGCCCCGATGGGCCTGAGAACCAGCTGTCCTGCCACAGTGGGCACTGACCAGAGTGTCGGCCTGGGCCCTGGAGCTGTGACCCTGAGTGTTCCTAGGCTGCTCTGACAGCATCACGGGCAGGGGAGCTGTGAGGGCGGGAAGGACCGAGTTCTCCCGGGCTCCCTGGGGCCTGACCCTCAGCGCCTCTGCCCGTATTTGCTGGCTGTTTGCAGTTTCTTCTTTGCCCGCCTGGGCTTTGATAATCGGTTCCTTCTCATTCTGGCTCCATCCTGTTGGCTCAGGGCTCAGAGCTGGGGGATCCATGGGGCTCAGATGGGCTGCATCTTCCCCCCGCCCGGGGCCCCAGGCCTCCTCCGGCTTCCCTGAGCTCAGCTCAGGCCATTGTTGCCTGTGATGGGGTCACAGTTCCAGCCCCCCGTGCCCCGATCTCCCCTCCAGCTCTCCCGTCGGCCATCCACCTGTCCTGACCCCTACCCCTCTGGCTGTGTCCCTCACTCACCCCGCTGGGCGCCCACCTCTCTTCCTCAGCCCCTGGGGCCCAGCAGTTCTGCTTCCTGCTCTCGACCCGGGCAGGTGGCCTGGGCATCAACCTGGCCACGGCGGACACGGTCATCATCTATGACTCAGACTGGAACCCACACAATGACATCCAGGTGTGTGGCCCTCTCAGAGAACCCTCTCAGAGGGCCCCTCGCTGACCCTGGCTCTGTGGGCTTCCCCTCCCTCCCCCCACAGACTGTCTCAGGGCTTTACCCCTCCCTGGACCCGCCTCGTGGAGTCCCAGCCCCAAGAGGGACCTGGGAGGTGAGCCCCTCCAGCTCCTTCATTGTACAAAAGAGGAAACAGCCCAGGGAGGGCAGGGGATGTGTCCAAGAACACGCAGCGATCTGTGTGACCATGACCCCTGGTCTGTCCCATCAGTCTTAGGGTCAAGGCCGTGGAGTGGGGCAGGATGAGGGGGTCCTGGGACCCAGAGGGGGCCAGTTTGGGAGGAACAGGAAAATAGAGTTGAGGGGACAAGGCCTGCGGAGGTGGGGAGGGGAAGAGATGGAGGCGGGGGCAATGGGGCTGGTGAGGAAGGATGGGAGGGTTGGGGGGCAGGGGTTGTGGGAGTAGAGACACACTCTGCTGTCCATGGCCACCCCTCTCGGGGCAGGGCTGGGCACGCACACACTTTACACTCTTGGGGCGCACACACAAACTCATGTCTCATGCACACGTGTGTGCACCTGTGCACCGTCACCCACACAGATCTAATCACACCGGATCACGTCACGCGGACACCTAACGCGCAAATCCCTGGGCATGTCCTCATATCACACCCTGTCCTCACAGGGTGGCTGTGCATCCCCAACAGGTGGGCTTACGGTCCCACTAGTGGTCACTCCCGGGGAGGTGCAGCCCCCATCTTGGCACGAGCGCCATCAGAGCCCCGTGTGGCTGCTCACTGGCCACACTGCCGCTCACACCCCTGCCTTGCACACCTGCAGTCACACCGAGTTCCATCTGCATAGGCACCCAGGCCCACAGGAGACCACACAGGATGCGAGCACAGCTGCCCTGGTGCACGCACATCTCCACAGGCAGTCAGGCAGCTGGTTCCATATGGAGCGCGTTCATGAGCCCATGTGCGTGCCTCCCCCCACCCTCCGATACCTGACCCTGAGCCCCCAGCCCTCGGTTGAGCTATGGGTGCTAAGCTGCAGGTTGCCCCCAGGCCTTCAGCCGCGCCCACCGCATCGGGCAGAACAAGAAGGTGATGATCTACCGCTTCGTGACGCGGGCCTCGGTGGAGGAGCGTATCACGCAGGTGGCCAAGCGCAAGATGATGCTAACCCATCTGGTGGTGCGGCCCGGCCTGGGCTCCAAGTCCGGCTCCATGACCAAGCAGGAGCTGGACGACATCCTCAAGTTCGGCACGGAGGAGCTCTTCAAGGACGACGTGGAGGGTGGGTATCCTGGGTGCCGGCGCCTCGGGGGGTGGTCCTGCTTGAGACACTCCCTTCGCAGGGCATTTCCAGTGTGCAGCCTTTCCCTCCTCTGCTCCCCCCTCCTGGCCAGGATGGGCAGGGCCAGGGTGGCATCTCTGGGTGCTGCCCCCCAGCTCTGCGGCCCCCCCACCTCTGTCCTCCAGGCATGATGTCTCAGGGCCAGAGGCCCGTCACGCCCATCCCTGATGTCCAGTCCTCCAAAGGGGGAGCCCTGGCCGCCAGCGCGAAGAAAAAGCACGGCAGCACCCCGCCAGGTAGGGGCCAACCCAGCCCAGCCTCCGGACCTCCTGTACCCCGGATGGCTGCTCCTGGAGAGGAAGGGGCCCCCCAAACCCATTTTGTCAGGTTCCCCCGCCTGTGGACTGTAGCTAGGTGGGCAGTGGGCTGTTACATTGTCTGATCACCGTGCTCCTCTGTTGCAACCCCTGGAGGGGACTGGGAAGGGCCGCTGTCTGAAATCTGTCCTAGTGGGGGTCCCCCAATTCTGCACCCCGTCTGCCCCCAGGTGACAGCAAGGACGTGGAGGACAGCAGTGTGATCCACTATGATGATGCGGCCATCTCCAAGCTGCTGGACCGCAACCAGGATGCCACGGATGACACGGAGCTGCAGAACATGAACGAATACCTGAGCTCCTTCAAGGTGGCGCAGTACGTGGTGCGCGAGGAGGACGGCGTGGTAAGCCCCGCCCCTCCTAGGCCCCGCCCCAGAGACCACGCCCCTCCCTTCAGCGGCTCCACCCATCTGCGGCCGCGCCGCGCCCCTACCGCAGCTTTTCCATCTACGCGCTCGGAAACCGCTTATCCCGAAGGCCGGCTCCCTGGTCTCCTGAGTGGGCCCTCCACCTTCCACGTGGACCCTGGGTGCTAATTATTCTTCCACGTGCCGTTTTCCTTTTGAAACTGGGGGCCTCCTGAGGACAAGGGTGGGGCTTATTCTGTTCTATACCCCAGTGCTTGGCACAAGGCCAGGGAGTACTTGGGGAGTGAATGAATGAATGAATTTCCATGGCAGGAGCAAAAAGGGGAAGAACACATGGGGCTGGGGGTGATCAGGGAAGGCTTCCTGGAGTAGGCAGGCTTTCCAGTTCCTCCTTGAGCCCCTAGAGGGTGAGATGTGGTAGAGGCAGCGAGGCCTCCTAGGGGCGGAGATGCGCGCTGGCCCCGCCCTCACGGAGCCCACGGCACCTGCGTCCCCAGGAGGAGGTGGAGCGGGAGATCATCAAGCAGGAGGAGAACGTGGACCCCGACTACTGGGAGAAGCTGCTCCGGCACCACTACGAGCAGCAGCAGGAGGACCTGGCCCGCAACCTGGGCAAAGGCAAGCGCGTCCGCAAGCAGGTCAACTACAACGACGCCTCCCAGGAGGACCAGGGTGCGTGCCTGGTGGGCGGGGTCATGCCGGAGGGGAGGGCATCCCTGTGGCAGGAAGCCCTGGCGGTGGGGGGTAGGGGCCGTGTGGAGTGGCCTGAGTCGGGAGGCGGTGGGGAGAGCTTCTTGGAGAAAGGGGCAGCTGTGGGGTGTTTGGGGGAACAAGATGATCTCACGGCTAGTGGTGTGACTTTAGGCAAGCCTCAGTTCCTCTGCCTGTAAAATAGGGATGACGGTGGCATGAGGCCTTAGGACGTAGTGCAGGGTTGCAGGGATGCTCCGGGAGCTCACAGGAAGTACGCGAGGGCTGTTTTCGTTGTCACTGTTCTCGGGCTGGAGTGTAGGGGTTTGGTGTGGCCCTGGGTGTGGGGGGCTCGGGTGGGCTTCTGCTGGCACAGCTCACCCTGCACCCCTCTGCCTGACCCCCCCCCCCCCAGGGGGGGGGGGGCCCCCCCCTGCCACAACTGGAGAAAGCCCTGATGCAGAAACGAAGATCCAACCCAGCCATAAATAAATAAATAAATTTATTTATTTGAAAAAGAGTATTTTCTTTGTACACATTCTCTTTCTCTCCTTTGATGCCTGTTCTCTACCCCCCCCAGAGTGGCAGGACGAGCTCTCAGACAACCAGTCTGAATACTCCATTGGATCCGAGGATGAGGACGAGGACTTTGAAGAAAGGCCGGAAGGGCAGAGTGAGTCTCAGCGCTGGGCCGGGACCCAGGCGGCGTGCCGGGGAGCTGGTGGTCAGCGTGGGGCACCCTGGGGGCATCAGGACAAGCGTCCGTCCTCCGGAGTGGGTCCTGAGGGGCCTGCTGTCCTGGGGCGAGCTGCTGGGTGGGCTGGGTCAGGACCCCGGGCCCGGCTGAGGGGTCGTGGCGGGCTGCTCCCCCAGGTGGACGGCGACAATCCAGGAGGCAGCTGAAGAGCGACAGGGACAAGCCCCTGCCCCCGCTTCTCGCCCGGGTCGGCGGCAACATTGAGGTGGGGCCTGCGTGCGCCCCCCCCCACTCGCTCAGCTCCCCTTCCCCGGATTCCTCTCATCCCCTTTCAGAGCAAAGAGCTCCCTGCTGCTGCCACTCCCAGGGCGCAGAGGAGGGGCGGGAGGGCTGGGGGGTCCCGCTGGGTCAGTGCCAAGTAGAGGTGGGCCTGGGCCGTGCCCCTCTGGGTCCTGCCCCCGCCGGAGGCCCCTGCTCCTCCGTGCTGCTCCCTTCCCTGTGCTATTCTCCCTCGTCTCTGAATTCCCCGCTCCCTCACCCTGATCTCCACCGGCTCAGGTGCTGGGCTTTAACGCCCGACAGCGGAAGGCCTTTTTGAACGCCATCATGCGCTGGGGCATGCCTCCCCAGGACGCCTTCAACTCCCACTGGCTGGTGCGGGACCTTCGCGGGAAGAGTGAGAAGGAGTTTAGGTAAAGGGGCTGAGGTGGTGGCCCAGGGCGTGGCCGCCCGCCCTGGAGTGGCAGGCTCCGGCTAGGGGAGCCAGCACGATGGGTGGTGTTTCCGCCAGGTTAAGGGCATCTGGAGAGCTCACTGCTGTCTGATGTTGGTGTGCCTGGGGTCCAGGCCTGGGCAGGGCTCATTTGCAGAGAACGCTGACCAGTCCCCTCTGCCAGAGCAGCTGGTGTTAACGGCCGCGCGAAGGATCTGGGTTATATGCGGGGCAAGGGCTGTCCCAGGAGGATCCCCTGCCCGGGGGCCCTCTCTGTCCTTCCGTGGGGCCTGACCCAGCCAGGCCCAGTTGGGAGGCAGGCGACGGGTGATGGTTCCAGCCAGGAGGCCCCCCACTCCCTGAGCCCCCGTCCCCCCACCCCAGAGCCTACGTGTCACTCTTCATGCGGCACCTGTGTGAGCCGGGGGCAGACGGCGCGGAGACCTTCGCCGACGGCGTGCCCCGCGAGGGCCTCTCCAGGCAGCACGTGCTCACGCGCATCGGGGTCATGTCACTAGTTAGGAAGAAGGTGGGTGAGTAGCCTTTGCTGGGCTTTTCCTGGTGGCCGACCACGGCCCAGGTGTGCCCCTGGGGCTCGGCGGGCAGAGGGCAAGTGCCTGGCTGTCCAGGGTCTGAGTCAGGCTAGAGGCATGGACCCACGATGCCTCTCTGGGTGGGGAAGTCGGAGCGGGTGGGGACTGGAGGCCGGGTTGGCGCGTGGGGACGGGCTGGGGGTTTTGCAGTCAGAAGGGCATGTGGCCTGGCCAGCCTCGGGTGGAGGCGGCACCTCTGCCTCACCCCAAGCCCGGCACGCCCCCAGTCCCACGGGCCGCCCTGAGGCCCTCAGTTCTGAGCTGCGACCGCCTCCCTCCCTGCTTCCCTCCCACCTGCCTCAGGTTCAGGAGTTTGAGCACGTCAATGGAAAGTACAGCACCCCGGATTTGATCCCTGAGGGGCCCGAGGGCAAGAAGCCAGGCGAGGTCATCTCCTCGGATCCCAACACACCAGTGCCCGCCAGCCCTGCCCACCTTCTGCCTGCCCCGTTGGGCCTGCCAGGTCTGGGCTCTGTCGAGCAGGGGAGGGCACCTGGGTCACGGGAGGTGGCGAGACCCCACGTCCTCCCCACGTCCCACGAGGGCTGGCCTCCCTCCCCGCCCAAAGCTTCTGGCTGCAGCAGTGTCACTCCGCTGAGAGATTCTCTTTTGCATGACAGTTTTGAGATGTCGTTCACACACCACCGTGTTCCATCTTTAAAGCTGTGTTATCCGGTCGTTTCTGGTAGATTCATAGGATTGTGCAACCATTGCCTCTAATTCCAGAATGTTTTCATCACCCCAAAGAGAAACACATACTCATTAGCAGTGGCTCCACATTCCTTCTCCTCGCATCTTCCTCAGCAACCACTAATCTACTTTCTGTCTCTATGGGTTTGCCTATTCTGGACATTTCATGTAAATGAAATTATACACTCTGTGGCCTTTTGCCCGGCTTCTTTCACTAGCGTAATATTTTCCAGGTTCATCCATGTTGTAGGGTATCAGCACTTCATTCCTTTCTGTGGCCAAATACTATTCCATTGTTTGGAATCCACCACATTTTGTGTATCCACTCATCAGTTGATGGATTTTGGGTTGTTTCTACCTTTTGGCTATTGTGGGTAATATTGTGAGCAACATTGCTTTGAACTTTTGTGTTCAACTGAAAACAAGTGTCTTCATTTCTCTTGGGCGTATAGCTAGCGATGGAATCACCGGGTCACGTGGTATAACGTTTTGAGGAACTGCCAAACTTTTTCACAGCGACCACACCATTTTTCATTCCCACCAGCCACGTGTGAGGTTCCAGTTTCTCTACATCCTCACCAGCACTTGTCTGACTTTTTGCTTACAGCCATCCTAGTGGGTGTGAAGGGGCGTTTCGTTGTGGGTTTTTTTTTTTAATAAACTTTTAATTTATTTATTTATCTTTGGCTGTGTTGGGTCTTCGTTGTTGCGCGTGGGCTTTAGTTGTGAAGAGCGGGCACTACTCTTTGTTGAGGTGCGACGGCTTCCCATTGCGGTGGCTTCTCTTGTTGCAGAGGACGGGCTCTAGATGCACGGGCTTCAGTAGTTGTGGCACGTGGGCTCAGTAGTTGTGGCACACGGGCTTAGTGGCTCCGCGGCATGTGGGATCTTCCCGGACCAGGGCTCGAACCCGTTTCCCCTGCACTGGCAGGCGGATTCTTAACCACTGCACCACCACGGAAGTCCCTCGTTGTGGTTTTGATTTGCATCTCTCTTTTGATTTGCATTTCCCTTTTGATTTGCATCTTTGATGGCTGAAGATGTTGAGAATATTTTCATGTGCTTCTGGGCCATTTGTGCGTCTTCTTTGGAGAAATGTCATTTCAGATCCTTGGTCCTTCTTTAATGGGTTATTTGCCTTTTTGGTGATTCATGTGTTTATCTGGGCAAAGCATCTTCCCTCAGTCAGATCCCTCAGGCCATGGGCGTCCTACCTATCCCAGGTGACAGGTGAGGCCCCGAGAGGCTCAGCGCCTTTGAGGACATCCTGCTTCTGGGCACAAGTGCCCTCTAGTTTACTAGACATACCTAGTTTACTTCCTGGCCCCGTGTGCCCGTGGGCAAGTCCCTTACCCTGCGAGGTAGTGACCACCTCCCAGGGCTACTCAGAGCACGTGGGTCACTGGCCCTTTGCAGGATCAAGAACTGACTCAGCGTGGGGGAGGCACGTGGCCAGTCAACCAGCCTGAAAGCCGGGACCACACCCAGCCGTCCTGGCTCCTAGTCTGGGCCTCCACCTACCTCGCTTCCCGGCTTCCAGATGGGAGGCCACCCCCCGCCCCGCATGTAGCTCCGTCCTGTCGGCCCCTGGCTTTGGCCTTACTGGGCCTAGGGTCCTCCCAGGCTCCTCACGTTGCAGGCCTGGCCTGGGTGCTCTCACTCACCTGGTTCACCTGTCCTTCTGGAGGTGCCGGGCCCAGGATCCTCTCTGGCGCCCCATTTTCTGCCCTTCTCCCCCTCCCCGCCCCAGCTCACCTGTCTCACCCCATCTCCCTTGATCTTTCAGACAAAATGGAAGCCCAGCTGGGCTACTTGGAAGAGAAGGAGCTGGGGGTGCAGAAGCCAAAGAAGCCCCCAGAAATCCAGGTATGGAAGATGTAGGTGTCTGGGCCCCTGTGGGATGGGGGTGGCTCTGGGGACCTTCTCAGGCTTTGCCGAGGCAGCTGTCACTCAGGCCCCCTGGTTCCAAGTTCCAGCCTCTATGTCTGGGGAGCGGGTCGGGAGCAATCAGTGGGAGCCGGGAGAGTGCATTCCGAGCCCAGCTCGCCGTCCCTGCCTCCACTCCTGTTGAGGCTCCAGGCCCCGCAGCTCCCGAGTCTGTCCTCCCTAGGCCCTGCCAACTGCCCTGGACAGAGCGGAGGGTGAGGACAAGCACGAGAGCTCAGATGGCAAGGAGAGGGCCCGAGAGGAGCGACCGGAGGAGATGGAGAAGGCCCAGCCCTCCCCAGAGCAGCTGCCGAAAGGTGCGGGCTTCCACCCTGATGCAGTGTCAGGCCTGGGTCAGGGAAGGGCAGCCAGGCCGCGCTCTACCCCATGTCTCACTGGCCGGGTGGCAGACTGTGCATTGCTCTGTCCTAGCACCATAGGTCCCAGGGTGAGGGAAGAGCCAGGGGCTCAGTTCTCTACACGTGGGCTTTAACTTTTCCTGCTATACAGTTTGGGGGTTATTGGGCTACATCTTTTTTTTTTTTTTTAAATAATTTTATTTATTTAATTTTCGGGGCGTTGGGTCTTTGTTGCTGCGCGCGGGCTTTCTCTAGTTGCGACGAGCGGGGGCTGCTCTTCGTTGCAGTGCGTGGGCTTCTCATTGCGGTGGCTTCTCTTGCTGCTGAGCACGGGCTCTAGGGTGCGCGGGCTTCAGTAGTTGTGGCTCGCGGGCTCTGGAGCGCAGGCTCAGTAGTTGTGGTGCACGGGCTTTCTTGCTCGGTGCCATGTGGGATCTTCCCAGACCAGGGCTCGAACCCATGTCCCCTGCATTGGCAGGCGGATTCTTAACCACTGCGCCACCAGGGAAACCCGGGCTACATCTTTTTATTAGTTATTTCTGAATCAGTGGCCTCGTGGTCTGAACACATGAGTCTGTATAATATTGTTTTTATACGATACTGTTGAAACCTGCTTTCTGGCTTAATGTGGTCAGATCTTGTAAATACTTATGTGTGCTTGAAAAGAATGTTTGTCCTTTCATTGCTGGGTGTAAGGTTCTAAATATATGCATTAGATCATTATGTTGTTCAGATTATTTTATATCCTTACTTTTTTTTGGTTTGCTTTGACCAGTCACATCTGAGAGACTTGTGTTAAAATCTCTCATTCTCTGTCCTCGTAAGGCCAGATATTGTTTCGTGTAGTTTGAGATTGGCTTGTTAGGTGCATATTGGTTCAGGTTTTTTATAATTTGCTGGTGAAGTGTTTCTGTTTATTATGTAATAACCTTCTTATCCCTCCTGACACTTTCTGCTTTAAGATTCATTTAGGCTGATTTGGATTGAGCTTATTTTTGTTTAGTATACACTTGGTGTATTTTTTTTTTTTTCTTTCTTTTTGGCCATGCCGTGCAGCATGCGGGATCTTAGTTCCCTGACCGGGGATTGAACCTGGGACCCCTGCAGTGGAAGCGCAGAGTCCTAACCACTGGACCGCCAGGGAATTCCCATACTTGGTGTATTTTTTTCTATCTTTTTACTTAAAAGTATAAATGAAAACTTTATTGCGATATAATTCACATTCCATACAGTTCACCCATTTAAGTATATCATACAGTAGTTTTTATATATTCACAGCATTCTAGAATCATCAGCACAATTAACTGTAGAACATTTTCATCATTCCAGAAAGAAACCCTATGCCCATTAGCCTATTTTCTCCTCCCCACAGGCTGTGGCAATCACTAATTTACTTTCTGTCTCTTTGGATTTGCCTGCTCTGGACATTTCATATAAATGGAATCATAAAATATATGCTTTTTTATGTGTGACTTCTTTCACTAAGCACAGTGTTTTCAAGGTTCATCAGTTTTGTACCATGTATTGGAACTTCATTCCTTTTTGCTGAATAACATTCTACTCTGTGGATAGACTATATCTTATTTTTCCATTCATCAGTTGATGGACTAACCCAACATCAGTTGGGTTATTTTGCCTTTTGGCTGTTATGAATAATGCTGCTGTGAACATTTGTATATAGGTATTTGTGTGGACATAGATTTCAGTTCTCTTGGTTATATACATAGGAGTGGAATTGTTGGATTGTATGGTAACTCTAATATTTTGAGGAACTGCCAGATTGTTTGCTACAGTGGCTGCACCATGTTACATTCCCACCAGCAGTGTATAGTTTTCCAATTTCTCCACATCCTGGCCAACACTTGTTATTATCTCTCTTTTTGATTATAGCCATCCTAGTGGGTGAAGAGTCATAGCTCAAGTGGTTTTTTTTTTTTTTTTTTTTTTTTTTTTTTTTGTGGTACTCGGGCCTCTCACTGTTGTGGCCTCTCCCGTTGCGGAGCACAGGCTCCGGACGCGCAGGCTCAGCGACCATGGCTCACGGGCCCAGCCGCTCTGCGGCATGTGCGATCCTCCTGGACCGGGGCACGAACCCGCGTCCCCTTGCATCGGCAGGCGGACTCTCAACCACTGCGCCACCAGGGAAGCCCTCAAGTGGTTTTGATTTGTATTTCCCTTCTGTGTAAAGATGTTGAGTATCTCTTCAAGTGTTATTGGCCATTTGTTCATTTTTGCTGGAGAAATGTCTTTTCAGATCCTTTTGTCCATTTTTTTTTTTTTTTTTTTTTTTGCGGTACGTGGGCCTCTCACTGTTGTGGCCTCTCCCGTTGCGGAGCACAGGCTCCGGACGTGCAGGCTCAGCGGCCATGGCTCACGGGCCTAGCCGCTCCGCAGCATGTGGGATCTTCTCAGACCAGGGCACGAACCCGTGTCCCCTGCATCGGCAGGCATACTCTCAACCACTGCGCCACCAGGGAAGCCCTCTTTCGTCCATTTTTTAATTGGGTTATTTGTCTTTTTATTATTGAGTTATGAGTTCTTTATAATACATGTTCCACATCAGATACGGTGATTTGCAAGTATTTTCTTCCATTTCTTAATTTTTAATCTATCTGTGTAATTAAGTTTTAGGTATATCTTTTGTAAACAGTATATGGTGGGATTTGTTGTTTTAAATCTAATCATAGAATCTCTACCTTTTAGCTGGCAAATTTAATCTCATTACATTTATTGTAATAGCTAGGTATTTGGATGAATTTCTACTCTTATTTTGTGCTTTATACCACCCTTGCCTTTTCTTCTTGTTTCTCCTGACATCTCTTGGATTGATCACATTTTCTTTCTATTTTCCCCTTTTCCCCTCAACTTCTTTGGAAGGTTTACAGTCAATTCTATCTTGTACTCTTAAATTTTTAACATGTCACCTCCTGAATGCTATAAGGACTGTAGGCAACTTTAGCTCTGATGCACTCCCTTTTCATCTTCCATGTACTGTTGCTTATTTCTAAAAGTTTTGTGTTTGCTTGTTTGTTCATTGTTGCTTTGTTCAGTGTCCTCATTCCCAAAATACACCTTTCAATGGTGCTTTCAGCAAATTTCTGTGGATGGCAAATTCTCTCATTATGGGTTATTTTTCCTTTACATCTTATTGTATTTTTCTTGAATAATAGCAGAATTCGAGGTGGGGTAGGGGTTTTCCCTCAGCACTTGAAGATGTTATTTCTTTTGTATTCTGGCTTGCATTGTGCTGAGAAGGCTGCTCTCGGGGTAATTGCTGCTCCTTTGTAGGAAACCTGCCTTTTCTATCTTTCCTAACACGGAAAGACCATTTGTAAGATACTCTATTTGTCTTTGGTCATGTGCAATTTCACAACAATGAAATTTTTATTTATCCTGCTTATGACTGACTGTGATTCTTTCTTTCTTTTTTCTTTTTTTTACTGACTGTGATTCTTAAAGCTGAGTGTTGTGTCTTCTATTGGTTATCAGCAGATTCTCAGTCACTCCCTCGCTGAATGTTATCTTTCCTCCCATTATGTTTATTTTCTCCTGGCATTCCTCTTACTCATCAATTCATTCATTCACCCAACAAATACATATTGAAGGCCTGCTGTGTGTTGGGGGCTGTCCTAGACTCTGGGGACACAGACAGTGAACCAAAGCCAAAGCCTTCACATGGAATTTGTATTCTACTGGGGGACTCAGGTGATCAGCAATAAGCACAAGTAGGTCTTGTTCAATAACAGACTCCAAATGCAATGAAGAAAAGAAAGCAGGTACAAGGTTTGTGAAAGAGGGAGGTGGACGTGTCTTTCACATCTTTTACTTTTTTGTTTCTGTGCAAGGCTTTTGTTTCTATGCAAGGCTTTTTGAGTCATCCTCAGATCTAGCTTCAGTTCCTACTTTCTTTTGTACAGCTATTTTGTACAGCTATTCATTTGTATTATTTTCTATGGTTGCAAAACAAATGATTACAAATTTAGCAGCATGAAGCAACACCCGTGTATTGGCTCACAGTTGCATGGGTCCGAAGTCTGGGGTGGTGTGGCAGGGTTCCCTGCCAAGGGGCTTGCAAGACTGAAGTTAAGGCATTGGCTGAGCCGAGTTCTCATCTGAAGCCTTGGGGGAAAATCTGCTTCCAAGCTCATTCTTGCTGTTGGCCGACTTCAGCTCCTTAGGGTTGGAGGACTGATGCCTCCTTTGCTGGCTCTCAGCTGGGGGGCGATTCTTAGCACCTAGACGCTGCCTACATTGCTTGCCATGGGGCTCACTCCATGTTCAAGCCAGCAATGGTGCACCAGTCCCCCTCAGGCTTCAGATCTCTGACATCATTTTCTGTGACCATTCAGAGAAAACTCTGCTTTTAAACGGCTGGTGTGATGAGGTCAGGCCCACCTGGATAATCTCCCTCTTTTAAGATCACCTGTGTCTTATCGCATGACCTTCTCAGGGGAGTAGAATCCATCACATTCACAGTCCTGACGACTATGTACAAGGCTTGTTCTCCAGGGTCAGGAAGTCATGAGGACGTCTTAGAAATCTGCAAGGAGATGTCTAAAATGTTAGTGATTATGTATTTCATTTCTAGAAGTTTTATCTGGCTTTTTCTACTTCCTTTTTTTTTCTTTTTGATTTGTCTTTTCTTACGGATTCTCTTCCTTTTTATTCTCTCTGTCTGGCTGTGGGTGTTGTTTTCTGAGTTTCATTTGGGTGCATCTTCGTCAGAGATTGTTTTATCCATGAGAACCCATGTCATTCCTGGGTAGCAGGAAATGTCTCCCCTTCTATATCCATGAAGCCCAGGGCCTAGTGGTCTCACTAGTGACTTGGCTGATCTGGGACCAGTCTTTATGGCACAATTCAGATTCCACAGCCTGCATGCCTTGCTTGGTGTTGGGTTTGGACCCTCACTGGGGGCTTTCTGTCCCCTAGATTCCATGTGGGAGCCAGGCTTCCTCAGCTTGGCCATGAGCTGGTGGATGGAACTTTCCCGCTTTTGCAGAGAGCACAGCAGTTTGAGGGTGTTGGTTCATTGGTTTAATTCCAGTTCTCTGCATCTCTGGGGCTTGTGGCCTCATCCTTCCTGTCTGGTGTTGAGACACAGCTGGAGCCCCCCAGGCCTCTTCCTGGTGTCCAGTCACCCTCTGCCCAGGCCCCCAGCATGTGCTTCTCGAGCTTTGAGTTTCCATTCATTTATGGCACCTGGCAATCTCCTTTTCTTCTTGTGAGTGCACCTGTGTGTTTTTTTAATGTGATAGATATTGCCTGACATTTCTGGGTGTCTGTAAGAGGGGTTTTGTGTTAACGAAGCCCTGACATGTTGCCAGAACTTTGAGTCCTCTGGTTATCATTGTGGTAGGGAGCGTTCGGAGACTGTGCCTTGAGAAGTTTGGGGGGAGGGTGCTGCTGGGATGGGCGGGTGGGGTGAGGTCCCGACCCCACCCTGCCTCCCCAGAGAGCCCTCCCTGATGGCACCTGGTGGACTTGTGAGTAAGACGGTGGAGAGGATTCCGTGCATGGCTGAAGCGCTGTTGGGAAGCCGCCAGCCCGGAGTCTCCTCTGCCCTTGCGGGGACCCCTACGCACTCTGAACACACTTTGTCTTGCAGAAGTGCTCACTGAGAAGGACAAGATTCTGGACAAGTTGGAGCTGAGCTTGATTCACAGCAGAGGCGATAGCAGTGATTTCAGGCCAGGTTTGGGGCTCTTGCATGTGCTCTGTCCTGTGTCCCTTGGTCTCTTGAGGGAACCATCTGGAGCCTCTTGGGCCTCTTTCAGCCTCCTGGGTACCGTCCCCGTGGCCCCAGACCCTGATCAGAGCTGCTGGGTGGGAGCCTGGACTTGCCAGCCACTCAGGGGACAGACCCTCCACCTCCTCTCTCCTGACCCCTCCTGTGGCCCCGGCCACCACCAGGGGGAAGGAGAGCTGGTCATAGAGTTTGGCCTAGAGCATTTGGGGTTCAGCTGGCAGCCTGTGTCCTTCTAAATGCTGGAATGTTCTGGAACAGTCGTCCCCAGATCAGAGCCCCAAGGCGGCACTGCCCACCTTCAACATAAGCTGCATTTTCACAGTCCCCCGCATCTCCCCACCCCCATCCCCAGGTGGTTCTGACTTGGTGGAGGGACACTCAGGCTTGGAGCAGCCCTCCCTGCTCAGGATGGAGAGAGGGGGCTGCTGGCTTGTCTGTTTCAAATCCCTTTGGGCAGTGAGCCCCTTGCGGGTGGGAAGATGTGATTCCCGCTTGCCTTTGGGTCCCCAGTGCTTGGGGGAAAGAGGCCCCTGGGCAGTGCCTTTGGGATGGATAGATGAAGGTGGGTCTGTCCTCCCACAGATGACCCCAAAGCCGAGGAGAAGGAGCCCATTGAAACACAGCAAAATGGTGACAAAGAGGAAGATGAGGAAGGGAAGAGGGAGGATAAGATCGGGAAGTTCAAGTTCATGTTCAACATTGCAGACGGGGGCTTCACAGGTACTGGGGTGGGGCCGTGGGCAGAGAGCTGTGCCTGTGTGTGTCACAGGCTTCCTGATGGTGGGTGCCAGGAGTCTGGGCAAATGGTTATATTATACTAACGTGTGAATGGTTGACAAAAATCCGCAGTATAACCTTTCCTAGTAACACTGGAACACTGAACCTCTCGGGGTGGGGAGATGGTAGGTAGTGAGGGAGAGACTTTCCTAGGCCCACCTCTGTGGGGGCTGGGGGGCACCTCATTCTGCTTCCCTTGGCTGGCTTCCCAGAGCTACACACACTGTGGCAGAACGAGGAACGTGCTGCTGTGTCCTCGGGGAAAATCTATGACATCTGGCACCGGCGCCATGACTACTGGCTGCTGGCAGGCATCGTGACGTATCCTTGGCCAAGCCGGGCCGGGCAGGACGGTGGTGTGTTCACCTGTGGACCTCAGGGAGGGGTGTGGGGCTTGTGGGGTGAGGAGTCAGGGGCTGGTGCTCCTAACCAGGTGCCAGGGACCCTTTCCTGGTGACGATGGCAGTGACTGTGATCGTAACGGTGGCTTGTCCCTTTATACTCAATACTCCATCCTCACAGCAGCCTTCCCAAAGGGTCACTACTACGATCCCCGTTACACAGAGGAGGAAACGGGTGCTCAGAGAGGCCAAGTGACTTGCTCAGGGACACACAGCCCTTCCATCTGACTCTACAACCAATGCTCCTAATTCCTACCTGATACAGACCTCACCTCCTCCCACTGATGACACCTGAAGGGTGCTTCACCATTTAGGAAGGCTTTCGTTCATTCATTCATTCTTCAATTCCATCTTTACTGATCACCTGTCATGTGCCAGGCACGGAGGATGCAGCCATGAACAAAACAGCCCCAAATCTCTGTCTACCCGGAGCTCACATCCTACTGGGGGTAGATGGCGAACAGCATAAATTAGCAAAGTGTGGGGTTCAAGGAACATGATAAAGGGAGGATGGGCAAAGGGAGCTTTGTGGGTGGGGCTTGCCTGTAATGTGGGAAGGTCAGAGAAAGCGACATTGAGTACAGACCTCCCAGAGACAAGGAGAGGGCCACACAGCTACCCGGGGGGAGCCACCCAGCAAAGCCGGCCTTCATGACGGCCTGGAGTGGGGCTGGTTATTATAACGAGAGGTGGAAAGCTGTAGATCAGGGGTCGGCAGACCTTTCCTGGGAGGGGCCGGGGAGTGGATATTTCAGGCTTTGCAGAGGACTCCTCCAGTCTGCCATGGTAGCAGAAGTAGCCACAATACGTTAACCAACAAGTGTGGCCGTGTTCCAATAAAACTTTTTTTACAAAAACAGGCTGTGGGCCGGATTTGGCCTGTGGACCCAGTCCTGGAGGTTAAGATGCTTGCAGCCAGCCTGCCTGGGTTGGAATCCTGACTCTGCCCCTCACTGACTGTGGGACTTTGGGCAAGAGATCTGCGTTGTGTTTATTTGTTCCCTCTGAAGGCTCTAGCGGAGGCCCCTTCCTCGCCTGTTCCCAGCTCCTGGTGGCGGCTGTCAGTCCTTGGCGTCCCTTGGCTTACAGCTGCACCATTCCAGTCACTGGATTAGTGCCCCCTCTCTCCTGGGATGACCCTTTCTTAATCTGATTACACCTGGAAATACCCTATTTCCAAATAGGGTCACAGCCACAGGTGCTGGGGGTTAGGACTTGGATGTTTCCATCCTCTGGGTTTTGGGGATGAAGGAGTTTATCTGATGAAGCCTCGGTGCCGTGTCTGGCCTCCTGGGGGCCCCTGTCGGTGGCCACTGGTTGTCAAGTCACCTTTGTCCACGTGCTCATCTTGCGGCCAAGGTTAATGACTATTTGGAGAGCACAAAGCCGGGGCGCCAAACCCCAGGCTGGTCTCCCGTGGCCAGGTTTGCCCTTAACGGTGCCCCACCCAGGCACGGCTATGCCCGTTGGCAGGACATCCAGAACGACCCGAGATACATGATCCTCAACGAGCCCTTCAAGTCCGAGATCCACAAGGGCAACTACCTGGAGATAAAGAACAAGTTCCTGGCCCGCAGGTTCAAGGTCAGAGTCCTCGGCTGGGCCGGGGACTGGGGGCGGGGTGCTGCCAGGGGCTGGGGGCGGGGCCAG
>NW_006780198.1:730038-731415 GCF_000442215.2 Lipotes vexillifer | reverse complement strand
TGCTGCCAGGGGCTGGGGGCGGGGTGCTGCCAGGGGGCAGGTTACGTGAAGGTCTGGGGCAAGGAAATGAGCGGGCAGCCACCCCGCACCCTGTATATATCCGATCGCGGGCCAGACTGTCCAGGAAAGGGAGTCATTTAGTCCATCAACGAGCAGGTGCTGGGTCCTTGCTCTGGCCCCACTGGGCGAGTGTCCCTGCCCTGGGTGATGGGTGCAGAGAACTCAGCTTGGGGCGGGCTCTAAGGGGTGGACCAGAGGGTGGACAGCCAGGTGAGGGGGTGTGTCCTCCTTCCCTGCTTTCCGCCAGAGCCTTGGCCTGCGGGGGTGGGTGCTGGCGGAGGGGGGCCAGGCCAGGGCTCAGTCCCTCCCCTCCCCACGCCCCCTCAGCTGCTGGAGCAGGCGCTGGTCATCGAGGAGCAACTCCGGAGGGCCGCGTACCTCAACATGACCCAGGACCCCAACCACCCCGCCATGGCCCTCAATGCCCGCCTGGCCGAGGTGGAGTGCCTTGCCGAGAGCCACCAGCACCTGTCCAAGGAGTCCCTCGCCGGGAACAAGCCTGCCAATGCCGTCCTGCACAAGGGTGAGCGAGGGCGCTCCCTGGAGGGGGGCCCACCCACCTTGCTCCTGCCCAGCGGCTCGTGCCCCCCAGGTGGGGGCGTGGGGCTGGGGACAGGACATCAGATGGGACAGGCTGTCATCTAGCCTCTGCTCTTACCTGTGGGGAAAGTGAGGCCCTTGCTTTTCTAGCCTTTTTCGGAAGGTCAGCGCCGTGCAGGTCCTGGGCAGGGGGTAGGTGACGTGGAAGACTATTCAGTTGTACAAGCTCGTTTATCGAGCCTTGATAGTATGTTTTTTAAATTAACTAATTAATTTATTTATTTTAGTGAGAGAGGAGAGGACCTTTTTAAAATTAAAAAAAATTTTTTTTTTATTGGAGTATGGTTGGTTTAGAATGTTGTGTTAGTTCCAGGTGTACAGCAAAGTGAATCAGTTATCCATATACACATGTCCACTCTCTCTTAGATCCTTTTTCCGTACAGGTCATTACAGAGTATAGAGTAGAGTTCCCTGTGCTGTACAGTAGGTCCTTGTTAGTTATCTATTTTTTATGTGGTCGTGTGTATGTGTCAGTCCCAGTCTCCCAACTTATGACAATGTGCTTTAAATACGTTCTCTCTTTAATTCTTGTAACATCTTTTAAGTGGTGAGGTTTCTCGTCCCATTTTAGAGTCGGTGCTCGGGGAGGTGTAGTAGTTACCCAAGGGCTCCCGGGATTCACATCTTCGACCCTCGTGCTCCAAATCCTGAGGAAGTTCCCAGGCTGCTTAGGGGGAGGGGGTGAGCCAAGCTCACGCGAGGATCCCTGGACTCTGT
>NW_006780198.1:724628-730028 GCF_000442215.2 Lipotes vexillifer | reverse complement strand
TACCCCCCCGCTGCCTGGGAGAAGTTTCCTGAGGCTGCTCTGTCTTGGGCGCGGCCCCTGTCCCCTGCGGCGGCCAGCGCTGCAGGCCTCCCCGGGAGCCAGGAGGCTGGCTGAGGGCCCAGAGGGAAGCCCAGCGTCGCGTCGGGGTTCCTGGCTGTCATCTCTGCAGCCCGCGGGCTGGGAGAAGCTCTTGGGAAACCGGGCTCTTGTCCAGCAGCCGGAGGGCCGGGTGAAGGGCGCCCCCTGGTGTCCGCTGCGCGGGTGCGGTAACAGCGACACAGCCTGGTAGCTAAGTGCCCGCCTGGGTGCCGCGCCCCGCGCCTCCCCTTCCCTCCCCAGTCCTGAACCAGCTGGAGGAGCTGCTGAGCGACATGAAGGCGGATGTGACGCGCCTGCCCTCCATGCTGTCGCGCATCCCCCCGGTGGCTGCCCGTCTCCAGATGTCAGAGCGCAGCATCCTGAGCCGCCTGACCAACCGAGCCGGGGACCCCGCCATTCAGCAGGTCAGGGCCGGCCTGCGCCCCGGCCCCAGCCCCCCACGCACGTCCTGGGCGCCCTGGGTGGGGGCTCGGGCCGGCGCGGGACTTGGACCTTTAAACCTGAGTCCTTGCCTCCAGGGCGCTTTCGGCTCTTCCCAGATGTACAGCAACAACTTTGGGCCCAACTTCCGGGGCCCTGGACCGGGAGGGATTGTCAACTACAACCAGATGCCCCTGGGGCCCTATGTGACCGGTAGGTGCCCGTCTGCTTCCGGGCGGCATGGGCAGGGGCGCCCGCGGGGCCCCAGCCGGCCCCCCGCCTCCCCAGGCAAGCCGAGCTTTCCTCTTTGCCGCAGATATCTAGCCGTCCCCGAGATTTCCCTCTGCTGCCGGGCTCGTTTCCAGTGGAGGTGAGGCCGCTTGTGGGCGCTGCGCCGTCCCTTGTCCCTCCTGGCTTGGCGGGTCAGGCCCGGCCAGTGCGGGCCCTGGTCCCCATGCTTCTTCTTGGCCCTGGGGCCCGGGGGCCTCGCCCCTCCACGCTCGGGGACGTCTTGAGGCCGGTGTGTCTCCTTCCTAGGCTTCCAGACGCTTCCCTGGGAGCCTGGCGGGGCAGCACACGGCAGGGCGGGTGCACGTGGGTGCGCTCCCCTGTGTACACACGTGCGTCTGTGCGCCGGTGTGTTGGTGTGCGTGCGTGACCCCGGCAGTGAGTCAGGGACCGGTGCCCCAGCCTGGAACGCTGACTCCACTGTTCTGCCTGTGCTTTCCTGCCGGGTGGTGGACGCCCTGGGACGTCACCTCCCCCCAACCCCTGCCCAGGACCAGGAGGGTGGCTCAGCGTGGGTGCAGCTCAGTGTTACCGGCTGGGGGAGAGTTTTAGTCCTGAGAAACCCCCAGTCCGCTGTGGCCTCCTCTGCCCCGCTGACAGCGCCCGCTAAGCTGTGTGTCCCATCAGAACCTCTATTTCGGCGCAGAGGCTTGGGGGCAGGGCTGTTCCGGACAGGCTGCTCCTTGGGGGCCCCGCCGCCTCCACTCCCCAGTGTGGCCGTGGCCCGAGGCTGGGAGGTCTGGGCTTGGGGACCCCCTGCTGTCAGTTGGCTATGATAGGTCGTAGTGGGTGGTCTAGGGTGTTGGGTGCCACCCCCGTGGAGACCCGAGCACCCAGCTGTGTGACCCGTGATCTGCCTCTTGCAGCCGCGCCTGCCGGGCCCCCTGCCCGACCCCCGCAGGAGAGAAAAGCTGCCACCTTTCTAGAGCCACGCCATCCGAGGACAGAAAGGGAAACGGAGAAATGCCACCTCGTGGGGACAAGGCCGCCTGAGCCCAGAAGTGCCACCCAAGTGCTCCCCACGCCACCCGGGATGCACCCCTCGGCCACCTCTGCCAGGATGACTTCCTAGAAGAGATTTCATTTCTTTGTACATCTTTTGCACTTTCCTGTTGAAGACTTGAACAAATTTGTCTTGATAAAAGTTGAGTGACGCGTGGAGGAGTCTGACTTGCTTGGGGCCCCCGCCGCCTCCACTCCCCAGTGTGGCCGTGGCCCGAGGCTGGGAGGTCTGGGCTTGGGGACCCCCTGCTGTCAGTTGGCTATGATAGGTCGTAGTGGGTGGTCTAGGGTGTTGGGTGCCACCCCCGTGGAGACCCGAGCACCCAGCTGTGTGACCCGTGATCTGCCTCTTGCAGCCGCGCCTGCCGGGCCCCCTGCCCGACCCCCGCAGGAGAGAAAAGCTGCCACCTTTCTAGAGCCACGCCATCCGAGGACAGAAAGGGAAACGGAGAAATGCCACCTCGTGGGGACAAGGCCGCCTGAGCCCAGAAGTGCCACCCAAGTGCTCCCCACGCCACCCGGGATGCACCCCTCGGCCACCTCTGCCAGGATGACTTCCTAGAAGAGATTTCATTTCTTTGTACATCTTTTGCACTTTCCTGTTGAAGACTTGAACAAATTTGTCTTGATAAAAGTTGAGTGACGCGTGGAGGAGTCTGACTTGCAGCACGTACGTCTCTCTCTGCCAACGGGTTCCAGACCTGAAGGGAAGCTCCTGGGAGCCCAGAGGCCGCCCACGGACTCGGCCCGGCTGAGGAGGGCGAGGTGCCCGCCCTGGGCGCCCTCAGTCTGCCCCCATACCCCATCCCGTCTGCACCGTGCTCCAGCCCCTTGCCCGTGAGGCCCCCCGGTGCCAGGTGGGTCAGGACTGGGGAACTGGCCGGTCTGAGGGTAGAGACCTGGCTGACGCCCAGGTCAGGCCAGGCTGCTTCCTGCAAGGCTGGAGACCACCAAGTATGTGCTGTCTCTGTGGGACAGGTGTCTGTCCCTGGCCCAGGCTGTCTCACAGGCCCTGGACTCTGTCGTCACCAGCGGAGGATCTGTGGCCCCTGCCCTGAGTGGCAGGTCACCTGTTCCCCGGAGGGAAGGGGAGGGCAGAGCCTGCAGGTGTTGGCCTGGGGGCTGCTGGAGCCTTTGTCTCTGGCCTCCATGGGAAGGGGCGTGCCCTCCCTCTGCCAGGGTGTGGCTAGCGTTCCAGCGGGGAGGGTCACAGCAGCGCTGAGGGGGGCCCAGGAGCCCCTGGTCCTGCCCTGTGCCCTGGGAGGCCTGTCAGCCCCACCTCTAGGTACACACTCCCTGTGCCATCTCCTGGCTGCAGATGTGGAGAAACCGGGCCACACGCTGGAGCCTGGACTTATCCCTCCCTCTCCTCTTGTCCCTGGAGAGGCCTTGATCTGGGCACTTGCCATCTGGGGTGGGCCACGACTGCCCTCACTGTGTTCTCGGAAGGCTTGGGGAAGGCTTGGAGGCAGGGGACTGGCCCCAGTGGACTCTGCAGTCTTCCCAGCTGGAGCACCCCCAGCTTCCTGCCTTGTTTCCTGCCAGTAACGCCCCACTGGAATCCTGACCCTCCTTCATGCAGCTGGTGGTGCGCTGTGATGGCCCCAGTTTGGAGGAAGGGAGGGACGGGCCAGGGCCTGGGCCTGTGTCTGATGTTCCCTCTGGCCCAGCCTGGAAGGGAATTCCGAGACTTCAGCAGGGAGGGGCCTTCCTGGCCTGGAGCCCTGGGTGCAGAATCCCGTCTGAGAGAGAAACAAGCTGGGCCTGGGGGTGGAGGCACCAGGGGGGTTCTGTTCTGCTCCCTGGTCAGGACTGGGGCCAGGACTTGGGGGTGTCTTGGGGACACAGGGCCACTGGCCAGCCCACCCAGAGCCCAGATGTCCTCAACTGTAAATGGCTCTCCCTGAACCCCTAGAGGGCTGGACCCCCAAGGCCCCTGCCATCTCCAGGCTGGCCAACCCTGGTACTGCAGGTGGGAGGAGTAGGGGTGGGGGCACAGGTGTCCAGGACACACGTGACAGCCACTGACCCCGCCTCCCGGAAGGGTGGGGTCATTCCTGTCCCCTATGGTTTGTCCGGTGCCATGTGTACATGCGTGGTCCTCCGACCCGTGGCCCCCTGCAGAGGTTCCGGCTCAGGCCACGGGCAGCGTGACCGCCAGGAGTCCCCGACACGGGGCCCTGTGACTGCCCTCTCAAGCAGGCAGTCAGCCTGCCAGACTGGCTGGCCTGGTGGGGAGCACAGTGGATGGGTCCTGAATGTCAGGTCAGGGGGCACGTGGTAGGGGACGGGGGTCTGTGTTGTCCCCACTGCCTCACTCCGAGGGCAGGCGGTCCTTCCCCTGCCAGCCCTTGCTCCCCAGCAAGCTTCCCTCTGCCCTCTTCTGTTTTTGCTCCTTCCCAGGCCTCCACCCTTTTCCTCTACCAGCCAGAGCCAGGCACCCACGGATGGCCTGGACCCCGGCACTGCCTGGTCCAGGAAGGGCTCAGCTCTCCAAGACCAGCACCTGGGAGGCCTGGGAGGGGGGCTGCGGACAGCTGGGGAGTGGGTTTCTGGCTGACTGGTTTTGGAGAGGAAAAAGGATCTTAAGAATGTTTTCTTCTTGGTTTATCAAGTTATCTCCTGCCGAAAGTTGTAGTGGTGGGGAGGGGGCGTTGGCCATCCACGGTCTTCGGCATCTTCAGGCTGGGTTTGGTTTTTGCCGCGGGCAGGAGAGTCTTCATGTGCAAGCGGAAGCCAAAAGTGCCAGCCCGCATTTTTGTTTCCAGCCACCTTATTATTTAGACCAGTGCTGAGTAGGCTTTCTGTTGAACCATCTTGGGGCCACAGTCTCAGAAGGCGTAGCTGGCCGGGCTCCTGGGTGACCAGGGGAGTTTGGTCTGGACTGACTGTGTCCGGGGGTCCCCTTGCACACGCCCACCACGGAAGCACATCCTGAGACCCCCTGTGCAAGGGGGGCCCTCCCTGCAAGCCGCCTTCAGAAGCTCCTTTGTTCTCTGCAAGTGATGACCATGGTCCTGTTCTGCTGGTACCACGACTCGTGCAGCCACCTGCCCTCCTGCTGGTTGGGTGTCCCTTCCCAGGGTCCTCTGGGGACTCCCTGGCCCAGGTCAGGGGCTGGCTGAGTCTTGCCCCAGGGACACCTGTAGCCCTTGCTGCCAGGTGTTGGGTCCCAGGGATGCTGAGGGCCTGAGGGGATCGTGTAGAGGGTAGGCTTGGGGACCTCCGGAGTGTGCCCAGAGTGGGGTGGCAGGAAGGAGCTTGGCTGGGGCCCCCCCCCCCCCCCCCCGTACCTGCAGCTGTCCTGTGCCGACCACTGTCTCTGTCGAGGAAGCTGGCTCCTGCCCCATTTTATATTTCTGGAAGTTTACAGTCGTGGTGCATCAGCCCAAAGTCATTGGCTTGTGTTTTGGGATTTTTTTCTTAGTTTTCAGATTTTTTTTAAACAAAGTATTTTTTTAGGTGCGACAACTCAGAAACGGCCCGTTGGGTGTGTGTGTGTCCTGAACCCCTGATATTGAGCTGGGAGCCTGAGCGTCCCATGGCTCCTCTGTGCCTGGGGTCGAGGGGAGGCCCCCCCCCCCCCCCCCG
>NW_006780198.1:716985-724594 GCF_000442215.2 Lipotes vexillifer | reverse complement strand
GGCCCCCCCCCCCGCCCGTGCATCGGTGCGTGGGAGGTCGAGGGAGCAGACGCCTGCAGCCATGCGTGGGAGGTCGGTCGAGGGAGCAGACGCCTGCAGCCAGGCCGGCATCTGGCCCAGCTGAGAGGGGCCGGCCCCTTGCCTGGTAGAGCCCCCAGCTGGCGAAGGGGCCGGGGCGCTGGGGCGAGTCGGGACGGTCTCAGCCAGGCAGCCGGAGCTGGAGGCTGAGCCCCTGTGTGTAGTCACCTGTCCGGTCCTCGGGAGGATGTGTAAGAGGCTCGACAAAGACTGTAACCGACCCGGTTCCCTTTACTTTGTACTCTGTGTATGTCTTGGTTTTCTGTGTTTTAATAAATCCTTTGGTAAAGGAGTGGATCAAAGAGTGTTTTCCTAGCTTCTCACTGATCTAGGATGGGGGTGGCCGGGGAAGGATGTGAGAGGAATGTTATCTAAAGCCACCTCCCACCTGAGGAGACATGGCCCCATGAGGCTGAAAGGCTCACTGGGAAGGGGACGCCCCAAAAAGGGGTGTTCAGGGATGGTGCCCGCCCCTCCCACCTGCCCCCTGAAACAGCACTGCTCAGAGGAACACTGAGCCCCTGGAGACAGCCCACAGGCCTCCCTGGACCCTGACCTCTGTCCCCAGGCGGGTCCAGCAGCCTCCCACCAACTTCCATCCCTGAATCACTTGGGAGAGAAGGGGTCTCGGTGCCCAATCTTTGCCTCTCCCCCAGGGCCCCTTTCTCCCAACCTCTGCTCGGCCCGGCCGGCTGGCCTCTCCAGGGGGGCAGCCTCCTCTCCCTCCCACTGCCCTTGGCCCAGCCCTGACCCTGAGGACCCCACAAAGGAGGGGCGCAGACCCTGACGGGCTTGGGTTTTATTTTGTCATTCCATAAATACGGCACTGCATCTCCACTGAGTGTCATTTGGAAGTGCGAGGCATATGGCATCTCTGCCTGTGTAGGGGATGCAGTTAGCTGAGGAGCCACAGTCATTAAAGGCAGGGAGAGAAAAGTAGCACATTATTTACATGACTGGAGAGAACAGAAGACAGAGCAAGCCCCCATCTCGTCCTCGGGACCTCAAATTTGCCGTAGATCCAGGGTGAAAAATGCTGGGGGCTCTGTGTGTCATTAGCAAGGAAGACTGGTCCTGCCCTGACCCAGACTGGATCTTCTTCCCGTGTGGGGCACTGCCAGGTGGACCCCTGGGGGCAAACTCTGCTTCAAGGGGAGGGTGAGAGGCTGGCTGGCAGCTGGGGCTCTTGGTGGGCTTCCCCTCAAGCAGGTGGGGTGCGGCTGGCTGGTCTGAAACCCATGCCGGGCGGGGCCCGGGCTGCCCCTCCAGGGCCTGCCTCGGCCCAGCTCTTCTGTTTCCAGGCTCTGACCGCCCTTGGGCCCCACTCCACTGTTTCCCCACTCCAGCACCCCCCAAGTCGGGGGACCCTCCCTCAGGAAGCAGGGTGGCATCCCTCCACACTCACTTGCAGCGGGGATACAGAACCAGGCCGTGGATGGTGCCCCAGGGCCGGGAAGCTGCTTGGGTCTTTGCGCTGGGCATCTAGGCCTTGGTAGAGCTCAACCCTGGGGGCCCTTGTCTCCCTCCGTCTGGGAAACATGCAGCCAGCGGGCTCGGCCTTTCCAGGTGCGGCTCATGGGGTGGGGGTGGGTGGCAGTCCCGACCTCGGCCCCGACTGCACGCCCTGCTTCCTCTTCCAGCAGTGGGTGGGCAGGGTGACAGCAGTGTGGAGGGGGCCCAGCCATCTCGCCAATGAGCGGCCGGTAACCTGGCCCCTGAGCACGGCCAGCTGCTGGGACTGCCCGGCCCAGAGCACTTGGTCCCCGCCTGGGTGGGCCTGGGATGAAAGCCGCCCCACTGCAGTGTCCTGTCCTCAGAGCCAGATCCCACCGTGTGATGGTGGGCAGTGGCTGGGGATTCTGCTGGGACAGGCTTGTCCCCTCCCCACACCCACAGGCTGAAGCGTGCAGGGGACTTGGTGAAGACGACCCCCAGGGGCCTGGTCTACAAAGAGGGAGAAGGTTCTAGACTCCAGGACCAGCACAAAGCTCAGGAGTAGAGGAAGGTCTCCCCCTCCCCCCACTTTTGTGGCTTTCTTACAGCCAGTTTCCCAGGCCTCGGCTCAGCCAGGACTGGACAGCGGCCCCTCTGAGAATAATGGCAGGGAGGGGCCTCTCTGAAGGGCAAAGCGGGATGGGCTGTGTCTGCCCAGGGGCACGAGGGCCCGTATTCGGTGGGCTGGGGCGTCTGCAGAGCCTGGCCCCCAACTCCCACCCACCACGGCCAGCAGAGGCTGGGTGCCGCTCAGGACTATGGGGGCTGTGCCTCCTGGCGGCCGTCCCGCCTCCCCGCCTCCATCCCTGCAGCCCCAGGCCCGGCTGCAAAGGGGCTGACACTTGTGAATGTCCCGCCCTCCCTCCCTGTCCCCAGTCTGTTCCAGGCTTGGGGGGAGGAGGGGCTGGTGTGGACAGGAATGACCGACCCCAGCCATCCCTCCGTCTTCGTGGGCTGTGTGGGGGTGTCCTGGGGGTGGCACTGCTGCCCTGGTTACAAGCTCTGAGCACCCAAGACAGAGCACCTCACGCCACCCACCTGGTCTGAGGCCTCGCAGGGGACACTGCTCCACAGAGAGGCTTCCGGGGTCTTTTCCTAGACCGCGGGGGCTGCTGCTGGCTGGCCCCCAGGCCCCAGGCACGCAGCACAGAAAACCCCAGGGACTCTCCGTCGTTGAAAGGGTCCCAGCACGTTCCCTCTGCAGACCCCAAGGCCACCACCCCCTGGGCACAGCAGAGGCTGGCTACCTGGTGTGTGGTCAGCAGCCACAGTCCAGCTGAGCACGTATGACCTCGGGGCCTTCTGGGGCGAGGACAGAGGGGCGGAGGACTGGGCGGCTGGCAGGGAGGGAGGGCAGGTGGGGCCCTGGAGGGACCTGGACTGGAGCCCAGGCACTGGGGCTCATCAATTGTTTGCAGGGAGGAAGCCAGCGGGGCGAGGAGCTTGAAATCAGAGCCCCCCAAGTTTTTGTGCGTCCCAAACTGCAGGGCGAATCTCCCTGGATCCCTGCCCCTGCCAGAAAGGTGGCGGTTGCGGGGGTGGGGTGGGGGTGGGTCAAGGGGCAGCTCGGAAGGCCCCTCGGAGACACATTGGGGCGGGTGGTTGGGAGAAGGGGTTGGGGGAAGAATCCGAGGTCAGGCCCGAGGAAAGTACCTGGAGCCCTTGGCAAGAGGGGGAATGAGGGAGACCCCAGAGGGAGGCCTGCCCTGACTAGGGCCCCGCTGAGGGGCCACAGGAAGAGGCAGACCTGGCTTCCTCTTCCCTTCCCCAATGCCGGGTGGGGTTCTCGGCAGAGGAGAGGCCGGCTCTGCCTGCCCCCAGGCCCTAGCTGCTCTTGGCCTGGCCTGGACTTGAGTGTCTGAGACGGCCCATGGCTGGGCGAAAACATGGTGGTTTCTTGGAGGAGGAGCAGAGACGGCAGGCTTGGGTGGGACCGCACGAGTGCCTTCGAATCAATGCTGACTCCCTGACAGGAACCCGACAGCGGTCCTGAGAAGCAGCGGATGGTGTGTGGCAGCGACTTCTGCAGTCTTTTCCTGGTGACATCTTGGTGCGTTGTTTTGTTTTTGAAGCGAACCACACTCTTGACTTGGCTTCAAAATAGCTTAAGCGAGCTAACAGAGAGGCTAGGAGGGAAACGGAAACCGTCCAGGCAAACGGCCGGGGGCTTCTTAGGATCTGTAGTCCTTTTTGCTGTAGGGTTTATTGCCCAAAATGCTATCGATCTCGTGGATAATGGAAGACGACAGTTTTGGAAGGACCTGTGTGCAAAGATGGGAGCTATTCAGAATCTACCACCAAGACTGGCCTGGCCTGCAGGTGAGGTGGGGTGTAACAGAGCAGGGCCCTATGGGGCCTTCCTGGAGCACAGCTCCACCCCTCCACCCCACAACGTCCTACGCCTGCCTCTTATCTGTAGAACTTTAGCCCAAGAATAAGTTTAATTGGAGAAATGAGAAAATGCAAAAGCAAAGAAAAGCAGTCAAACGGGACAAAATAAGAATGGTTTAGCCATTAAACAAAGTCAAGGACTTTTAGTCCCTCTGCAAGGGCTATAGGTCATATTCTGAGCCATGTCCTTTGAGCTGTTTTGCAGCTACTGAAACCCCCACCAGGTGTAAAAAGTAACCGCATGATGACCAGACTGTAGCCATGAAATAAGCTGCTCCATCCTGCACAATTCCAAGAACTGGCCTCAGGGAAATGGGAACAAACTGACCCTGGAGCTGAAGATTAACTGTACTTAAAACAATCAGGTGGCCCTGCTCAGATGACCATGTGACCAATTTCAAGATGACCGTCAGAGCTAACTGTGCTGCTCTGTACATAGCCTCCTCCGTCTGCCCACAAAGCACCCCTGAAACTCCCCTTTAAAAGCTCTTGCCTCCTGATTGACATGGGGAAATTGGATCTTTGGGACGTGAGTCCACCTTCTCCCAGGATCGCCAGCTTCCTCAATAAAGCTACCTTTCCTTTTACCCAACACTTGTCTCTCAGTATTGGATTTTTCTTTTTTTTGGCTGTGCTGTGTAGCTTGTGGGATCTTAGTTCCCCAACCAGGGATAGAGCTTGTGCCCCCTGCAGTGGAAGGGCAGAGTCCTAACCGCTGGACCTCCAGGGAAGTCTCAGTATTCGGATTCTTGAGCGACGAGAAGCTGAACCTGAGTTCTGTAACAGGGGGACATTCTTCCAGCCACCCGCTGGCCCCAGAGTGTCCTGCTCTCATTGCATGCGGCTCCTGAAGCAGATGGGGGCCGTGCTGCTTCTGTATTCCAGAAGGTTTGGGGCAGAGGAAACCTGCCCTGGTCTAAGCTCTGCCCCTCAAATGGAAAGACAGTGACAGCATAAAATGCAGATTTCAGGACCAGAACACCTGATAATCCACACCCCCAAACTGCTTTTTCCAGCCGTCTTGACCTCAGCCAACAGCAACATACCCCTTCCAGGTGACAAACCCCAGGGGCTGTCTGACCTGCTATCCCACACCCTCACATCCAGTCTGTCAGCCAGTCCTGGTGGTCCATCTTCCAGAACATCCAGATGATCCAACCAGCTGTCCATCTGCACCACGGCCATCCCTCGCCCCGACACCATCATCACTTCCCAGCAATCTCCGTGCTTCCCTTCTGCTCCCCAAACTCTTTCCTCCACTCAGCAGCCAAAGAGTGAGGGGGAGCCTTTTAAAATCTAAGTTGGACCCTGCCCCTCCTCTGCTCCCATCTCACTGGACCATTGCTGAAGTCCTCAGAGGGCATGCGGTGGCCCATGGGTCTGCCCCACGCCGAGCTCATCTCCCGCCCCTGCCCCTCTGCTCCGGGCCCTCTGGCCTCAGTGCTGTCCTGGGCTCGTGCCCACCCTGCGCCTTTGCATCAGCCTGGAGCGTTCTTCCCCTGAGTATCTGCACTGCCCACTCCTCATCCTTCGAGCCTTTGCTCACAAGTCAACAAGGCTACCCTACGGCCCCCTTCAACCTGGGTCCACGGCTCCCCCCCCGCCCCGCCCCTGCTGGACACCCCCGACCTTGCTCCAGGTTTCTTTTTCCAGAGTCCTTATCACCCTCCGACACATATTCTAATCTTATTTCTCGCATTTAGTGTTTTCCATCTGTTCCAGCTAGAAAGCCAGCTCTTCGAGAGCAAGGCTTTTTGGTGGTTCACTGCTGTAGCCCAGGTGCCTTGAACAGTGTCTGGTATGTAGTAGGTGCTCAATAAGTACGTGCTGGACAGGTGACTGGCTGAGACCCTGAGCTTTGCCCAGGGCCTGCAAGGCTGGCGGCCTCCACTCACCTGTATTGCTCCAATATTCTCCATCAGCTGGTCTGTGCTGGAAGCGCCCAGGAGCACGGAGCTGACCCCCTCGTTCCTCAGGCACCAGGCTGGGGAGCAGCAAGACCAGAGGTGAGGGAGGCCCATCCACGGCAGGGCCCTCTCTGGTTCTGCCCTGACCCTGCCTAGGCCAGCCTCCTGGGCATGGGGCTGAGGGTGCCCCGGAGCGGCATGGCAAACCAGGGGCTCAGCAGTGCTGTGGAGACCCTGGCACCAACTGCCGCCAGTGGAGAGATGGCCCAAGTGCTCAGGGACGCCCCCC
The DNA here is from genome assembly GCF_000442215.2 of Lipotes vexillifer. NCBI lineage: Eukaryota > Metazoa > Chordata > Mammalia > Artiodactyla > Lipotidae > Lipotes > Lipotes vexillifer. The sequence goes on along the minus strand of NW_006780198.1, from coordinate 718,435 downwards.
CAATCCTCTCCCCATGAATGTGGGAGCACGTTACCCACAGCTGGCTGGTGGAGGGGGCGTGGCCCGAGCACTCAGGGACTCCCGACATCTCCCTGGGACACCGGTCTCCACCCTGCTCCCCGGCCTCTTACCTATGGCCAGCTGGGGGAGGGTGCAGCCCAGGCGCTCGGCGATGGCCTGCAGCTCCTTCAGCTTGGCCTGCTGGCGCCGGCCCTCCTCACTCAGGATCTTGTCCTTCAGCCACTGGTAGCCCTGGTTGTGGGGTGGAGGCACAGCACAGCCCACAGGTGAGGGCAGGTCACCTGGACCTCTGTGTGCATGGCACAAAATGATGATTTGGGGCACGGCAGCACCCCCCGGCCCTGGCCTAACCATGTCCTGCTGTGGTCCAGACCTGGGCAGCTGGAAGGATGGGAACCGTTGCATCTGAAGCCTGTGAGCTGTCGGGGAGCTGACAAGGAGGTGGACAAGCCGACCTTCCCTTCTCCTGGGAGGCTGGGCGGCCCAGGAGGTGTGTCCACAGCAAAGTCAGGGAGCCCCCAGGGAGGCTTGCTGGGGGCTGGGCAGGAGTCGAGGGGGGGACAGGCCATCCTGCTCTTGAATCTGGGGCTGGGGTCTCCAGTACTGGCTCTGCCCCGGCCTGGGCAGGCCTTTCTCTCCCTGCTCCTTGACCCCCGACCCCTGCAGCCTGTAGACCCTCCTGAGTCCCCACTCCGAGGTGTGTATGTGTGTGTGTGCGCGCGCCTGTATGTGGGCCGGGGGGAATTATCCCAGGGGGGCATCTCTGAGGGACACTGAAGAAACCCCACAGCTCTCAGCCCAGAGGTCTCAGGGATGGGCCAGAGAGCGTGTGCGGGGTGTCTACAGGGGGAGGAGGCATCCCAGGGGGCACATACGGATCCAGAGCAGGTTGTGAGGGCTGAAACTGGGGGGAGGGCAGGAGGGCGGGGGATCCTGTGGGGGATGTCCCACAGGTGGGCAGCCTTTCTAGACATGGGGTCAGGCCAGCTGGGGCTCCAAGTTCCCATGTTCCGAACCTTCCCGCAGACAGTGGCCCAGGGAAGTCCCGCCCAGCACCAACGTGTCTGCCCAAAGGCCCCACCCCTCCAAAATGCCCGTCCTGCCTGTCCCCTCCCCGAGCCCGGCCGCTTCTTCACCTTCAAGGAGGCTCTCGAGTAGGGCGGGATGCCACTGTCGTACTTTCCGGACACGATGCCACAGGCCAGAGGGGACCAGGTCATGGCGCCCACTCCTGGGAGAGCAAAGCCGGACGAGGTCAAACCCAGGGTCCCGAGGAGGGGAGGGGCGGGGCGAGGGGAAAAGGGCGGGGCAGGGCAGGGGCGAGGGGCGGGGCGAGGGGATCTGGGACGGGGTTGGGGCAGGGCTGGGGAGGAGGCGGAGCGAGGGAGAGGGTGGGGCGGGGCGGGGCCGGGGCCGGGGCCGGGGGGGG
>NW_006780198.1:708068-716950 GCF_000442215.2 Lipotes vexillifer | reverse complement strand
CCGGGAGGGGAGGCGCGGGGGCGGGGCCGGGCAGGGGAGCCCACCTATCTTGTGGAAGAGCTCGGGAAGTTGCACCTCCACCTTTTCGCGCTGGAACATGTGGTACTCGGCCTGCTCGCAGATGGGCGGGATCAAGTTGAACTGCCGGGCAACGGAGTAGGCCTCCTGGGAAAAGCAAAGAAGGGCATGGAGGGTCCCTGCCGGTCAGCGGTTCTGAGGGGCCTCCAGGGCAGCAGGGAGAAGACACAAAGGCATCCCCAGGAACGGCTGGCCCTCCTGCTCCTCCCCTGTCCTCTCAGCTTTCCTGGGAGCCTGTTAGGCCCCCCTCCACGAGTGGAGAAAAGTGAGTGGGTTGTGGGATCCCAAGGCTGAAGGGATTTGGGGGGAAAGCACAACTCAGTAGTGAGGCTTGGGCTCTGGCACTTACTGGCCGGGTGTCCTTGGGTAAGGGGTTCACCCCCCTGTGCCTCAGTTTCCCCATTTGTCATGAGGGTCAAATGAGCCAACAGTGTTGGCAGCCCTCAGGAAAGTGCCTGCCTGTTACTGGTTTTATCATGATTGACACTCTAGGGCCTGGACCCAGGATGATGGCAGGAGCAGAAAACACTAGGTCAGGAGGGGAAAGTGGCCGGCAACAGCCCATTTCTGGGACTTGGGGGTCAAGGCCTCCACTCTGCAGACCGGATGGGTGTGAGCTCCTGGGGAAGCCCATTTGCCAGCCTGAGAGGCCCTTTCCCCTTTAGCTTGAGACTCAGCTTTCACATCTGTAAAGTGGGGATGAGATCCTGACACCTCAATGAGCTCTGTGCTGGGTCCAGGCAGCTTCAGAAAAATGCCAAATGATCATTAATGCCGCAAACTCCAAAGGCCGATTGATACCATGGGCTTCTAAAATTGTCTGTAACTTGAAATGAAAATCCTGCTTAATTTTTTTTTTTTTTTTTGGATGAACCAGAAATCTGGGGCTCACTAGAGGAGAAACTCCCTAGCAGGGATGCCAGGATGTGGGACATTCTGGTGGGTGGGGCATGGGAAAGGCTGAGGTTGGGAGGAGGCCTGGAGGCAGGGGTGAGTGCGCCAGCCTGAGAGCTAGTCCTGTGAAGACGCAGTCCCCAGGCCTCTGCCCTCCCCCCACCAACCAGCTGCCTGCCTCTGAGAAGCCACCCTGCCGACCCTTCTGGGATACCCCAGAAATATTATGAAACATCTGTCACCCTCAGCTACTGATGGCTCCCGTGAAGGGAAATGACAAGGAAGGGGATGCCTTCCTGAAAGTGCAGATGAGAGGGAAACATCATGGACTATGAGATGGAAGCCCAGGCTCTGAACTGCATGGCCTGAGCATCCATCTTGGCATGGGCTGTGTGACCTTGGGTGTGTTACTTAACCTCTCTGTGCCTCAATGTCCACATCTGAAAAACAGGATAACAGTATCACTTACCTCATAGGGCATTGTGAGGATTAAATGGGAGTCAGTCCTCATGAAGCCCTCAAATCTAACAGCACCTGGAACACCACAAGAGCTCAGCAGGGTGGCTGGCACTGTCACCGCTGCTGAGCACTGGCTGAGCTCCAGGACCCCCACTAAGAGCTTCACACCTGTTCTCTCAGATAATCCTCACAACAGCCTCATGACGGGGTAGGCTGTCCTTGCAGTCTTGTTCTACAGGTGGGGAAACTGAGGCTCAGAGAGGTGAAGCTATCTGTCTGGGGCCACGCAGCGCTGGGATTCAAGCCCAGACCCCTGTCTGCAAGACCTGCGGACATCACTGCCACGTGTCACCATACTGTCCCTCCCCATAGTACCCAGTTATCTGTGCATTAGGGACCAACGGCACTGAACCTGCTAGAGCCCCGGAGTCATCATCCACGGAGCTGGGGCCGGGAGCCCAGCTGGGGGACACGCACACACCGAGAGGTCACCGTACCATGATCTCCATGGAGCTCCAGCGCGAGGTGCCCCAGTACATGGCCATCCCCTGGTTAATGACGTGGGTCATGGCACGCACCGTCTCTGTCACGAGAGAAGGGGAAACCACAGGTGGGGGGGGCGGCCGGGGGCACGGGGCCTGGCCTGGGGACATTCTGCAAATGCAGGCGGGCGCCAGGAGGAGGGGGAGGGTGCTGTCGGGACGGCTTGCAAGCAGTGTACTTCCTGGCTCCGGAGTTGGGGGCGGCCTGGGTTTTGTGGGACCACAGAAAAAAGTGAGCCGCTGTCCAAGAAGCTGGTCTTGAAAACAATGTTCCCAAATAGTTAGAGGTCTTACGGAATCTTTGGAAAATGGGTTATGGATGGATTGAGACGTTTCTATGGCAGATTAGAGGGATGCAGGAAAGGTGAGGTCAAAGAATGTGACTCTAGAACGGGGGGTGTTCTCTAGTCTGGGGAAGAATGGGGGACCCTGATCGCTCAGGAAGAGCCAGATAAACGGATTAAGGTTACGATCAGGTTGACAGATGGCAAGAGGAAGTAACATAATTTCTGCCCATTTCTAGTCTCCCACTTGGGGCTACTCCGGACTCTCACTGGGATCTGGAGAATTGAATGGAGAAGTAATAATAACATCTGTCGGGAGAAAGGGCGGGGTGTGGGGCCCTGGGTGGCCCCAGGGGTTGGGGGCTGCAGAGCGGAGCTCCCCTCGAGTCCAGAAGAGCCAGCAGTAGACATGGAAAGCCCCCTGTGGACCACGCCCCGACTTTCACACCAGCCCAGTATCCAGCAAGGGACCCTTTCCCCATCTACACTGTGATAGATTCTTCCTTGGACTCAAAAAAGTTTTTTGAGAAATAAAAATCTGCCAGTTAGCGTCGCCCCCGAGGCTGTTTTGGCCCCGGGGGGGATATTGTGGTTTTTAAAATTGAACTCGACCTCAAATTTTAAAATTTTAAATGGCTCTTAGCTTTGCGGGATGACGGGCTACCCCATCAGATTTCTCTCAGGTCCCATACAATGCTTGCAAGTTCGACTGCCCAAGGCAGCCTCAGAAGTTCAGTTGAAGTGTACCAGTGTTTCTAAAAACAAACACCCCTTGAAGGTCCCCATCTCTCCCAAAGTGGCCGCTGACATGGGACAGCTGAGGTCCCTGAAGATGGTGCGGGTGGAAGGAAGGAGAATGCGGGTTGGTTCCGAGAGCTCCACCTTGGAATGGCCCAGGACCACAGGAACCTTCTCTGGCAGAGAGTGGCACCTCTGTTTTGGGGTGTCCCTTCCCATCCATCCTGGGTCCCTGAGTGTCCCTTTGGCTGAGGCCCCCTCTTTCAGTAGAAAGCCAAGGTAGCTGGGGCTTCTGGGGTGGTGGTCTCTGTGGGCTTGCCGAGGACCTCTGAAAAAAATCACACCTTGGTTTCCACGCCTGTAAGCCAAGCCCTGTCCTCTCCTTCCTTCCAAAGTCAGGGACTGGGCTCTTCCCCACGCATCCCAGGGAGGGGGGTCTGGCAGGGAAGCGCCCCCCTCGGGCTGTCAGTGGGCCACCACTTTAACGGCCAACACTATTCGATGTGAAGAGCAGCACTTGGTTGGAAGGTTGAGGGTCCCAGGAAGGAACCTGCCCACATCCGAACCTTGCGTCTGGGCTCCCAGCCCGGCCGTCCTTCTTGGGTTCTTTAGAAACACTCTTGGGGGACCTGTGACCATGCAGTGTGACTGCCCGATTCTTTTCAGCCAAGGCTCAGGCCCACATGCCAGAGAGAGGGAAGCAGAGGACACCCCCGTTCGCTAGCCTGGCTTCTTTGAGCACAGCTCTCTCCTAACGCCCCTCCCATGCAGAGAAGGGAGTCCAGCGGGAGCCTGGGGGCCAGGGAGCCTGTGCGAGCCTGTCGCTGGCCTGAGACGGAAGGGGTCCTGGGCAGTGGCAGGCTGGCTGTGGAGCCCATGCACAGGAGCTTATGTTTCTGCCCAAGCTTGGTGTCAGTGACACCAGAAACAGGGACAATTAGGGACAGCTGTCCACCTCAATATTTAATGCTGTTTTACAGAAGCAGGAGGACCAAATCCTTCCAGCTGCTGCCAAAACCCATGGCATCTCCTGCTGCGTCGCAAATAATACATGGGAGGGGTCAGGTGGCAGTGCCAGTTGGCAGGCGGGAGCCCTTTCATTGTGGACCACAGCCCAGTTCCCAGCGATACCAAGGCCTGCCCTTCGTGGGTGGGGTGGGGTTCCAGGGTCCTTTGGCTTAGGGGTGGGCAGAGACCGCTGCAATGGCCAGAGGCTGCCCCGGGTCTCAGAGTTTCCCCAGCTCATGTAGGTATTTTTCAAGGAGGAAAACAACTGCATTTCAATGGTGAGCTCTGGCTGCATGGCATGGGGTGAGAGTGACAGGTGGCCCAGCCCACCCAGGGGACTGGAGCACTGCACACCACTGTGGGCAGGGCAGCTGGTTGCTGGTGCCCTCACTTTTGGTTGGGCTGGGAGCTTAGCAAACGTGGAGAAGATAAAACCTGCCGGGGGCCAAAGTTCTGGGGTCCCCGATGCGTTTGCTCCTGTGGGAACCTGGTCCCCCCAGCCCTCTCCCAGACCATCGGGGGTCAAGGTTTCTGGTGCGGATCACAGCAACCCCCAAGTCAAGAGGAGGCCCCGCGGGTCACGGGTCATGGCAATGCAAGGCAGTGCGAGGAGGGGCATGCATGCACAGGAGTAGGGGAGGAATGAGGTGACAGCGTGGACCAGGGGGACGGCGTGGCTCTGCGCCGCTTTGCTTTTCTTCACTTGCAAGGTGTTCCCATAAGGCACTTATTTCTCCTTTGTGCATTTTATGGAGAAGTTTAGTCATGGGGGCGGGGGAAGAGAGTCATGTAAATAAAAGCACTGTCTCATAAAATGCAGCTCAGACACAGAGGTCAGTTGTCGGGCCGAGGGTACTGTGTACCTTCTATGATGAATGTCCTTGACTTGGAGGAACTAAATGGATCCCCTGGTGATAAAAGAAAGATGGAAAGAGACCAGAGTTCACAGCTGTGGGGACGCTGAGGGGCACAGTCTGACAAAGGGCACGGGGACGGAGGCTCAAATCACTTTTCGCAGAATACTCGTTTGGATAAAAAACCAACCACACACACACGCGCACACACACACACACACACACACACGTGTATATATACACACGCACAGGTGCATGGTATATATACAAACAGATGTAGAAAAAGTAACTTGAACATAACTGAATTTTCCAAGTCCCTGAAGCAGCAAAGCACAAATGAGAAGATGCCCGAAGCAGAAAGTTGGAGGAGATAGTGGGGGCTGAGATGGCAGGAGTCAAAGAATAAACAAGCGCCTGAGAAACCAAAACCGCTTTTCAAAGCACTGCACGTCTTTTTTTTTCTCCTCTGAGTAACAGTTCATTCCCCAGAGCAAAAGTCCCCTAAACCCTCCCAGTAGAACGTGGGCCATGATTGAAAGGACGGAAGAGAAGGCAGCCCTTGCAGAGTCATCATACTGTGACTTCAGCTACCACTGCACACAGCTCAAAGCCAGGATGGGCGCGGACCCAGAGCAAGGATGGGACTCAGCCCGGAGGTGCTGGGGTGCATGTGAGGGGTTGAGCAGAGGCTGAGCTCAGGCCCGCCCCCCCGCCCCTCCCCACACGGGGAAGGCCCCACCCTCCAGACCCCCAGGCCTGGGTGCCCGGCGGGCCCTGTGGTGGTGCCATCAGAGCCTCAGGTGCAGAGCTTTCTGCTCTTTTTGGAACCGTGACTCCCGGGCAGTCAGTGCTTCCGGGGAGAACGTACCTTCCATGGGCGTGTTGGGGTCCGGGCGGTTGGCAAACACCACGTCCACATACTCCAACTGCAGCCGCTCCAGGGAGGCTTTCAGACCTGGGGAAAGGAGTGGGGAAGGACTGTTACCATCTTCACAGACATTCCTGGGCCCTCGTGCGTGCATGCGTCTCAGGGAGCAATAGATGAAAGGGACGAGGCCCCTGGCACCGGGAGCTGTGGACGGCAGGGCGCATCTGTGGGCACGGGCCACCTAGGTGGAGAACAGCCATGAGAGAAGAGGGGGCACACCCCAAAGGGGGTGGGGTGGAGTCCACAGGCCTAATGTCCTGTGACTGCACGGAGGGGGCCCTTCCTAGAGTGGCCCGGGTGGAACTGGGAGAGCCAGGCCACCTGACACGGAGGACAGCTGCGTCGATCATCTACAGCACCGAAGGCCAGTGGGGCCCGGAACGCATGAGTACTTTGCAGCAGCTCAGAACAGAGCTGCAGAGAGGAAGTGCCAGGCTGGGGGACGGGGAAGGGCGGGCGGCAAGGCCTCCTAATCATTTGATTGTCAACGGAGTGACTGTATTACCTTGACGACAGTGACCGTGGGGGGAAGAGGCACGGAGACAACACAGGTCAGGATGAGTGAGACATCCTGGCACCTCCGCCCCTGTGCTCCCGTGTGCTGAGGCCCAGCCCGTGTCTGACACGCATCCTCACCTGGGTCCTTCCCAATTCCACTAACCCTAGATGTGGGCATTCTTACCACGCCCATTTTACAGATGCTGCCACAGAGGCCTGGGAAGTGATGTCCCTTGCTCAGGGTCAGCCGGTGGGCACAGGGCCTAGCCTAGATTGAAACCCAGGCCTGTCTGTGTCTTCTCAGGGACAACACTGCCTACCCCAGGGCAGCACGGGCCCCGCCCACCCATACCCCTGTCCCCTCCCTCACGACGGGGAGGGTCCACCCCATGCGAGCCTGGGTGAACCAGAGCACGGGCTGTCCCCAGGCTCCCAGCCTGTAGCATTGGTGGGGGAGGGGCACTGTGCGTTCTTCACTTTCGCATCCACGGGAAGATGCCGTGGGTTTAGGGGGCTGTGTGGAGCCAGGGCCCCCCTCACCTTCTATTATGTGCTTCCTGGAAAGGCCCCTCTCCGTCTCGGCTCTGAAAAACAGGCGACAGCACGTGTGATATTGCAGGCGGTTTGGGGGAAAATGTTCATGACGCAAAAGTAGGTCAGCTCATGCCACTTGTAGTCTGATTCCACTTTGGGGATAAAACCACGAGGCTATGCGGATTTGCTTGTGGAGATGACCTGGCAGAGCTGGGCTGCCTGCCCGCCACCCTGGGGAGGTGGGGCTCAGCGGGGGACGGAGGCTTCTGCTTTTCAATTTGCCCTTCTGTCTGGCTTGGATTTTTTTCTTTTGTGGCTTGGATTTTTTAAAAATTGAAAGTGAATCCCATTTCTAATTCCTATGAAGCCCATTTTGTCCAGCCCCAGAGAGAATATGGGGCCAGATCCCTGGAGGATGGCAGGAGTGGCCTGTGGCCCAGGGAAGGTGGAGTGATTGGGACAGTTCATGAATTTTCTGTGTTTTCCAGAAATTTTTAGGATGTTACCTTTGTAATCAGAAACCAACCAACCCACAAAAGTAAAAATAAAAATGAAACAAGGTTCGAGTACAAGGCAACTCAGACAAAGCTGCTTTTCTGGAATGTGACGTCCCTCAATAGGGATGGCACGAGCCAGGGCAGATGGCTGCACAAATGCCAGCCCGCCCCCTGCTTCCAGAACCAGGAGACAGGAAACTGTGCTGCCCACGTGCTGTCCTCCAGGAGGTTCCTGAGGTCCAGGACAGACCCCGTGCAGCCTCTGTTTCCCCAGGATAACTACCCCCTCCCCCGCCCAGGGGCCTCCTAAATCAGGGGTCTCTGCAGACCTGGCCCCCGGCCAGGGGCACGGTCTGCCCGTTGCACCTACTTTCCTCCCCAGAAGATCTTGGTGGTGATGACGAGGCTGGATCGTCTGCGGAACAAGGGAAGGAGGGGTGTTACTGGGCATGATCTCTTGGGGTCCTCCCTCCCCCCACCTTCCCCACTGTCTTCAGCTCTTACACAGGGGTCCTAAACCCTTCTCATCCTGGAGCATAGGGCGTGAAATGGGGCGCCTCTCTGCCATTCGATGTTTGAGGTGTGCTGAGCCCAGGGGCCTGAGGCTCCGCATTGAGCCAGGAGACAACCCACAGATGAAACTAACCTGTGGATGCAACTAACTAACCATGGAACTAGGGTTGGGCAGTGGGGGCTGGAGGGAGACGGAGTCTAGTGTGATGGAGCCTGGAGCCCAGAGGAGGGGGGACACTCGGGAGAGGGGAGGACACGGCTCAGGGAATAGAAGGCGGCTGCTGCTTCCTGGGGACTCCAAGGAGGTCAAGTGTAGGGGCTGGTGGGTGAATGCAGGGCTCTGGAGCGGATGGAGCGAGGCAAGGCACCAGGCTGTCTGGTTCTTCCTCTACTGGCTGAGACTGTTTCAGAAAAGCTGTGTGTGGGGCAGCCTCGGGGAGCGGCCTGTGGGACACTGAGGCCGGGGGCGGGGCGGGGGGGAGGCTAGGGTGGGGCTGACCCGAGAGGCAGGCAGGTGATGTTCCTGGGGGTTCGGGCTTCGGTGACTGAAAGCCAGAGGAAAGGGTATAGAGTCAGATCTCCCGCTGCAAATCCACAAGAGGCAGCGCTGACACCTTTGTGACTTTGCCTTGGAGGTACAGGTGGGCGGGGGGTCATGATGGCCCTTCCCGGCCACATTTGACCTTGACCATTCCCATAGGAGGATGACAGTGTCTCCTGGGGTCGTGCTTTTCTCTAGTGGGGGGTGTAGGGGGAGGACTGCTCAGGAAACAGCTCCTCAAAGCCAGGAGCTCCACAGCTGTCAGTGTCGCCGGCAGGGCGGGGGATGACCTAACGGGAATCTATCTCCCCGAGGTTCAACTAAGATGTTATCAGGGCCCTCCCTAACAGCCGCAGTTTCCTTTTAACTGCAAAGTGAGCAGGGATACATTTTAATATCAATTAGAGCTGAGAAGAAACAACATGGGTGGGGCAGGAGGAGGGGTGTCAGTCATCCAGGCCCCAGAGGTTGGGGGAGACTCTGAGTTTGTGCACTAGGGGAGGGGGAGGGGAGG
>NW_006780198.1:702844-708016 GCF_000442215.2 Lipotes vexillifer | reverse complement strand
GGAGGGGAGAGGCCCAGCCTTCTAACTGCTTCTGACTTTGCTGAAAATAAAAACACACAGGCCACAGGGACCCCAAAATGCAGTCAAGCGCTCAGCCTGGCCTGACTCCAGGAGGGCGGGCGGGAACTCTGCTTGACACCAGACACAAGGCTCCTGACCGGCTTTCCGGGGGAGGGGGGAGCTCGCCCCCCTCACCGTGGTGCAGGCCCTGGCTCCCCGGGGTGGCCACCCACAGTGTGAATGCTCGCACCCCCTGCAGGAAGCATGGGGCTGCCTCTATTCTGGGACGTTCTCACCTTCCCAGAAAGAAAAATTCTGGAACCGCCAGGCCTTAGACAGCCTGGCTGGTGGCACAAGGGTGATGAGGCCAACCCAGGGTGCTACACCAGAAAACAGGAAGGAACAGCCACTGGATCCTCGCCCGGGTGGCCTGCCCATACCACCCAGGACCCCAGGGTGGTCGTCTTCCCTCCCACCAGCCTCCTCCAGCCTCTTCCCTGTGCGCGTGCGCCCCGGGGATGGAGCACAGAGCAGAGTGATTACCTCCAGCCTTTCTTCTTGATGATGTTTCCTAACACCGCTTCAGCCCTGCCAAGAAGACCGAGACATGGGGACTTCATTACAGCGTAACAGAAACACCAAACCTCCCCCCACCTTGACAACCAACCACAGGGTCCCCTCTGTGAAAATGCCACTGGGGCCAGGGAGCCAGGCTGTTAATGCCCTTTGGCTCGGGAAGCTCATTCCAGAGCGAGGAGAGTGCCTGGGAGCAGCTGGGTTACTCCCCCGTGGAGGTGGCCACGGGCGTGTGCCACTTGACCCAGCGATGGCAGCTCCGGCGGAGGAGGAAGGAGCAATGTCCTGCTTGGCAAGACCAGCAGCAGACCGTTGTCCTGGCCCATTGGAAATTCACCGGGGAAGACGCTCGGCAACGTTACATGGGTGAAGTTTCTGGACACGTATATTTTTTAAAAGGTAAATTATTCACCAAGGGCATCCTCTGCGGAGACAATCAACATGTACTCAGGGCTGAATTTCCAGCCAAGTGCGTTTGAGTGTGTGTGTGTGTGTGTGTGTGTGTGTGTGTGTGTGTGTGTGTATCCCTCTTGTTTCTTGCTTCTGAACAATAGAGAGACAGATGCCATGCTGACCGCTCTCTGTTCTGCTTGGCGTCCCTCCAGACCCTGCACCAAACTGAGGCCAGCCAGGGTCATGCGTGGACCGTTCCAGCCTCGCTTGGCACTGCAGCGCTGGATTAACTTTTAAGAACTTTCTGCTTGTGGCGAAATGTTTCTGCGCAAAAAAACAACAGACGGAGAACCATCCATACCCAGCGCTACATTCCAATTATAACAGCGCCTGAGTCATCCACTCAGAAGTAAGGGGCTCTAATTTGTGAGCTGTTTTGCATACGTTCTGAATGTTCTTCATTTGCGGTCAAGATGCACAGAAAGTCACTCAGCCCTGGGTCTCTTCCTTTTATTCCTGGGTCCCTCGTTGGTGGCACAAAAGATCAGGAAAGGAGGAAGAGAGGGGAGCAGGCAGTGGTGGTCCTGGGGCTGCAGGAGCTGTAGGCAACAACTCACTGGAAGCCTGTTGCTTTCGGCTGTGAGTTCTCCTGGCCACGAATTTGGTAAGCCTCTGCCCAGCGGGGGCACAGAAATCCTGCAGCTCTCTGGGAAGCACCCAAAGCATGAGAAGCAGGGGCACTCAGTAAGACAGACGCTTGGCGCTCTGGTTAGCAAGAGGGACTCAGTGTGCTGGCCCCGGCACGCCAGCCCTGGCTGTCCAGTTAAGCTGGGGGAAGTGAAGACAGTGACGCAGACAGTGTGGCTGCCGTGAAAGGGGGGTGCTGGGCCTGGACACAGGGCCATCTGGAGTTGCCTTCCTCACGCTCTCCTGGCCAGCAAAACGGAGGCAGGCGCAGGGCCAGGGAACAGGCTGGGGTGCTCGGGATGGGGGGGACGCCTCTGGGCTTGGCATTTGCATTGGGCTTTTCCACCTCTGACCCTTCGGCTTAGCTCATCTGTCTGGAAAGCATTTCGCTCTGATGGAAAGCAGCTGCCGGTTTGGAGGGGTGGGGAGGGAGCTGTGGCATCAGGACAGAGGGCTGCTGACAGGGTCTGGAGGAAATTTGGGGGACCCAGTGGAGGCCCTTGGGGCTGTCAGATCATCAGACCAGGACTTGAGCAAAGTACCAGCTGGGGTCCTGATTCTCGGTACCCTAGGCTCCATCGAGAGAGAGCTGCAGGTAATAACCCGGAGCCTGCGAGGCAGGTGCTGGCCCTGTGGCCACAGTGCACGGGCGGTGGGCCAGGCTGAGCAGCCCAGCTGATGGGAACTTGGCTTGCCCCAGGCAGCAGGGGGCCAGAGGGAGGACAAAGAGAGAGCCAACAAATGATTTCACAAACAAAAGCTGACTTTTGGAAACCCGATGCAGGAGACTGGATGATTTGATTACAGCCAGTCTTTAAAACTGAAGCCAGCAGCCTTGGCTGAAGAGGGCTTTTACATAATTGAGTAGGAAAATTCACTGCCAAGATGGGAAGAGCAGCTCCCTGCAGCGCTCGGCTCAGCAGACCCTGCTCTCCCCAGCTCCTGAGACGCCCTGCATTCCCTGCAGCCCTAACTGCACCATTAAGATGTGAAAATATCAGGCATGTGGGGCTGCCTGCACTTCGCGGGCACGGCAGGAGAGCCCCCCGGACTACAGCTTAATCACGGCTCTCGCCCAACGCAGCATCTTTGGCACCAGAAGGGCTGTGGTCATCTTGCTGCTTGAACACACGGGCGTTTAGCAAGTGGCCAAATGTTCTGTGATTCTGGCCCCGTGAAAACACCACCTCCCCACTCCGTTTACAGTTTAGAAAAGCAGGCAGAGTGGGAGGTGCAAACCCTCTGGGGAGTAAGAGCCCCTGGAGCAATCGAAGCTCCAGCTCTTCCCAGGGAAGCTGTGGTTGGCCTGCATCGCTTCTTCCAGTGAGAAAAGGCACGTACTTGCCCGCCGCGTAGACTTCTGCGGTATCGAAGAGGTTGATGCCATTGTCGTAGGCCAAGGTCATTAGCTGCTCTGCCATCTGAAACGAGAAAACCAGGGCTGCTCACAGGCGGCACCATCTTGCCAGCCCAGGGGGAGGGCCCGGAGGCTCCAGAGCACAACCTCGTGGCCTGGGAAGACCCCCCGTGTGCCCAGGCGGCCCTGTCCCCACTGCAGGACAGGCCTGGAAGCAGCTCAGTCACAAACCCAGAGAGAAGAAAGAAGACAGGATGAATGCAGAAACAGCCTTTGCATTGTGAATCTCTTGTGAGCAGGGACCCCACCTATTAGGTCATCTCAGGGCTTAGCACCTGTGCTGAGTTGAATCGTGTCCCCCAAATTCACATCCACCCAGAACCTCAGAATGTGACCTTATTTGGCAATGGGGTTTTTGCAGATGTAATTAGTTAAGATGAGGTCATACTGCTTTAGCGTGAGTCCTACATCCAACATGAGTGGTGTCCTTATAAGAACAGACACAGACACACAGGGAAGAGGCCATGTGAAGATGGAGGCAAAGGTTAGGTAATGAGCCTGCAATCCAAGGAATGCCAAGGGCTGCCAGCCAGCAGCAGAGCTGGGAGAGAGGAACAGAACTCTTTCAGAGCCCTGGAGGCAGCGCGGCCCTGCGGACACCTTGATTTTGGACTTCTGGCCTCCAGAACTGCGACAGAATAAACTTCTGTTGTTTCATGCCACCCAGTCTTTGCTCCGGCCGTCCCGGGTAACTAACACAGCCCACAACAGGAGCCTGATAAATCTTGGCAGAATAAATGCTCTTCAAAAGCTATGGCTAGAATGTGCCTGTGATGCTGTATCCCTCTGAATTCTTCCCAGCAATGGCAGGAGGGTGAAATTACTGTTTGCAGATGGAGGAACTGTGATCCTCAGCTAGCCCTCTGGCCTTGGCCCTGCTTCGCCGGTGCCTTGCAGACCGGGGTGGATGAACGGCAACCGATGGGCAGTCGGGGCGAGGATCTGAGGCAGCCTGCCTGCAATCGACAGCCTCCTCCAAGACGCAGTGGGCAATGAACTCTGCTGGCCCGCTGGACAGTGCAGGCGTCCGTCCGAGCAGGGGTCACAGATGCAAACTCCCCCACCAGCCACTTCTCGAAGCTTAGCTCAGAGCCCCAAGCCTCCCTCCCAGTAGCTAGCCCAGGGTGCGGTGAATAATACTTAACCCTCAAAAACTGCACAGCAGAAAGCCAGCCAGCCGGGTGCAGCTTCTAGGAGCTTCTCCCAATACCAAACGCAGAAGCCCCACCGGCCAGGCAGGTAAGGAGAGGGAGGCTGGTGCCTGGCGAGGGTTAGTGGGGTGGAAGGGGGCTCAAACACTGCCAGGCGTGACCAAATCCTTTTATTTTTCAAGAGAAGCCAGAAATCCAGGATATCGGGGAGCGGGGTAAGTTCCGATATTCAAATGTTGGCAGTGAACCCCAAAGGTTTCAGATGATGAGCAGGCCAAAGCTAATCCCCATCAGTCAGCTGCTGTCTTCCGACTAGGAAAGCTCATTGGTGGAGTTTTCTGGATCCATCTGCAGGGCGGACTGGCTCCTCTCCCTCCTCTGCCTCAAGTGTAACAATGTAGCTGGAGCTCCCCTGCGTCCTCCTCAGGGTCCTCCCTCCCTCCCTCCCTCCTCCTTTCTTTGCCTCCAGAGCTGCAGGCACACCAGGCTCCTTCCCTGGTTACCTGACTTCATCCTTACTTTGCCGGGATGTGTCCCACCAGGCCGCCGGAGCTCTGCCCAGGAGAGGACCGTGTGCTGGGCCCTGCAGGTTACACAGATGGTTTAGGCATGCACGCTGTCTCCTGGGAGGGTTCTGAGCGAGGTGACCCAGGGCCAGGGCTTTTATTTTCATATTTCAGACTCACACATATTTTCTTATGTCCCCATCGTGCTCACAGGGAGGGTACCACACTGTACCACACTGTAGGTATTCTTTTGCATTTTGTTTTTTTCACTTACAATACATCCTGGAAATAGGCCCATAGCAGTTCGTGGGGACCGTCTTCATTCCTTTAAAAATTTTTAAAAAAAAATCAGGGTAAAATATACATAAAATTTACCTTTTTTTTTTTTTTTTTTTACGCGGGCCTCTCACTGTTGGGGCCTCTCCCGTTGCGGAGCACAGGC
>NW_006780198.1:672770-702834 GCF_000442215.2 Lipotes vexillifer | reverse complement strand
GGGCACGAACCCGTGTCCCCTGCATCGGCAGGCGGACACTCAACCACTGCGCCACCAGGGAAGCCCAAAATTTACCATTTTAACCTTTTTTTTTTTCTTTTTGCTGCGCCACTCAGCATCTTAGTTCCCCGACCAGGGATGGGCCGCATGCCCCCTGAAGTGGAAGTGCCCAGCCTCAATCGCTGGACCGCCAGGGAAGTCCTCTAACCATTTTCAAGTGTACACTTCAACATCGTTAAGTAGATTCACACTGCTGTGCAACCATCCCCACCATCCATCTCCAGAACTTTTTCATCATCCCAAACTGAAATTCCGTCCCCACTAAACACGAACTCCCCCTCCCCTCCCCCCGGCCCCTGGCCCCCACCCTCCTACTTTCACTCTCTGTGATTCTGGCTCCTCTAAGTGCCTCACATGGCGGGGATCATAGTCTTTGTCCTTCTGTGACTGGCTGACTTAGATGCCCTCAAGCTTCATCTGTGGTGTAATGTGGCAGAGTTTATGGGGCTGGGTTTTGAAGGGTGGTTAGGAGTTTGCCAGGCAGGCAGAAGGAGGGCAGGTGGAGCAGGGGGCATGGCAGGCAGTAGGGCTGGTGTGTGACGAGGAGCGCAGCCTGCTGTACCTGCTGCACCTGTGGTCTTGCCCGTCCTGTGCTCAGGTCAAACACCTGGCCACCCTCCACTTGGCTTTCTCTCAATCCAGGATCAAAACCTTTAGCCAGTCCTATCAGCTCCCACTTGCAAACGGATCTGGAATCTGACCGCTCCTGCCTACCTCCAACAGGGCCCATCTGGTCCAAACTGGAGCATCCCTTGGCTGAGTTTTTGCGGTAGCCCCATAACTCTCTCTGCCTCTGTCTGTGCCCCTGCCACCCCTGCTAGGCAGACTGTGGTCCACAGACCAGCAGCATCAGCATCAGAGATGCAGAATCCCAGGCTCTGCCCCAGACCTGCCTCATCAGAATCTGCATTTCCAGCAGATCTCCAGGGACTCGTGCACACGTTACAGTCTGAGAAGCACCTCCACCGGCCATACGCAGTGCAGCAGCCAGACTGAGCCTAGTAAGGCCTAAGTCAGGGCAACCTTCCTCTTTGCTAAAATCCTCCAGTGTGGGCTTCCCTGGTGGCACAGTGGTTGAGAGTCCGCCTGCCCATGCAGGGGACACGGGTTCGTGCCCCGGTCCGGGAAGATCCCACATGCCACGGAGCGCCTAGGTCCGTGAGCCATGGCTGCTGAGCCTGCGCGTCCGGAGCCTTTGCTCCGCAATGGGAGAGGCCACAACAGTGAGAGGCCCGCGCACCGCCTAAAAAAAAAAAAAAAAACTCCTCCAGTGGCTTCTATGCCACGAAGGGTCAAAGCCAAAGTCCCCACCATATCTGCTCCCTCACCTCTGACCCCATCTCTTGATACCCCTCCCATCATGGCCTCACGCAGGTGGGCACACACCTATCCCCTTGGGCTGGAACGCTGTTTCTCTGGATCACCAGGTGGCTCACTCCCTCACCCCCGCCTTCCTGGATCGTCCTGTGTAAACCTGGAGCCAACACCGCAGTCCTTCTTTCTCTGTTTTCCTATTCTCTGTGGTTGACTAAATAGTGGTTCCCCAAAGATATCAGGTCCCTGGAACCTGTGAATGTTATCTTAGGTAGAAAAAGGGACTTTGGAGGTTTGATTAAATTAAAGGAGATTCTCCTGGATGAGCTAAGTGGGCCCTAAATGCCACCACAGGTGTCCTTACAAGAGGGAGGTGGTGGGAGATTTGACACTGACAGGGGACAGGGACGTGACCACAGAGGCAGAGGCTGGGGTGATGCGGCCACGAGCCAAGGACTGCAGACAGCCCCCAGACACTGGAAGAGGCAGGAAGGATCCTCCCCTGGAGCCTCCACTGGAAGCGGCCCTGCTGACACCTTAATTTCAGCCCAGTGATACTGATTTTGGACATCTGGCCTCGAGAACCGTGAGAGAATAAATGTCTGCTGTTCTAAAGCACACAGCTGGTGGTAATTTGTTTCAACAGCCACAGGAAAGGAATGCACTCTCCAGTGTATGTTTAACCTTCAGAGATAAGATGTGCTTATGATCTGTGATCTGTCCCCCTCTCCAGACAGAGAGCAGCCCGAGGGCAGGGACCTGGAGCTCAGCGGGTGCTCAGCCGGCATGAGCTGAATGGAGGAAGAAAGAAAGATGTGAACACAATCCTAAGTACACCCAGGACAGTGCCTGGGTGACTAGGGACAGAAAGAGAATTGGGGAATCTGGGAATTTTCAGATTTTCTGATTTTTGGACACAGCTATGATTTGGGTGTAATTCCTCTTCCAGGTTTTTCTATGTGACTATATGCTTTTTCCCTGCGACACTGCAACTCTGACATACACACGGCTGTCTCTGCTGTTTTCCGTGCTCTCTCGTCATGGTTCTGTCCCCTTGTCAGTCATCAAAACATGACTTCTAAAGACTTCTGCTCTGTGGGTGCATCCTGTATTAGGTAATGGAGTTTCTATTTGGTGACTTTTCAGTTATTTCCAATGTCAAGAGTCCCGGAGGCTGGAGGCAGAAGGAACCTCAGAGGACATGTGGGCCACCTCCTGTCACCCCCACCCAGGGACAGGGAGGCCATCCTGCCCCCGCACGGTTCCCCGGAGCTGTGAGCTGGTTGTAGGCTCTGAGGCACGGAGCCCAGGTAGGACCCCTCTTCATCCCTCCCCAGATGTGACCTTGGGCACCTGCTCAGTCTTGAGGCTCTGCTTCCACGGAATGGATAATAAAACACCTACCTCCTTGGGCTGACAGAGGATTGAGAGCCATGATAAATGTAAAGTTTAGCTACTATTCTTACTGAATTCTTATTGCCCAGGCTGCTGGGAACACAAGCCCGAGGGGGAGTTTTCCACCTGAGCAGCTGTGTGAGGTCACAGAAAGGGCACTGAACTAGAGTTTGGAAACCTGATTCTGTCCGGGGCAGCTCTGGTACTTGGCCACGTGATCTGAGGTTTACTAACACCGTCTGCTCCCCGTGTCCCTGCCCAGCCCACAGAAGCCTCCCTCCCTGGGACGACAACCCACAGATATTTGCAGATGCTGCTGTGACCCCATAGGACTGGGGATGGCAACCCTTTTCTGTAAAGGGCCAGAGGGTAAATATTTTAGGCTTTGCGGATGGTCTCTGTGGCAACTACTCCACTCTGCCTCATAGCATGAAAGCAGCCACAGACCATATGTAAACGAACTGGCGTGGCTGCCTGCCAATAAAACTTTATTTACAAAAACGGGCTGTGGAATTCATAGAGGCAGAGAGTGGATAAGAGGTTACCTGGGGCTGGGGAGTTATTGCTTAATGGGTACAGAGTTTCTGTTTGGGGTGAAGGAAAATGCTGGAAATACACTGTGGTGATGGTTGCACAGCAAAGTTAATGTGCTTCATGCCGCTGAACTGTATATTTAAAAAATGGTTAACATGGTACATTTTATGTTATGCTTATTTTAACCACAAGAAAAGTGGTTAAAATGGCAAATTTTACATTTCATATATTTAAGAAGAAAGAAAAAACAAAAACAAAACAAAACAAAAAAACAGGCTGGGGACCAGATTTGGCCCCCAGGCCATCACTTACTGACATTTCCTGAGTCCTGCCGGGGAACGCCACTTTGCCATAGTAAACCCACCAGTTCCTTGTTTCTGTGTCTCTCTGGCATCTGGGTGTGGCATCCTGCACACAGGAGGTAACTCTAAAAACAGGACTTTGTGTCTGGATTCTGTGGCATGCCAAACGCTTTCCTTTGGACATGAAGTTTGCAAGGAACACAGTGTTCCAGGTGGGGTCACCCAGCCGGAGCGGGGTCCCAGCCTGCGCCGCTCTGGGCTTGGGCAGCACACGTGTTTCTCTGCAGCCCAGGAGGGTCCTTGCTTCCTGTGGCGCCAACCGCACTGGTGCAGACCAGGCAGCCAGCTAAAGAATAAAGTCCAGGCATTCTTCCTCTGAACCGCGGAGAGGTGGGCCCCTCAGACTTGATGTGTTGATTGTTTGGGACACTAACTGTAGGGTTTAATAGGAAAATTCCGCTGGCTCTTTCACTCATCATTTTCACCCGCCAGGACCTTTTAGAACCCTGAATCCGTCATGTATTGTATCCACTGTCCTCCCAGCTTTGTGTCATCTGGAAACGACTTCCATCATTTTCATACATGTCACCATGTCCCTGATGGAGCCACGGTGAAGGCCGGAGCCAGCTGTGGCTGCCATTGGATCATTAATCAATACTCTTTGGGTGTAATGGATCTGTTGGTGAAAAAGTCACCTAATTGGACGGTTACCATCCGGCCACTTCTCTGTATCTTTCCCACAAGGACAATGCACACAGCATAGCTAATGCCATTAGGAAATGAAGTCACATCCTCCACAGAATTCTTCCACATCGAAAGGGTAACAGGCGAATTAGACACCACACACTTATTTGGGGTAGACCACGTGGGCTCCGGGGCTCCAACCTTCTAAGTGCTTGGAACCAATCTGGTGGCTGAAGGTGAAACAATTCCTTGCATCTTAAAAACTCCTGACTTTACCTGAGATAGCCCCCAGAACCTTAAAGCCAGGGCAAATAGTTCTATAACAGCTACTGTCATGAAAGAAAAAGGAACAAGAATGCAAATTAAATGCATGTAGATTTCGATGGAAGCCAAGCTTTCCCTTTGAAAAACAACTGAGCAATGACAGTTACAAGGTCTCAAGTGAACTCACTTATTCATGCTTAAATGCAATCTTTCCAGTAGCAAGTAGAGCAGACATGAAGACAGCTTCTTGTGCAGAGGTTCAGAGCTCTCTGAGCAAAACCACTGTTCCCACTCCACGATATTCACTCCCTGCCCAGAAGTGCACACCGGGCTGGGAACACTGTCTTCTCCAGGACAGACACTGGCTGCACTGAATCCCAGTTGTGGAGAGAGAAGCCCCAGCAAGTACATCCCATGGCAGTGCATCCCATTCACGATGGCTATGGGGCATGCGCAGTTAGGAGCTTGGTCAAACGTTCAGCCACTCGGTCTTTGGTTTGCAGCAAAATTTCCAGGGTCTGCATTCTAAATGACCTCAACAGATATTTATTGATGTTTCAAATTCACGTGCGCATCCTCTGTAGGAGTGGCAAAGAACTGCATCGGGCTTGATGATTTGGAAAATGTGCTCCCCCTGAATTCCTCTGGCTAACCGTGAGATAGGTGTTATGCAGGCGAGGAACCTGATTTCTGGGACTTTAAGGGACTTGCTGAAGCCCCAGTGCACCCAGCTGCTGGGTGTTGGCGCCACTACGGTGCTCACCCTTCCTGTTGTCCCCCAGGGCACCCTGGAGAAACAGTAGGAGGGGAGCCAAGGCTGCTGCCCTGAGCACTGACTACCTGGTGCACTTCGCATAATTTACCACGTGCCTGGGCATGGGCGGCCCTCCCCGGGGCCTGGGGGAATGAGGGAGCCCCATCTTACCTCGTCCGTGATCTGGCCTCCGAAGGTCACCCATGTTCCTGATAGGAGAGATACAGTCTCAGGTCAGAGAATGGCCCCGGGAAGCTCAGTTCTCCCCAGGGCGCTTGGACCTCGGGCTGCAGGGCACAGTGGGGCAGCCACAGGCTGCCACGCTGCTCTGCGGGAGCGTGTGCTTGGCATGCGTGGACACCTGGCCTTTGGGGCATGAATCCTTCTCTTGGAGCCAAGGAACCAAGGGGATAGTAAGTGCCCAGAGCAGGCAGCTGACTGCAGGGCTTTGACATGCTCATTGGCGCTCAAGCCGCTGCAGCTCCTATTCCAGGGACATGCCGTGGGCAGCGGTACCAGGGCTGTCTCCCTGAAGATGTGCAGGGCTGACAGCCATGCCCTAGCACTTGCTGGGTGGTGTGTGTGTGCGTGTGTGTACGTGTGCACCGTGGAGGCGGAGAGACAGCGTGATCTGGGAACAGAGCTCATATCTGGCAAAAGAAGAAAAAGGGCAAAATCTGACTGCCCCTCATGAGGGACTCTGTCACGTAAGGCAAGGAGATGCTGGTTCCCCAGGGGCAGGGTGCTTCCCTGATTTTCTGCTGCTGGGCAGTGGGCTGTGTGTGCTGAGGGCCCTGGTACTCCCCTTACTTCCCCTGCTAAGGCTGCATCTCTGCCCTCCTCCCTCTCATAGGCCCCTCCCCAACTGCCTCTTGGTTACCATGGCAACCGAGCATCTTCCCTCCCCCCCGCAATCCTGGCTCTGGGTGCAGCTCCCTCCGCCACCCCCGGCCTTCCTGCCACCCCCGCTTCCTTGCGCACCACTGGACCAAGAGGACCCCACACTCACCGAGCCCCAGGCAGGAGACCCGGAGGCCGGACTTGCCCAGGTTCCTGGAAAACAAACGTGGCGTGAGTTCTCAGCGGCCAGGGCAGAAACCATTGTTTCTACTGCCCAGCCTCCCGAACTGCCCACCCACCTCTTTTGAGGCTCTGAAGGCAAGGGGTCCTTTGGAGAGAGGCCTGCTGCTAGCCTACCCTGGGGGAAAAAGGGCCAGCCAGGGTAGAGCCACGTCGCTGGGACAGGCCACGCTGTGGCCACGGCAGGGCCCCAGGAGCCACCTCGGGGAGAAAACATGGAATGGACCCCATCTTATTTCATGGGCTGAAACAAAATTGGCGCAGGCCTTGTGGCCCCGAACGCAGGGTGTCCTCTTGTAAGAAGCTTCTCTTTCCATTTCCTTAGTGTCGCGTCTGTGGTTTTGTGTATCTTTACTCCGTCTCTCCGAGGACTGGAGGAGAAGTTAGTCCCACATCACCTGGGCCACACGGCCCTGGGCCCTGTCTCTCTGCAGGAGGGAGTGGGGGCAGATGAGAGCCCTGTTGAAGGGCACTGGTGCCCAGAGCAGGCCTGACCCCCAGCCAGGGACGCTCAGGAGGGCGAGAGCCAAGATCCCCTGGCAGCACACGTCCTGATCAGACCCAGTGGCCACAGCTGCACAGACTGTCCAGGGCTCCATCACAGGCCCCCTGAGGCGCCTGCCAGATGGGGCGCATCCTGGGGTCCACGTGGGTGAGCTGCAGGCTGTCATTAATGTCCTTAGCGGGTCATGGAGGGCAGCAGTGTCCTGCTGAGGGCTGGGATGCCGGTCCGTCCTGGCCTGTCCATCTTGCACAGGCTGCCTGGGAGCCTGCAGGGCAGCGACACGTCGGGTGTCACTGATCCCCCGACAGCTCTGTCGGGCAGGTGCTCCTCTTTTCCTGATATTCCCATTTTACAGAAGAGCACACTGGAGCTGCGATTTCACCCAGGCTCTGAGAACATGCTCCTGCATTCCCGGCCCTTAATGGGAGCTGCCCAGATGGTGAGGTTGACGAGCGGCAGAGCGGGAGTCCACTTCCCTCATGAGATCCCACTGCTGGCATCCCGGTCCTGGGACCAGCCCGGGGTGCGATACCCTTCTAGGCAGTGGGAAGCCAGAGAGCTGTGAGAGATGCAGTGGGTGAACCCCAGCCTCCTTCCCGAGGGCCGTCCGGCATTTCTAACTTCAGTGGATGCTGTGTCCTGTTTTTCTACCCTATGTGGCCCCTGGGAAGCAGGTGTGGGGCTGAGCGGGACCTGCCCTTCTCTGACATGGGCCCACTATGACCTTCTGCAGCCTGGGTTTCCCTGGTTACAAGATCCCTGGACCCTGCCCACATTACAGGTGGTCGTTGGTCGGGGGTGGATAGAATAAACTTGTAAGCGGTTTGATAACAGCCTGTCACCAAATTTAAAGTAGTTCTAAATGGCCCAGCTTTCTTGTTAAATTTCCCATTAAAACCAGCCCAGCCATCGGCCCACTGTTCCTACAGGGAATGCTGGGATTTTTCCCTGAGGACATAATCACAGCTGGTTTCTTTTTCGGGGAGGGGAGCAGATCGGCAGTGGCTACAAGCAGAGGCTGTGAAGCTGGAGTTCAAATTCTGCTTTGACCTTCCAGGCTGTATGCCTGCCCCTGGGCATGTCATGTAACTGCCTGATGCCTCGGTGGGCTCATCTGTAGAATGGGCTCGAGATGCTGCCTCTCTCAGGGGGTGGCCATGAGGATGAAATGGGATAACACATGTGCCTGGGGCACAGGGTCACAGAGAGCACAGAACGGGGGACAGCAGCCTTTTCCTTAAACGAGAAACAACGGACAAATCCAACAGGCTTTAAATGTTACCGTGTTAAAAAGGGAACTGAAGTTTCCCCTTGTTTTTTTTCCCCCACAAATCAGTGAAATAATCTACTAGTGCCCTCAGCATTGCTTGCGTATTCCGACCCAGAGACACTTGGTTTGTGACCCTAGAAAGAGGCACGATTTGTAACTATGTGAGGTGATGGATGTTAACTAAACTGACTGGGGTGATCGTTTCACAATAGGTAAATGTATCAACCCATTATGTTGTACCTCAAACTTACACAAGGTTATGGGTCAATTATATCTCAAAAATAAAAAACTGGGGAAAAAATACTTAGAATATTCTTGATCTACCTTCAGATTTGCTATGAGAGATTTTCAAATACAAAATATGCATGAAATTCAAGGGCCGAGTAGTCAGACACATTCTTCAAAAGTTTTCTTATAAAGTTTAAACCACGCTTGGATTTATGTCGCTTGCTAAGCAGAGAGTAAACTTGTGTATTCTTGTGTTTAAGGAAATTGGAATTCAAAAGGAATTAAAAAAGAAAGAAAGAAAAGCACAATGGCATCACCAATAGAGCCTGCATCAGGCCAGCTCCATTTAGCAGATTAGGTAAATTTTCTCACACTGGCTAGAAAATGCTTGTGGTGAGAAATTAGAACGTTGCTTATGAGCAGTCTGGTAATGGGGCAAAAAGGACTAAAAATTGAAATCAGTGGTCTTAACAATTTTGGGGTCACAGACCCCTTTGAGACACTCCTTGCCTGGAAATGCTCACAGACACAAAAACCTTCAGAACCTTGTTTGCAACGCCCAGGCATTCGAAGGCCTGGGTACGTGGTCTAGATAAATCCGGTGCCGGAAGGGAGGCTGAGCCCCGGCCTCTGCAAAACCACCCCCACCCCCCACCCCCGTGCGTGATGGTGGGGGAACAATTTCCCGACGAGGCTCTGTTGAAGGTCAAGTTCTAGGCATGTCCTCCTGCAACTGCCCTTTATCACAGTGGAACCAAGCGCTGGCACGTGCTGTGTGTTCAGGGGATGGGCGGCTTTAGCAGCAGACAGGTGAGGACGCAGGACAGCAGGCTGAGCCCACCTGTGCCTGTGCCTGAGGAGAGGTGACATCCCTCGCACACCAGAAGGGGCTCCGAGTTTCCTCGGACGGACGTAGAGTGTTTGGCGATGCAGCTGCAGCTCCACCCACCACCCACAGGAATAATTTAGCAAAACTAGGACACCCAGCGATGCTGCAATTAACCCGCTCAAGTTGTTTCCATGTTAAAATGATGGTATTAGTTCTGCCATCCGCTGCCAGGCCTCGGGAGAAGGAACGAGAAGGGACAGGGATCTCAGGGCTAGGAGCTTTAGAAATACGGCAGCTCAGTGCGGGGCGGGGGGGGGGGGGGGGGCCTCTCGGCTGCTCCCCCTCACCCCCCTGAGGCCTGGAGAGAAGCAATGCGTGCTGCCACCCTGGGGTGGATGGTCACCGTGGGAACCGGCCTCTGCTCTCAGCAGTCATGTCCCTGTGATGTCCTGACTTGGAGTGCAAGGAGCAGAAGGAGTGATAGGGGCCGGCTCCATACTGATGAGGGACAGGAAACACACAGATTGTTGGAGGATCATGAGATGTCATCCACTCTGCTGAAAGGCTCCAGAAAGGTGGAAGACGGCAGGGGGGGGGGGGGGGGGGGGGCAGAGCTCAGCAGATCACAGCCGCGGGTGGACCAGGGCTGGTGACACGCTGCCACTTGAAACTTTCAACACGCGAAGATCATTTCCTATAGCTTTTCCTCCCCTAATTAAAACCTGACATCATGATAAAATAGTTGGCTAAATCTCTCAACCCCAATAATGTTAGTCTTTATTAATTTGCCTCATGTCCCTCCTGGGGTCTGGAAAAATGGCTAATGAGGACTCAGGGATTTAACCTTTGCTGGAGGAAGACAGTTGACGCCCATCACATAGCCCCCTGACGCGCTGCACCCCTAAACACTGCACCTCAGACTCCGGGCAATTACAAATCCTGTAAAAATAGCTGTTCAGGGCCTTTAACTTCAGCCATCTGGGTGGAGGACAAAAATATGATCAGGTGATGGAAAGCAACTGGGTCTTGATGAGCTGACTTGATGGACAGGGTTGCCAGGGCATTTTCTGGTTGGTTGTCACCCTGCGGGGGATTGTCTGTTTTCAGCCCCCAGGCTCCAGGCTCCCTAAGGACAGGCCTGGACTTCCGGGTCTTTGCTATCAGATTGTAGCTGGCAGCTGCAGGGTCCCAGGGGTGCTTATTGGTGTAACGTGGGGCTGAGAAGTCCAGGCCCTGGGGCCAGACCCTCAGGATTAAATGCTGGTCCCTCTCCTTGCTCACGGGGCTTGGTGTACCCCTTCCCCCGCACTGAGCGCCCCTGGCAAGAATGTGGCACCCTGGTGCAGGCCACACACCTTCAGCGTCACTGTGAAGGGCTAGCTTCTGAAGGAGGTGGTCAGAATTGGGGCAGATCTGGATCAGGTCCCCTGCAGCTCCTGCCTGCATGCACCCTGGCTGTGGCTCTGGGATAGTCATTATGGAGCAACCCCATGAGACAGCTACCCCAAGGCAGGCACCTCATGCTCAGCAAGGGGATCCAGTGGTTTGGATTCTGGCTCCCGTTTCAGCTGATATGAGATTACAAATCCTACAGGGAAATGAACCCACCTTCCTCCTGCCGCTGCCAAGAAAAGCTCCCCAGGCCCTGCCATGTGTAAGGACAGGCGGGGGTCCCCCACTGTGGAGGAGCTGGGGCTGGAATCTGAGCCCACTTCCTCAGACTGCAAACCCTCTGGCCCAACGACCACCTCCCTTTACTGCCTGTCTTGCCCTCCCTGCCTCCATATGTGCCACACACACACACATTCACATGCATGCACTCACACACAGGTGCACACACAGACGCACACATGGAGATGCACACACACAGGTACACACACGGAGATGCGCGCGCACACACAGGTGCACACACAGACGCACAAGTGGAGATGCGCACACACACACGTGCACACACGGAGACGCACACACACACAGGTGCACACACGGAGACAAACACACAGAGATGCGCACTCACACACAGGTGCACACACAGATGCACACATGGAGAGATGCACACACACAGGTGCACACACAGACGCATGAATGGAGAGGTGCACACACACACAGGTGTACACACAAATGCACACACGGAGGGATGCACACTCACAGGTGCACACACGGAGATGCGCACACAGAGAGATGTGCACACACAGGTGCACACATAGATGTGTGCTCACAGACACACACAAACGCACACACACAGAGATGTGCACACACAGGTGCACACATGGAGAGATGCACACACACAGATGCACACACGGAGAGATGCGCACACACAGATGCACACACACAGACGCACACACGGAGAGATGCGCACACACAGATGCACACAGAGATGCGCACACACAGATGCACACACGGAGAGATGCACACTCACAGGTGCACACACACACAGATGCACACACGGACATGTGCACACACACAGGTGCACACACGGAGAGATGCGCACACACAGGTGCACACACAGACGCATGCACGGAGAGATGCACACACACACAGGTGCACACACAAATGCACACACAGAGGGATGCACACTCACAGGTGCACACATGGAGATGCACACACAGAGAGATGTGCACACACAGGTGCACACACGGAGAGATGTGTGCTCACAAACACACACACAAACGCACACACACAGAGATGTGCACACACAGAGACGCACACATGGAGAGATGCACACACACAGACGCACACATGGAGAGATGTGCACACACAGACGCACACACACAGACACACACAGAGATGCACACACACAGATGCACACACGGAGAGATGCACACTCACAGGTGCACACACACAGATGCACACACACTGGTGCACACAGTAATCTTAAGCCCTCAGGCTCCTTGACATATCTGATCCTCAGTGGATTTTAGGAGCTTGGGAGGGAAATCATGTCAATAGCCACATTTTCCATTTACAGAGTGCTTCGTATTTTTGGAAATGGTCTCACTTGTACTAACTCCTTTGATATCCTAGGACTGACTTAAAAGTCCCAGCAGATAACACGAATCTAAACTAAAAAATAGATTCTGTTTACTCCTAGCCTTTGATTCCCACTGAACAAAAGCTATAAACCACCAGAGCTTCTAGAAGAGAGAATTCTGCTCTGGACGGTCCTCACTGAATTTAGAGACCGGGAACAAAAGCCTTGTAGCCCAGAGGCCCATAAAAGAATGCCAAATGTTCCCCAAGGACCAAGGAAGGAAAGATGCGGGTGGAGACGCAGAAGGACCCAGTTATTCCAGAATTCGTCTCAAGGACGCCTGGGACTTATGACACGGCTCCTTCACATGAGGTCCAATTTCTGGGCATTGGTTTTGTTTCAAGCCACACTGCTCAGCTGTTAAAGATCCATTCTCTCAATACTTTTCAAGTTGGCACCAACACCAGCTAGAAACCCAGACATTCTCCTCAAACACAACCAGACTCTTCTGTGGCTTCTTCTGAGGCTGGCCTGTGAGATTTGAGTCACTGAGAGCAGAGTTGGGAACCAGGGACCTAACTTAGCTTTTCCAGCTCATGCAGACTGTTTGTTGTAAGAACTCCCCTTTCCCCAGGAATACCATTCTCGAAGCTCTGAAGGCTCTAAGTGAAGAGAAACTCCTGAGTGAGTAAGGCTAGACCTCTAGCCTGGTGACCCGCAACCCTGCCCTCGCGGAGCCTTGGTACAAAGCCAGCCCTCCTTTTCCACGTGGGTACATCCACCGGGCACCCGAGCAAGGCCCTGGACGGAGAAAGGGGGGCATACAAGGAACAGCAGGAAGGCCCCTGCCCCCTGACACTGGTGCTTTGCACGCTCTCTACGTACTAGTCACGGCGAGCATACCCAGAGTAGGTGGGGACTGGCCGAAGCAGAGGGACACACAGCAGCCTGGACTGAGCCCTTAGCAGGGAACTCCGGCTGTGGCTCTGTGCCCTGTGGAGCATTAGCCCCATCTGTAGAGGGGCCCAGGCCTGGGGTCGGGCTCAGTCGAGGGGGGAAGATCTAATTCCATCACGTGGTTCACCCAGTATCCCTGACTATTAAACTGAGGTTTGTCAAGGTGGCTTAGCTGCAAAGGCATCAGATCACCCACGGGGCATCTTTGGGGACTGTGTGCCCAGGGGGAGGGCAGGGGTCTGTGGCCGGTGCCCTGGGGTTCCCAGAAAGAGGAAGCTTTACCTGGCGTCCAATCTGGGGCGGGGGGGCACTCAGCTATAGTGACCCCTTCCAAGAAAGGAAACAAATGAGCAGAAGGAAAGAAAGGCATCATCATCCTCTGTAGCCTGACCCTGAGCCTTGATTTTATTTCTCCCCCCATCTGCAAAGCTCCCCCGGACGGGGGTGGGAGGGCAGCCCCCGCTCCGCACAGCCACCCCACGCCGCGTACCTATACTGCATCCCGGGGTGCATCACGCTGGCCTCGCCTGTGCTCAGGAGGCTCTGCACCGACAGCTGTCCCAGGCTCCGGGCCACCATGGCCACCGCGCGGAAATGGCCGCGGGCGCCCAGGCTGGGGCTGCTGGCTGCCGGCCGGCCCAGACGCTCCTCGGGGCCCCGGCCCTTGAGGCCATGCTCCGAGCACACGAAGGACACCTGCATGTTTCCGGCGCTCAGCTCCTGGCCACGTCCCCCCTCCTTCCGGGCTCCGAAGTCACCTGCCCCTGGAAGCCCTGCTCCGCCTGGGACAAGACTTTATCCCAGAAGGTGAGGAAGCCACCAGGTGTTGCTTCAGGAGTGCAGATTTCTGATGCAGAAGAGCCTGTGCGCTCTCCAGGGGAAGGGGGTGAAATTTCCAGAAATGTGCTAGAAAAGACCTGATCAGATAGAACTCAGAAATCGAGGGGTGGGGAGGATGCCATTGCCTCTCCCTTCTCTGCGGGTCCTTCCTCTGCCCACCCTGGTCTGGCTCTGTCCGCCCGAGCCCCCAGCCCAGCTGTGTTCGGCAGGGCTGGGCTGGGCTGCCAGTAACTCACGACCAATGAGCGGCACTGCTGCCCCCTGACAGCAGGAGGAAGAGGGAGGGCGCCTCCCGTCCGGGTGGCAGCCCAGGGCTTCGGGGAGCAGCTGCTTCTCCAGGCTTCCCCGAGTCTCTTGGAGGGAGCCTGGCGTCCACCCCTGGCTCTGCGCACTGTGGCTCTTGGGACTCCCACCAAGTTAACGAGGTGACCAGCTAGAGGCATGGGAGGTGCAGGAGGTGATTCGTTATTAATGACGCGGATGCACAAGCCGCCCCGATCGCCCTGGCCGATCCCCGGGAGGTCGGCGCCGGTGCTCCAGGCTAACAGCTGCTCAGCCAGGACCGCACGAGGCAGGCACTGCAGCCAGGTGGACAGCTGAGCGTGCAGGCAGCTGGCCTGGCCAGCTCTGTTCCCTGGTGGTTCTCACCCAGGAAAGTGGGGCTGCCACCAGGGTTCAGCACAAGAAGTCCGATCACCAGAAATCTGGAGGAGAGAGGACCATTCTGTCTAGATGGTAACAACGCAGGTGACGTTAGAAAAGAAGCCCGGGGTCAAGGGGCCAGAGACCTGAGAAGCTCCAGCACTCCGCACGGTACTTAGCTCTCGGCATGTGCTCAATAAATACTTCTGGAGTGAATGAATGAATGGATGGATGGATGAATGGGCGAATGAATTGATGAATGAAGATCCCCCTGCTTTACCCCATCCTCCTTTCCCACACTCATGGGATCAGGATGAAGACAGAACAAAGCTCACGGGTTTCCTGAAACCCAGAGAGATGCCCCTGTTGGCAGGAAGGGCTGGCTTTGCCCTCTGACCCCGAGCATGCCACTCTCACTCTGCAGGGTGGCCCTGGCCAAAGCTGCCTTTTGGATCTCATCTTGCCCTGCGGGAAGGGCTGAGAAAGCATGGTGGATGGGAGGCAGGTGGTCAGGGGTCTAGCTCAGGCTCTGCTGCTAATTCTCTGTGTGATCCAGGCGGGTGTCCTGCTTTCTCTGGGTCCCTGGGTATCCACTGACAGAATAAGGTGGCTGGCCTGAGGACCACGCTGTCCCTCCCAGCTTGGCTCTGCAGGAACCTTCCACACCTGCTGGCTGTCCATCCTGTGCTCTGATGGGACCCAGAGAGGAATCCACCCAGAGATGTTCACAGTAGATGGTGGCTGAACTTGCTCTCAGCTCTGGCCCTGCCTTTTTGACACAGAAGTTAAGAATAAAACCTTGTTCCAGTCTCAGCCTCCCTGCGCCTGAGCTGGGCAGCCTCGGGCAAGTGACCCCCCTCTCCGAGCCTCAGTGCTCTTGTGTCCAACTCAGGTCACAAAGGCATGGCCAGATCACGCCTGCAGAGCACTCACACAGGGGTCTGGTCCTTGGGAAGCACTCCCACGGTCCCTCGGCAGAAGGGAGTGGCTTTCTGGCCATGGAGTCAGGATAGACTCCTGTGTGAGACCCTCCCCCATCCCCACCAGTAAGAATACCCCTTCTGTCCTCCCCGTGGCCTGACTCGGCAGCAGGAACCACCCCTGAGGTGGGGACCTGGACCTGGGCATAGAGGCCTGGGGGGGGCAGAGCTGGTGCCTTTGCCCGGGGACCCTGGCAGCTCGCAGACGCTACCTGTGGAGGCCAGTGGGGCCCCTCAGGACCCACAGGCCGGCTCTGCCTTTCCTCTTCCACCTGCCCGTAAAAACCTCGGGGCCTGGCTGGCCTGGGTCCCTGAGCTCAGGGTAGGGTGGGGCCCTCCCTGAGCCCCTTGGGTGGGTGGGGGGGCGGGAAGGAGGAAGGACAGCCTGCGGTGCTGACCCTTCCACCTGCCGGAACCTTTTACTTGAAGACAAGAGGTCCTGGCCCTCAGGAAGCCCACAGGCCTGCCAAAGAGCTGCAGGTGGCAAAGACTCTGCCTTTCACTCCTCCCCAGGCTCGTGGAGCTCATGTCCACGGCAGGGATGCTCAACACCTGACCAGGATGCTAGAGGAGCTTGTTGCAAATGCAGATTCCTGGGCCCCGGCCACAACTACTGAATCGGTAGCTCCGGGGCTGGGCCTGGGAAGCTGTGTTTTTATCAGGAGCTTTGAGTGGTGCTGTGCACTGGCTGAGAGGATGTGGAAATCCCCTGCTTCATCCCACCTTCTACTGTTCTCTGTGCTCTGGCAAACTGTCAGATCCTACAAGGGCTAGCATTTTACTATTCCTCCGGGGCTGCTCTTAACCAGATGGGGTGCTTTAAGCTTTAAGAGAGATCCACAAAGACTTAGTCACCACAGTGTGTAAAAGGTCACCCGCCTGACCCCCCAATCCAGCATCTCTAGGTATGTACCCAGAGAACTAAAAACATACGCCCACACAAAAACTTGAACACATTATGTCCACAGCAGCATTACTCATCACAGCCCCAAAGTGGAAACAATCCAAATGTCCATCAACTGACGAATGGATTAAAAAAATGTGGTCTATAGCCGCACAGTAGAATGTTATTCAGCCATACCAAGGAATGAAATACTGATAGATTCTACGACATGGATGACCCTTGCAAACATCATGCTGAGAGAAAGAAACCAGTCACAAAATGTCACATATTGTACGATTCCATTCATATGAAATGTTCAGAACAGGCAAATCCATAGAGACAGAAAGTAGATTAGTGGTTGCTGGGGGCTGGGGGGAGTGGGGAATCGGAACGATAGCTAATGTGGGTGAAGGATTTCTTTTTGGGGTGATGAAAATGTTCTAAAAAATGGGTGACTTTTGGACAACTGTTTGCACTAAAACCATTAAATTGGATGCTTTAAATGGGTGTGTGGTATGTGAATTATATCTCAATAAAACTTACCAAAAGGGCTTCCCTGGTGGCGCAGTGCTTGAGAGTCCGCCTGCTGATGCAGGAGACGCGGGTTCGTGCCCCGTTTCGGGAAGATCCCACATGCCGCGGAGCGGCTGGGCCCGTGAGCCATGGCCACTGAGCCTGCGCGTCCGGAGCCTGTGCTCCGCAAATGGGAGAGGCCACAACAGTGAGAGGCCCGCATAACGCAAGAAAAAAAAAAACAAAAAAACAAAACAAACAAAAAAAAACCCATGGCTGCTGAGCCTGCACATCCGGAGCCTGTGCTCCACAACGGGAGAGGCCACGACAGTGAGAGGCCCCCAAAACGCAAAAAAAAAAAAAAAAAAAAAATGTCAATGACTTCAAAAGTCTCTGGGCCTTCACTCTTGCTGTGCCCTGTGGGAGTGCCCTTCCCATTTCTCTGCTTTTGAAATCCTTGTCGACCTCTCTGGCATCAGCTGAGATAGTACATGCAGTGTGAAGCACTCCCCCGCCCCCCGCAAGCACCAGTAACCTTTCCTTCCTCCCAGTATCGCGGACCTCAGCCTCCCCAGTGATACCAGGGGCCTGAGAGCCACAGCAGGAAGCAGCCCTCCCAGATTTCGGCAGCAGTCAAGCCTTCACTCTCGCAGGACCTCCTGGGCCTGGCCTGGTGGTAAAGTCCCCAGCCCCGACTCCATTCCACTATAACGTGTTGTGGGGATGATGGGAATGGACATTTGACCTCAGAACCCGCCCAGGGAATCCAGGACAAAGGTGTCTCTGGGTCCAGCAGAGAACTGCCAAGAGGGGAAGTCGGGTAGGTGGGTTTTCACAGCTGGCCAGAGTCTGTAATTTTTCATGTGCCCCAGACAGGGGTCACAACTCATAATATTCTTAGAAAATCACAAGAATTAGACAAGAATGGAAAGCTGAAAGCTTAAGACCTTGACCCGAACTTGCCACAATTAAATGTCACCCCCAAAGGGTCTCTCCTTTCAAACACGTTTGGGTGGAGAAGTGAGTCCCAGACACGGGCTGGTCGACTTGAAATGGGCTTTGCGCAGAAACATCGAGTGTGGATGGTTGATTTTGATCCACAGCAGATTCTAGGTTCTTTTTCTGCCTCTCCAGTACCTGCTATTGTTAAAACAAAGCAGCTGGTTCCTGCTGTGATTAATCAGAGGGGCAGCCACCCCAATTAAAAGCTCTGCCGTGTTCATAGAGTGCCACCAAAGAGAGCTTCTCGGGACAGAAGCTTCCTGTGTGGTGCCTGGCATCCACCCCCCACCTGTCCCAGTTGAGGGATGGGGAGATAAGAAAGCTGGGGCCCAGCCAGATCCTTCCCCCAAGACAGTGACAGGTTCACAGTAGGAAGGGACACGACCCTCCCTGCACAGAATGAGGTCTGTGGAAGCCTCAAGGCCTGGAGTAGGAGTTTTAGGGATGGCTTTTAAATTTGGGGGGGCCGTGCCCCTCGACTGGACCAGGCGGGCCCTCAGCAGTGAAAATGGGGAGTCCTAACCACTGGACCACCATGGAATTCCCTAAAGATGGCTTTTCAAAGCACGGACTGCAGCAGCAACTCAGGAATGAGGATGAGCCTCGGCTGTGCCCTGCAGAGGACTGGGTGCCTCCCCTGTATCAGTAAGGTTGCCCCAACTGTGTTGTGTCCTGATTTGTACTCGACAGTGACTTCCTGCCCAAGGTGGGGGCAGCTGCTGAAGAGTTGGGGGCCACCCTGACGGAGCAGTGGGATGGGAGGTCCTTGGCCCCTGAGGTTTCTGAGAGCAAAGGATGGCAGACTGGTGGCCTTCCTGGAGGAGGTGTTCTCTGGTACGTGAGAGCGGAAGCCCCCTTGGGGGCTCAGTGCTGTGGCTGTGCTTCCTTTGGGAGCTCACGCCCCAGTCACGCCCAGCGTTACCCGTCCTAAAAGGCAGGAAGGCAGGTCAGCCATGAATTGGCCCCTCTTGCTTCTTAGTTGCTGCCGTGTACTAAGTGGCTGTACCCAGGCCAGAGTAAACGCTTCTTGCACCTTTTCTCTTTTCATCCTTAGAAGCACCTTGGAGGCATAACAACAGCGACAATGGCCACAGCGCTAACACTTACATGGTGCCCGCTGAGCCCCAGCCACTGTGCTGAGAGCTTTGCGAGCAGCTCACTAAGTTCCCACCACAACCTTCAGCTGGGCCCTGCGGTGCTCCCGTTCACTGGATGACACCGAGGCACAGAGAGGTCAAGGAAGGGAGACTAACACTGGGCCCGTCCTCATTTCACAGCGGAGGCTCCTGCTCTCAGACCCCCAGATTAAAGGATGAGGGTGGGGACGCTGCCTGGCACCATCTGCGGGTCTGACTGAGCTGTGCCAACCCCTGCCTTTCCAGGTGGACGGCAGAGAGCCAGTCAGCCAGGGTTCCTGTCCTTGCCCAATCAGAGGAGCCTCTTGGGGGCGGATCCCCCAAATCTCTGGGCAGGGCCTGAGGATCCGCGTTGCTAACAGGTGACCCCCTGATTCCCGCTGCCAGGCGGGCCTGGGAGACACTGAGTTGTGCTGTGCGTTGGTTACAAAGCCACGCACCAGCAGTTGTGTTAGGATCGCTCAGCCCTTCCCGTCCCCGCCCGACACAGGGGAGGGAGAGGCTGTTATGTCCCTGTAAAGGCAGGGGAGCTGGGGCCGGAGGCCCAGGACCCGCAGAGGGATGGGTGGCTGTCTCCAGGCCTGGGACCGCCGCTGGGCCCCAGCACGGTGGCCACTGCCAGCAGAAGCAGACCCGGTACAAATGCAGGCCATGGGCGGCTGACACCACGGTCCTGGGCCGGCCCTCCACGGGGGCCCACGAGGGACCCCCGGATCATTGCACGGCAGCTCGTCCCGAGTGACTGGCTCGTCTCGCCACCTCCCTCCCCGCTCCCTTCCCATCTGCTTTCCAGGTGCTATTGTTTCCGCCCATGAGATTCCAAGACTGGGGTTTCTCTCCCACCAGGAGCCAAGCCGGGAGCCCTAAGTTCCATCATTATCTCCTTTAGTCCTCAGGACACTTCTGTGAGGAAGTAACTATAGTTTCTGCTTTCCGGATGGGGACACTGAGACACAGAGAGGCCAGGTGACTTGTCCAAGTTCATACAGGTACCGGCAGGGGGGCCAGGATTCCCCTCAGGATACTCAGTGATGTCCCTGCAGGCTCAGGAGTTGAGTCAGCCCTTGGGACCCGCTGTGGGTTGAAATGTGACCCCAAAGAGACATGTTCAAGTCCTAACTCCCGGCACCTGTGAATGTGACCTTGTTTGGAAATAGGATCTTTGTAGATATTATTACGTGAAGATTGAGCTCCTGCTGGATTGGGGGTGAGCCCTGAATTCAACGACTGCTGTATTTATAAGGAGATGGAGATTTGGAGACAGACAGAGATGCACAGAGGGAAAACAGTCATGTGAAGATGGAGGCAGAGATTGGAGTGATGTGTCTACAGGCAAAGAAAGCCAAGGAGGCACGGATGTAGAAAGCAAACTTATGGTTGCCGGGGGAAAAGGAGGGGGGAGGGATAAATTGGGAGATTGGGATTGATATATATACACTACTATATACAAAATAGATAATTAATAAAGACCTACTGTATAGCACAGGGAACTCTACTCAATACTCTGTAATGAGCTATGTGGGAAAGAATCTAAAAAAGAGTGGATATATGTATATGTATAACTGAGTCACTTTGCTCTACACCTGAAACTAACACAACATTGTGAATCAACTATACTCCAGTGAAAAATAAAAAAGAAAAAGAAAGCCAAGGAAGGATGTTTCCCTACAGCCTTCAGAGAGAGGGTGACCCTGCTGACTCCAGGTCCAGACTGCTGGGTTCTGGACCATGTGAGAATAGACAACTACTGTTCTGAGCACTGCGTTGTGTGCTGTGTTACGGCAGTCCCAGGACACTGATTTAGGACTGTCTCAGGGTGGACCGGCCCCGCTCTTGGCCACCTGCACTGCTCCACCCACCGTCCCTCTCTGGACTCTGTTCTTCCTCCTTTTCCCACCCATCCTTTAAGACACACCTGGGTTCCCAGCTCTTCCAGGAAGTCTTCCCTGACTGACCTCCTGTGAATAAAAGAGCAACTGGAGAGTCTGTTCGATGAACTTGACCACAAATCAAATACTGCCCGTGATTCCTGTAAGAGGCTCGTGGTAAGAGGCTACGATCTAGAGGCAAAAACCACAGGCACGCAGGATGGCCCGCCCTACCAGAAGCTCACGACCAAGGCTTATTGCCCGGGGCTCCCCACCCTCCGGGCTGCATCAGAGAGTCTCAGACACAGCTTCCAGTCCTGCCGCCAAGGAAGCAGCAAGAAGGAGACATACTTTACAGGGGAATATTCTGAAAAGTGGGTTAAGACCAAGGCCACATAACGCCACCCAGGCAATACTTACAGAGGCTCAAAATGTTCTAGGTGCTGGGAACAGACAGAGGCTGTGCTCTCAGTGGGGTGCAGATGGGCAAAAACAAGGTAAGAGAGACAGGACAGTGGGCTTGAGGATGACTCACTGGGCATTTATTTAGACTGGGTGGTGCGGAAAGTCTCTTTGAGGCCAAAGATGTGATGATGGGAGCCTTGTGAAAATCTGGAGGACACACCTTCCAGGGGAGGGAATAGAATGTGCAAGGGCCCTGAGGATGCAATGAGCTTGCATGTTTGAGATATGGAAGGAAGGAAGGAAGGAAGGAAGGAGGTAGCATCCTGAGTGGGAGGGAGGGTGTATAAGCCGAAATCAGAGACACCATGGGCCGCGCAGGGCATGGTGGGGACTTTGGGTTCATTCCCGATGCCGTGGGTAGCTGACAAGGAACACACCTGAACCAGGCCCGGTGTCCAACTGGCACTGCCTGGGCCCAGGTCACAGCCTCTGGCCGGCCTAAGGCCACAGCTGCTGCCCTGTCTCAGGCCACATCTCCAGACCCTCCATCACTACAGTCAGGTGGACATGGGGAAGGGGAGCTTACACAGGGACTGTGTATATTTAAAAATTCAGTGCATTTTTTTTTTTTTTTTAAACAGCAAGAGTTGAGGACAGTTAAAAAAAAAATGGAAAAAGTTAACAAGAAAGCCTTTTCCCCCAGCTGCAGGCTCAGGTCGGCTGATATGGTGTCTGGGCCCGTGGTACGTTGTCGCCTTGCTCCACAGAGCAGCACTTATCTGGAGGCTTTATCTTTTTTATATTAATATTTAAGACCAGGTTTAGCTGAGTCCCAGCCCAGCTGCTGCCGGGAACATTAACCGTGGAACGGCATCTATCTGGGATCTTTAATAACCCTTGGTCGTGGTTTCCGAGGCCCTCTTCCCAGTTAACCGAAACCCCCTGGATACAGCAAGATGAAATCCATCAGATAAAGGGCGGGCCCTACGGGGGCGACATCTGGCCCATCAAATGCTAAAGGCTCAAGTGGTTTTCTTGTCAACTCTGCTCCTTGGGAAGCAAGTTTCCCCAGGGTGTTTCAGCCCCACAGTTAGTCCAGCATGTTTCAGATGGGACACAGACCTTTTCCTTGGGGTGTCAGGCAAATAAGAGATTTGTTCCAGTACTCACACCCGCCGGCTGTGTTCGGGTCCTGGGGCTGCCATGACAAAGTTCCACGAACTGGGGGGACTTCAAGCAACAGAACCTGGCTCTCTCACAGCTCTGGAGGCCAGAAGGCTGAAATCTGGGTGTGGGCAGGGCTGCGCTCTCTCTGAAGCCTCCAGGGGAGGATCCATCCTGGCCTCCGCCAGCTTCTGGTGGCCGTGGTTCCTTGGCTTGTGGCCGCGTCCCTCCCACTGCTGCCTCCACCACCAAAGGGCCTCTTTCCTGTGCGTCTTCACTGGGCCTTCTTATTAGGACACCAGGCGCTGGATTTAGGGCCCACCCTATTCCGGTGTGAGCTCATCTTAACTAATTACATCGGCACAGAGCCTATTTCCAAATAGCCTCACATTCTATGGTTCTGGGTAGATGAAATTTGGGGGGACAAAATTCACCCCAGTGCCCCCTCCATCACAAATGGTATCCACACCCGAGGGAGGTGAGGTCTCCCTGGGGCGGGGGACGGGCTCCGGCCCCCCTGCCCACCCCACCTCACCTCTACTTGCCTTCCTCGCTCTGGCCCCGGGCCTTCTCACATGCGCCCCTGTCCCCTCGGACTGGAAATTTCTTCTCCATGTCTTCAACTGGTCCTCCTTTCAGATGGCTGGGGTCTCAGCTGCCCCTGGTCTCCCTGACTCTCTTAGGCATTTATTTGCCTTTCCTCTGCCATCCCCCAGCAGGATGTAATGTCCAACGGGGTGGGGAGGGACCTTGTCTGTCCTGTTCATGCAGCATCTGGCAAGCCTGTTGCCTGGAGCCAAGTAGATAGATCTTCAGTAAACATTTGCTGAATTAATGAAAAGTATCAATGACTTGCCAAAAAAAGAAAAAATGCAGGGACTTCCCTGGTGGTCCAGTGGTTAAGAATCTGCCTTCCAGTGCAGGGGGTGTAGGTTTGATCCCTGGCCGGGGAGCTCAGATCCCACACGCCTCAAGGCCAAAAAAATCAAAACATAAATCAGAAGCAATACTGTAACAAATTCAATAAAGACTTTAAAAAATGGTCCACATCAAAAAAATCTTAAAAAAAAAAAGAAGAAAGAAAAAGAAAAAATGCAGACCCTCATCTCCTTCTTGAGAAATTTCCATCAGAATCAGGAGATCCTCGAGGCCAAACTAGCTGACCCTTTGTCCTTCCTTTACAACTGGATTTATAATGCAAAGCCTTAAGAATCCTGCCATCTAATGGACTCAGGGCAGAAGTGCTTTATATCTTTTTTTTTTTTTTTTTTTTTTGGCGGTATGTGGGCCTCTCACTGTTGTGGCCTCTCCCGTTGCGGAGCACAGGCTCTGGACGTACAGGCTCAGCGGCCATGGCTCACGGGCCCAGCCACTCTGCGGCCTGTGGGATCTTCCCGGACCGGGGCACGAACCTGCGTCCCCTGCATCGGCAGGCGGACTCTCAACCACTGCGCCACCAGGGAAGCCCAGAAGTGCTTTATATCTTTAAATGACAGCCTCATGCTGAAGATCCAAACACTTGTCCACAGGAGAAAATGTTACAGCAACACGGCTGGTCTCTGTTCTTCTCTCCAGAGAACAGCCAGATAACCCCTGGGGCCTGCGGTAGACGGAAAGCAAATCAGATATAGGACACCCACTTAAATCTGGACTTGAGATAAACAACGAATAACTTCTGCTATTACGTCCTGATGATGGCATAAACTGGTTGTTTATTTGAAATTCAAATTTACCTGGGCGTTCTATATTTTTATTTGCTAAATCTGGCAACTGTACATAGACTAGGTGGGTGGGTGGGGTCCCTTCTGGCCAACTGGCTCTGGCCAGGACTTGTCCCTGGGAGGCACAGGAACAAAGCCTCGTATATGTAACTTATCAACTCAAGCGCCAGCTCTGGGGCTCTCTGGCCACTTTTGGAGGCTTTCAGAGGAGAAAGTGGGCAGGTCAGAGCACTGTCCCAGATGCTGATTTCAGTGACAAGCGAGCTAGACAGAATGTCTTTCTGAGGTTCAGAAGAAACCCTCCAGGCCCGCATCCGAGAACACAGGGACACCTACTCCACAGCCTTTGCTAGTCACAGTTACAAGCGTAGTTACAGCAACCAATTCAGAGGCCACTTCCCACGAGGACAGCCCAATTTAAGCACATCTTGGTCCCCAGGACCTCGCATGGGTTTCTGGTGCCGGGATGGATTTGTTGGTAGAGACGATGAATTGAGGGATTTCCCCTAATTTGTGTTTAGTCAAGCCCTGATAATTAATGTGTCCCGATGACACGGCAAGACGACAAATGACACGGCAAGAAGACAAATGACATAGTATGTTTACCCCCTGCTGCAAAATTTTTTTCAAGAAACCATACTCTTTTCCCATGGAGGATACACCAAACGCAGCAGTGCTTATCTCTGGAGGAAAGGACTATGCAGACTCTCATTTTCCTCTTTTATACGTTCCTATGCGGTTGGCATTCTTTTCTTTTCTTTTTTTTTTTGCGGTACGTGGGCCTCTCACTGTTGTGGCCTCTCCTGTGGCAGAGCAGAGGCCCGGACGCGCAGGCTCAGCGGCCATGGCTCATGGGCCCAGCCGCTCTGCGGCATGTGGGATCTTCCCGGACCGGGGCACGAACCGTGTCCCCTGCATCGGCAGGCGGACTCTCAACCACTGCGCCACCAGGGAAGCCCAGGTCAGCATTCTTAAACCCCAAGGAGTTTGCCCCAGTTGACAGTGACGCCATTACCCCGTTTCCTGGGCTGCATCCCTCTCGCAGCCCCTGCCTCGGCCCCCTCCTCAGCCAGGGGGCTTCCTCCTGTCCCCGCCCAGCCCAGCTCTTACCGGTGCTTCATGCCGGTGCACCGGGCGGTGCAGCTGTCCAGGGAGAGGCCGTGCATGCGCAGGAAGCTCTCCATGTTCCTGGCCTGGGCTGCTGCCCGCACTTCCCGCAGCTGCTGCAGCTCCAGCGTGCTGGCCTGGCGGACGGGGTGCAGGGCCCAGTCTGAGTGACACCTGCCGACCACACTCCTCAGGCTCTCGCTGTACGTCATGGACAACATGGTCCCACCCGGCCCAGGAGCTGCTGCTGTCCAGATGGGAAACGCCGAGTGATGATGGGTTAGAGAACATCCCGCTGTCCCTGGTGCCCAGGCTGGACGCTGGCCCTGGGGCTGGGGCAGGGGCTGCGGCAGGGACATGTCCTCCAGATAGAGCGGGCACCAAGGGCTCTTGGCGCCTGGGGACAGGGCCCGGCCCCGGAATGTAAACACCTCTTGGCTTGAGATTCTTGGTCCTCAAAGCTGCACTGGCCGGGAACTCTGGCTGAGCCACCCCCTCTGCCCCTGTACCCATGAGGCAAGCACAGGCGAAGCTGCATTCCAGGTAGGAGATTCCCCCCGAGAATGCTCCAAATGCAAAGGGGGCAGGAGCATGCAGAGAGTCCGGCCCCCAGAGTGGAAAACTTCACGGCACCCCCTGGAGGGGCTCCCAGGGTAAAACCATGTACAGGGCCGTCCGGGTAAGCAGCATAAGCACACCTGTCGCTGAAGCAAACCCCAGTGTGATTTTGCCAGGGGACATCGCTCCCCCAGGAAGGCCCTATTTGTTGGTTCACAGCCTGGTAAAGGGAAATGTTATCCACATGTGCATTCTCTGCTTGTAGAAAGCGCCGTTGCACCAGCACAGTTCTTTGGGCTCCATGTTCAAAGTAATTATGTCACAATCCATGAGTTTTTGCAATAGAAATACTGAGCGGATGCATTTAAGGAGGGAGTGAAGCGGGGGAAGGAACAGGTTTGGAAATTGCAAAGCTTAAATGTTAAGAACCATTGCTAAATCATCATCTGAAAGGATGATTACACTTGGAAACTAAAAACATAAATGTCCATCAATAGGAAATCGGTTACGTAAATGACGGCTCATCCATAGAATGGAAATTTATGCAGCCACGTGAGGTGTCTCCACGTGGACTGATAGGCAATGAGTCCCAGGAGACAGCATCAAGAAAGGAAAGGAGAGGGGAACACGTGTGTGCACAGAATGCTGCCCTTGTGTCAATTCACGCACACACGTGAGTAGCTCAGTGAAGGGCCGGCATCACAGTTGTGCGTCCACATCCTGCAGTGGCTTTGACTGGGCAACGCGGACACGGCCGCAGGGGGCAGGGCTGTTCTACAATCCAGGGGCTCCCCCCCACTCCGCCCCCCACAGCTGACCAAGGGCCTCTGCCCCGGCCCAGATGCCTGCACCGTGGCCCCAGAATTGTCACGGTCATCGAGGTGAGATGAGTCTTTTCAGCTGGGGTCAGCTGGACCCTGGAGCCCAGCCCGAGAACTGGAGGAACCAGCATTGTCCCCACCTCTGCCCTAAGGGAAAACAAGTTCCATTATCCCTGGGAAGGGCTGGGCAGGCTGCCCTGGGGGCTGAGGCAGCTGCAGAGTCCCTAGGGCGGAGAGGGCGCTGGGGTCGCCTGGGCTGGTCCTTCCTCAGGTGAGCTCTCCATCCCCAGTTCATATCCCCCTTTCTCCATGGCAGGTATCATCACCTGACAACGTGCTTCTGTCCTGTCTAGTCATCTTGTTTTGTGCATCTGACCCCCGTGAAGGTCAGGTCCAGGAGGGCTGGGACTTTTCCATCTACTTTCACTGCTGCATCCTCAGCTACCAAAGTAGTGACTGGGTGTTTCCCTGGCCATGCTGCCAGCACCTGGAGGGGCTGGGCTGGCCCCCTGACTCAGGCCAAGGCTTTCTGCAGGCTGCCTTCTCCTGGGCCAGGACTTGCATCACAATAGCTCAGACCCACAGGGGGGCCCAGAACCTCTAACATCCCCCAAGGGTTTGGACTAAGGTCTCTGAGGGATGCTTTTGCAGGACACAAAAATACCCACCTTCCAGGAGAATCATTCTGGGGCAGCAGAGGGGACCCAGGCTCGGTGGGGGTGGGTGGGTTTGACCTTGGACGTGGCACCATGGATGCCCACAGGCAGCAACGCCAGCTCCCTCCCTCCCTCCTCCCCTCCAAATGCACACTGCCCACTATCCGTCGGGCAGATGCTTCAAAGGCGTCTGTGTGGCCTGCGTGGGGCAAAAGCAGGCCAGTCCTGGCTTCCCTGGGGGTCCGTGTTCAGAGGGAACAGCCGGGCAAGCAGCAGTTACAGGGGTGCTTCCCGAAGAGCCGGACCCACCTCAGACGTGACGGTTCCCAGCCAGGCCCAGCCAGGCTGAGATCAATAGCCATTAGAGCTTTCAAGACATTACCCGCAAAAAGCAATCCTGGTCTGATCTGGCTCTGGAAATCTAGCCCTGGCCCCAGAACTGCAATGACAGTGTGGCTGAGTGCCCTGCTTCTGGACACGGGCAGCCCTGTCCAGTGGGTGTGTCACCCACTCGGTGCGACCCAGGCAGGCACCTGGACCGCTCCGAGCCTGTCTCCACGTCTGTGAAGTGGGATGAGCAGAGGCCTATTGTGCAGGCTGCCTCGGGCTGCGCGGGACCGGCCTGGAAAACTGGACAGGGGCTGGCCTCACCGTGGGAGCATGCCACGTGTGGGAGGTGGCCACCAACCACGAGGTGTGGACCCTGGCACCAGTTATGATAAGTGGCGTGAGGACAAAATACACAAAACGGGGTGGAGGGGACATGGGTGGGCAGGCGGGGGCCTCTCCAGAGGTCACACGTGAACATGGGCCTGAGTGATTCGAGGGAGCCGTGTAGGGTGAAATGTGGACGTTAGCCATCGCCCCCGCTCTGGCGGAGACACACATCCCTAATGAGATGGGTGCAGTGGGTGCGGCCAGGACTTGCAGGGCGCCTCTCTGTGGGGCTGGGGTCCCTCCTGCCTGGGATCTCTCCTCATCTCGAGTTATAGCGGCCTTGGGAGGGGCCCCTGGGTGGGGCAGGGCCACCAGCCGCATGGAGGGAGCCCAGAGCCTCCTGCTGGACGTGAGGGTCCTGGTGGCGCACGGCAGGCTTGGGTCAGGCGACTCGTGGGAGGAGGGGTGGGCCGTGGGCGAGCACGGTGGCCCCTGACCCGGGGTGGAGGGTGAGGGTCTGACGCCCACAAGGGGGTCTGTGACCGGAGGGCCGAGCACAGCGAGGAAGGGGCTGGGAGGCGTTCGTCCTCCTAAGGTCCTCGAGGGTGGGGGAGGAAGGACACAGAGGGACTCGGACCGTCACCAATGCTGTCCAGCGGGAGAGGACAGCGTAATAAGCCGGCTTCCCCTGCAGGCGAGCAGGGCTGGGTCCCTGGGTGAGGGGCCCCTCGAAGACTCCCCTTGTTGGGGCTCCTGCCTTGGCCACCTGGCTTCTCAGCGACCCCGACCACTCGCTCCTCTTTGCCATCCTGCCCCCCCATCTCAGGAAAAATCAGCCCTCTTTAATAGCCATCACTAATTACAGAGCCTACAGGGTCCCCCCCCCCCCCGTGTTGGGGCCTGCCTTTTGCAAATCTATTCCTGTGGACGGGGGTCTGGGGAATTCACGTGAATGAACCGCGTGACATGGGAAAATGGAAAGAGACATTAACCTCATTAAGTCCATGGGAATCGCGACCTTGCTGAAGAGCCTTCCACC
Organism: Lipotes vexillifer; assembly: GCF_000442215.2. Classification (NCBI taxonomy): domain Eukaryota; kingdom Metazoa; phylum Chordata; class Mammalia; order Artiodactyla; family Lipotidae; genus Lipotes; species Lipotes vexillifer. Next base: position 673,698 of record NW_006780198.1, on the reverse strand, counting down.
TGGAATTCCTGAACTGAGGTCTGTTTACTGAAAGCCACCAAAGCACGAGACATGGGATCCAGAAGGAATCCGAAAGTCTCTTTGAACGGCGACACGTGACTCGACACCGGAGAAACCGGCCTAAGTTCCTAACGCGTGAGCACGGAGGGCAGCGGCTCGAAATCATTCCGGAGTGCGGCTCGAAAATGCACAGCATCGCGTCAGGGCAAAAACAAAATTATTTTTGCTCGCTAAGCATCAGCAAACCAAGGCCCAAAGAAGCAGCCCCCGGCTCTCTCAGGCCTATGTTTCGAAACAGACCTTTCAGACAGCACCCAGCCTCCTGCTGCCTGCAGGAGGGGGGAGACTTGAAAATGCTGGATCTTAGTGGGGAACCCGACAGGGTACCAGCTGCAGCCCAGGTCTCCCCGGACGGGAGAGCAGCGGGGCTGGGAAGCAAGCAGGCTCAAGCGGCAGAACGCCCACCCTCCGCCCTCCCGTGGTTACCTAGGGCTGGCTTTTTTTTTTTTTTTTTTGAGGTTTTCCGCTTTGAAAACACATAGAGGGTCTAATTTCTGATCAGCCAAATGCATCCCCAAAAGCTGTCCCTGTCATTTCTGTTCCCAGGATGCTTGTTCCCCAGCAGCATCCCCCCGCAAGAAGGCAGCTGCCACTTGCCTCCTGGAGCTGAAGGGGTGAAGGGACCACTCACCTGCCTCGCTGGCGTCTGCTGGTTAAAAGGGACACAGTCTAGTTTATTAGGGTTCACAAGGCGTTTAAGGAGCTGGTGCAGCAGCTCTTTCATTAGGGAGTGTCACTGCAGAACGTCAGAAGCAATTGGTGAAAAAGTCCCACAAGGGTCGGGTTTGGAGGCAGTGAGTCCATTAGTCCTATTAGGGCGTCTGCATCTCAGTGAAAGAGGCTGAATTATTCACGAGCGTGCCTCTTT
>NW_006780198.1:667131-672152 GCF_000442215.2 Lipotes vexillifer | reverse complement strand
CCCTAAAAGCCTGGGAAGTGCGGTTCCGCGGTGCAGCCTGGCAAGGCAGCCTCCTGCGTGCTGGCTGGGAGGGGGCACCGGCTGGGGTCCTGCCATCCCCTCGGGCGCACACCCCCTGCCTCGAGACCTGACCCTGGGAACTGCAGGTGGAGAGGCGCAGGCTGTGCTTTCCGGTATTTGAGGATGGGACCCAGGCTTGCGGCTGCTGTCCCACCTTGTTCTTAACCGTCTGCAAGCAGGGGAGCCCGGGGCCCCACGGCACGTGACCACCGCCCACAGTGAGGGGGTTGAGGTCTGGCAAGATGCACCCTCAGCACATGCAGACGGATGCCCCACCTCCCTTCCACAGGGACATGCCCCAGATTGTACGTCCTATACTGCCAGGACCTATAAATGGCTGGAAGTTTCCTGCAGTTTGCTATTTGGACACCACACTGCTTTTCTCTCCAGGTGGGGGCATGGAGACCCTTCCTCACAGCCCTGACCTGAGGTTTGGAAAACACTTTGAGGCTGAGCCCTGGGGTGATGTTATGCTGAGCCCCCGTTCCGGGTTCATGACCTCAGGGGCCCTTCGTGTCACACTAGGATCCCCTCAAAGTCTCAGCATGACACTATCCTCTAGCTGAAAAATTGTGCTGGTGCCTGTGGGATTCTGGATGGAGGCTGAGCTGATTACCCCATGACAAACCTGCTAACAGGGATGGCTACAAGGGGTGGGGGGATCACTTCACCAGATCCGGAGTAGAAAGAAATGGGAGGCCGGGGGAGGGCATGGAACCGGAGGTAACTGGCGGTGGGTGATGATCTGGAAAGGCCTTTGTGATGGACTTGGGATGGTTTTTCTTTTCTTTTTTTAAAAAAATTATTTATTTTGGCTGCACCACACACCTTGCAGGGTCTTAGTTCCCCGACCAGGGATCGAACCTACGCCTCCTGAAGTGGAAGCACAGAGTCCTAACCACTGGACCACCAGGGAATTCCCTGGGATGGTTTTTCTTAAAGGCTGAAGCCCACTGTCAGGTTCCATGTCACGTGCCACCCACTGGCTGGAAGTGGCCGTAGTGGGCCTCATTGCTGGGTGGCGGTCATCAGCCTGACATGCTCGGAACGAGGCTCATCTCCTTCCCCTGGGGCACTGTTCCCCTCTCATCACGTTGTCTCTCTCAGCGCCTGCACCTCAGACACCAAGCCTCATGGGCGTGGCTACTGGTAGCCTTCACTCTCTGTTCCTGTGGCTCCTGTGGTTCAGCCCTTCTCCATCTCTCCTGCCTCCTCATCCAGCCTCTCCATCCCCTGTCTCACTTCCTGCTACCCGGCTTCCTTCCTGCAGCAGAGCCCTGCCCCCTGCCCTGCTCTAACACTTTCGATGGCTCCCCAGTGCCCACTGAATGCAGTCCAGGCTCCTCTGCTTGTCATTCCTGGCCCTCTCTCCTCAGAGCCCCAGCTGCCTCTACAGTCTGGCCTCTGTTTACTCTCCATCCTGTCCTGTCCCTGATGGCCCAGATGGTGTGACCGCCACTTCCTGTTCTCAGGGCGCCTCTCCGAGCTGTGCTCAGGCTGTCGCATCAACTGGAATGTTCTTCCTGGTGTCTGTTGAATTCTGTCCAGCCTTCAAGGTCCAGCCCAAAGGCTCTATGAAGCCTTCCCTGACTCTCAGCTGGCTGTGACCCCTCCCTCCTCGGAACGCCACCAACTCTCTGGACTCTCCCATGACCCACTATTTTTTTTTTTTTAATTTATTTTATTTTTGGCTGTATTGGGTCTCCGTTGCTGCGCACAGGCTTTCTCTAGTTTCGGAGAGCGGGGGCTACTCTTCGTTGCGGTGTGCGGGCTTCTCATTGTCGTGGCTTCTCTTGTCGCAGAGAACGGGCTCTAGGCGTGTGGGCTTCAGTAGTTGTGGCACGTGGGCTCAGTATTTGCGGCTCGTGGGCTCTAGAGCACAGCCTCAGTAGTCGTGGCGCACGGGCTTCATTGCTCCGCGGCATGTGGGATCTTCCTGGACCAGAGCTTGAACCCGTGTCCCCTGCATTGGCAGGCGGATTCTTAACCACTGCGCCATCAGGGAAGCCCCCCATGACCCACTTTGCCTCCTAGATACTGTTGAATGATTTGGGTTTGGAGTAGATTGCACTGCCGTGGCCCGTCTCTGCGTCACGTGACCATGATTCCTCCCATGGGTCGGGGGGAGTATATTTTCCCCTTGACATTGGGCTTGGTCATGAGAATGCTTTGGCCAAAAGAATGCGCAGAAGTGGCTGTACCAATTCTAACCGTCAGCCTTCAGAGACAGTTGTGTTTCTGCTGTTTTCTCTGGCACTCGTGCCATGAGAAGAGGCCTGGGATGGCCCCTGGTTAGGAAGGGTGGAGAGATGGTGAGCACCGGTGCCCAGCCTGCAGCTCAGACACCAACCCAGCTAAGCCCAGCCTAGACGAACTGACTCCAGTCAACCCACAGACATATGAGCAAGGAATCAATGCTTATTGTTGCTGCCTCTGCGACTTGGGGTAGTTTGTTATGCGGCCTCCTGTGTAAAAGCTGACAGGTACAGGGTCTTCCCTCCATTACCCGTCTGTGAGCTGCTTGAGGGCAGGGCCCTGGACACTTTTGCCCTGTTGGAGGAGGGGGTGCCACCCTGCTGGCTGACTTACATAACCATCCAACAGCCGTGTCAGTACCTGGGTGACGAGAACCCCCCGCTGGGAGTGGCACCCAGTTTGCTGAACACAGACCCCACCCCCTTAGAGGTCATCACCAGAGGCCCCACAAAAGATGCTGAGTGACTGTGGGAAGTAACCACGCTGGAGCTCCAAAGGGCAGGACAGCCAGAGCCTGTGGCATTGAACGTGGAGCTGAGAGGCTGGGGGTGGGTGGTCTTCAGATCTGGAGATTCAGTTCTCCAGCAGGGCCTGTCCACGGGGCAAGAAGACCTCATGGCGACCGGACGCTCAGCCAGAGGGGTCGCAGAGGGTAGACCACAGGGTGGATCCACGGGGTCCAGGGGGCCGGCAAGGGGCGTGGAGCACACTTTCACTTCGACTCGACTTACTTGGCACCTCTTACGGGACCAGCCCTTTCAGCCGGCTGACCTGTTTCGGGGATTTTTCTGCCTGCATGTCTCAGCTCACTCCTTTCCTTCCAGAAGTGAGGCAGGCCCAGGACCTCTGAGGATGCGGCTCAAGTGCATGTTTGGTTTCAAGGATTCAGTTTGAATCCTTGTGGACGGATGGCACACATTCATTCTGGCATATTATGTCATACATATATACACACACACACACACACACACACACATACACATATATACATACATACACACATACATACGTATGTGATGATAAACACTTCATTCAATAAGCATTTGCAAGCTCAGACCTAACTATTTCAAGCAAGACCTTATCTAGCAAACATTCCAGTAGAATCAAAGATTCGCTCGTCCCTTCAGAGCTCTCGGTAAGGGGTGAGACCTCATGGGAGGCACTGAAGGAATAGCAAAATTAGCCTGAGGACCCAGGCCCACGGTCACGTTCGGAGGTGCCAAGGCTGTGGGAAGGAAAAAGCCACATGGAAGTCCAGCGCCAACCCCAGCACCCACTGCCTGAGCGAGGTCCCTGGTGCATCGGCGATAACGGCCCCACAGCTCTGTCACCGCTGCGGGTGCACATACCGAGGACCCAGTTCTGGATGGAGAGACCTCCCAGGCCTGGAGGCCGAGACGCACAACAGACACCAGGGCCCTGCCCCCACGAGCCATTCCGAGTGTCCAGCCCCAAAGCTGGCGGAGCTGCCCTGAGCGTTCCGTAAGCCTGGCGTGTTCTCGATGGAGGAAAACGTCAAAGTAAATTCCCAGAGTTAGAGATTTTCAAGAGCATGCATGTCTGTGGTGCACGCCCTACCCCTACAGGTTAGGAAGAGGCTGCACAGAGGGAGGAATGGACCCTCCTGGGGGCTTTTGCTGATGGACGTGCCTCGGGCTGGACCTCTGGGCGCCGTGTCCCTCTGGTGACAGACTCTCCCCCAGTGGACGCATTGTGCTGATTTCCAACAGGAAATGCATCAGAAATACGCCAGTGCATACGTCCCGACCCTGGCCTGGGTCCTATCGCAGTCGCACACCCCAGAGGGCTCCATAGGCTACAGATCAGCTCAAGTTCAGGGAAAAGCGGAGAACACTGGGCCGGGTGCATCGTTTCTCACTCTGATCACCTAAGAAGCACAAAGCTGGGAGGACAGGAAAGCACTCGATCCGCTGTCTGAGGGGTGAGGTTTGAAAGGCGATCTGGCGAGAGCTCAGCTCAAATCAAAGCAAATTCTAGATGATGAGCCCACACAACGAGCTCGACTTCATGTCTTTCATCACTATGCCGTGTCGTGGCACCGAGAAGAGAACCAGAGCCTGGATCTTATGGGGGAGTGTTCATGCCCGAGAAATCACCAGCACACGGCCTGGACGCGGCACGGCTCTCCCACCCGCTGCCCTGCTTGCCGGTTGTAGGGGAAAGGGAGGTAGGGAAAAGGGAGGGCTCGTTACCTGTAAAACTGGAGCTGTCTTTTGGGGCTCCCATACCGAGTACTGCGGACAGCAATGGAGGAGAGAGAAGGAAACAGGGAGAGAAGAGAGAGAAGCCACAGTTGGCATCAACCACGCACAAGGAGGTGCCAGCCCGGGAAGCATCTCTGACGCCCGGCAGCCCCAGCCCCACCCCGCCCTCTCGGGGGTGTCGGAGGATGTGCCCGGGTACCAAGTCTCGGTGGCAGCGCCACCCAGTGGCACAGGGAGGTGGAGGCCCGTTTGTTTGGATGCCGGGCTCCTCTGTGCCTGGCCTCGGTTTGGGTTTCTTTTTTTTCTGGCCACCCGGCGCGCGCGGCATGTGGCATCTTAGCTCCCCCGCCAGGGATTGAACCCTCAACCCCTGCAGTGGAAGGGCAGAGTCTTAACCACTGGACCGCCAGGGAAATCCCTCTGTTTGGGTTTTCATGAAACATGCTTTTTCAGACCCACGGTTGAAAACCTTCAAACCCA
>NW_006780198.1:663072-665527 GCF_000442215.2 Lipotes vexillifer | reverse complement strand
AGGAATGCCCATCACCCAACATGCTGGGAAGTCTGCACGTGACCGTGGGGTTCTTTGTAGGACCTGGATGCAGGAGGGACGCCCCCATTCCCCGTGGTTTCCATGGACGCGCGCTGTGGCTCAGGCCCTCACAGTTATCTGAAGGTCCAGTGGCTCAAGTACTGGCGGGCCCCAGGGTTCTACTTGCGCCCAGTCCTCCGTGACAATGATGCCAGCGGCTCCCACCCCGCGCCTTCCCCAAGCCCTCCCTGTGGTTCAACCTGGGCTGTTTTCCAAACAGAAAGACCCAGGGCTGGATCTGGAAGCTGGCTCCACAAAGAGGTCAAGGGGGCCCGGCGAGCACCTGGCTGCCCCCACCCTCTGCGGGCTCCACTCAGGCCTGTAAGGCTTGGAGCCTTGCTCAGGGTGTCAGGGGAGCTGGTGGGACCACAGGGGCCACAGGACCTGCAGTGTGTGTGGGATCAGAGAGATGGAAACCAGGAAGGGCCTCTGTTACCTCCCACGGAATATTTCAGAAGAGTCAGGGACAAGGCAGGGGTCTAATCCTGGCTCCATACCACCTGGAAAACCTTGGTTTTTTTCTTTCCCATTTTGGTCTTAAAAGCCTCCTTTCCTTGGAGAAAATGCTGCCTTGCGTGCACCTGACAGCCCTGTGGGCTCACTCGGCCCCTCCCTCTGGGCCAAGGGGAGGAGACTGGCCTGCGGACCACCTCAGAGGCAGCACTGACCCTGGGAGGGCCTGGTGGGGTGGCACGGGGGCGTCACCTGTAGATCATGCCCGGGGAGCCGGTCTGCCGCAGGGATAGCCGAGCCGGGGACCCCGTGGTCGATTCCGGATACATGGAGCTGGCCTCACTCGTCCCGACCCACTCCCTTCTTCAAGGAGGGAAGATCCTGGAGGGAGAGCAAAGAAGGAGGGGAGGCGGTTAAAAGAAGACCAATCAGTGTGGCCAGGATGCTCTGTGATCCCGAAGGCCTGGTTCCTTGGGCATCTGCATGTTCCTCATCAGACAGACAGACAGGCCCACAGGGGCTCGGGTGAGGCTGATGGTCAGGTCCGTGACTGTGACGGATTTCTACCCCTTCTTTCCAAGCCCCCACTCCGCTCCTCCCTGACTGCTTTTCTGAGGTTCTGGGAGCACTTTCTCGTTGCCCAAACTATGCAGAAATGGTGGTTGCAGAGGGAGTCTGTGGACTTGGGAATCTGGGCTGTCTTCCCCAGGCCAGGAAGTGGTACCACGGTCACCCAGGGTCATCCTGGATGACCTCACCTCCCTGACCCCTGACTCCTGCCCTGAGGCACCCCCGGGCAAGTGAGGGACACGGACGGGAAACCAGGACCACAGAGGGGAGGGTGCACAGAGTGCCAGGCCTTGTGCGCTAGGAGCAGAGCCGTCCCCAAGGCCAGTCCAGATGCTGGTCCAGAGGCCCCGGGGAAGGCAGGGTGCGTGATGTCCTCACACAGGCTAATGGGATGGGCAACAGGCAGCCAAGGGCAGGCCGGGATGCACGTGCCCTTTCCTGGGGGTGCGGCCCACCCCCACCCCTCGCCCTCCTCTCTGGTTTTCCCTGGGCCCAGCTGCTCTGTGGTGACACCTCAACCCCCAGCTTGGGCACTTAGGGATGCTTAATGTCCAGAATTCCGAATCACAGACTTAATCTGCCTGAGTCCCCAGGTGACGCCCGTGTTGCTTGTCCAGGGGACACACTTTGAGGACCCTTGGCCTAAAGCCGAGCTCCGGGACTAGAAGTTGGCAAACTACTGCCAGCAGGCCAAAATTTTCTGTAAATAAGGTTTTATTGGAGGTTTTACCTCCATGCCCATTTGTTTATGAATTGCCCACTTGTGCTACCATGATGCGGTGGGTCGTTGCAATGGAGACCGTCTGGCCGGCAAAGCCTAAAATATTTACTACCTGTCCCTTTAAAGGAAAAGTCGGCCGACCCCTGTTCTAGGCCATTCTCTCCCCCACTCTCCAAGATGACACGACCCAGCACCTCTCTCCTGAAATCATGAACACTGCCTTTCCCGTGTTACCCGTAGCTCTCGACTTGATGCTTTCTGTTTCACGAGCATCAGACCCATCCCCCAGCGTCAGCACAAGGAACATTCTGCTTCCCTCCCGTTGCTACCCGGGTGACCTGGCCACACCCACGGCACCCACACCCTCTGCCTCGCCCCTCAAGGGCATCCTGCAACAGGACTCCTGCCACCAGTCCTTCCTTCATGTGGCAGAACCATCTGCACACAATCAATTACCTACTTCCTCTATCTCGGGACTTCCCTGGCGGCCCAGTGGTTAAGACTCCGCACTTCCACTGCAGGGGCACAGGTTCGATCCCTGGTCAGGGAACTAAGATCCTGCGTGCCACGCGGTGCGGCCAAACCCCCCCCAAAAACGACTTCTCCAGATGGAAGGAAAGATGGCGGAGGAGAAGGGCGTGCGCTCACTCC
>NW_006780198.1:649244-663062 GCF_000442215.2 Lipotes vexillifer | reverse complement strand
CAACACACCTAACGGCTGAACCATCATCGACAGGAAGACACTGGAACGCACTGAAAAAGATGGCCCACATCCAAAGACAAAGGAGAAGCCACAATGAGATGGTAGGAGGGGTGCAATCACGATAAAATCAAATCCCATAACCGCTGAGTGGGTGACTCACAAACTGGAGAACACTTATACCACAGAAGTCTACCCACTGGAGTGAAGGTTCTGAGCCCCACGTCAGGCTTCCCGACCTAGGAGGAATTCCTAGAGAATCAGACTTTTTTTTTTTTTTTGAGAATCAGACTTTGAAGGCTAGCGGGGTTTGACTGGAGGACTTCGACAGGACTGGGGGAAACAGAGACTCCACTCTTGGAGGGCACACACAGAGTAGTGTGCACATCGGGACCCAGGGGAAGGAGCAGTGACCCCATAGCAGACTGAACCAGACCTACCTGCTAGTGTTGGAGGGTCTCCTGCAGAGGCGGGGGGGCGGGGGGCTGTGGCTCACCATGGGGACAAGGACACTGGCAGCAGTTCTGGGAAGTACTCCCTGGCGTGAGCCCTCCCGGAGTCTGCCATCAGCCCCACCAAAGAGACTGCAGACTCCAAGGCTGGGACGCCTCAGGCCAAACAACCAACAGGGAGGGAACCCAGCCCCACCCATTAGCACACAAGCAGATTAAAGTTTTACTGAGCTCTGCCCACCAGAGCAACAGCCAGCTCTAGCCACCACCGGTCCCTCCCATCAGGAAACTTGCACAAGCCTCTTAGACAGCCTCATCCACCAGAGGGCAGACAGCAAAAGCAAGAAGAGCTACAACCCTGCAGCCTGTGGAACGAAAACCCCAATCAGAGAAAGACAGAAAAGATGAAAAGGCAGAGGACTATGTACCAGATGAAGGAACAAGATAACCCCAGAAAAACAACTAAATGAAGTGGAGACAGGCAACCTTCCAGAAAAAGAATTCACAATAATGGTAGTGAAGGTGATCCAGGACCTCAGAAAAAGAATGGAGGCAAAGATCGAGAAGATGCAAGAAATGTTTAACAAAGACCCAGAAGAATTAAAGAACAAACAAACAGAGATGAACAATACAATAACTGAAATGAAAACTACACTAGAAGGAATCGATAGTAGAATAACTGAGGCAGAAGAACGGATAAGTAAACTGGAAGACAGAATGGTGGAAATCACTGCCACAGAAAAGGATAAAAAAAAAGAATGAAAATAAATGAAGACAGCCTAAGAGACCTCTGGGACAACATTAAATGCACCAACATCTGCATTACAGGGGTCCCAGAAGGAGAAGAGAGAGAGAAAGGAACTGAGAAAATATTTGAAGAGATTATAGTCGAAAACTTCCTTAACATAGGAAAGGAAATAGCTGCCCAAGGCCAGGAAGCGCAGAGAGTCCCAGGCAGGATAAACCCAAGGAGAAACACATGGAGAGACATAGTAACCAAACTGACAAAAATTAAAGACAAAGAAAAATTATTAAAAGCAACAAGGGAAAAACAACAAAAACATACAAGGGAACTCCCATAAGGTTAACAGCTGATTTCTCAGCAGAAACTCTGCAAGCCAGAAGGGAGTGGCATGATATATTTAAAGTGATGAAAGGGAAGAACCTACAACCAAGATTACTCTACCCGGCAAGGATCTCATTCAGATTTGATGGAGAAATCAAAAGCTATACAGACAAGCAAAAGTTAAGAGAATTCAGCACCACCAAACCAGCTCTACAACAAATGCTTAAGGAACTTCTCTAAGTGGGAAACACAAGAGAAGAAAAGGACCTACAAAAACAAACCCAAAACAATTAAGATAATGGTAATAGGAACATACATATTGATAATTACCTTAAATGTAAATGGATTAAATGCTCCAAGCAAAAGACACAGGCTGGCTGAATGGATACAAAAACAAGACCCATACATATGCTGTCTACAAGAGACCCACTTCAGACCTAGGGACACATACAGACTGAAAGTGAGGGGATGGAAAAAGATATTCCATGCAAATGGAAATCAAAAGAAAGCTGGAGGGGTTTCCCTGGTGGTGTAATGGTTAAGAATCCGCCTGCCAATGCAGGGGACAGGGGTTCAAGCCCTGGTCTGGGAAGATCCCACATGCTGTGGAGCAGCTAAGCCTCTGTGCCACAACTACTGAGCCCACGTGCCACAACTACTGAAGCCCGCACACCTAGAGACTGTGCTGCACAAGAGAAGCCACTGCAACGAGAAGCCCATGCACCACAACGAAGAGCAGCCCCCACTCTCCGCAACTAGAGAAAGTCTGCACGCAGCAACAAAGACCCAATGCAGACAAAAATAAATAAATAAATGAATAAATTTATTTTTTAAAAAAGAAAGCTGGAGTAGTAATGCTCATATCAGACAAAATAGACTTTAAAATAAAGACTATTACAAAAAAAATAAAGACTATGTAGCGTCCCAAGAAGGACACTACATAATGATCAAGGGATCAATCCAAAAAGAAGATATAACAATTGTAAATATTTATGCACCCAACATAGGAGCACATCAATACTTAAGGCAAATGCTAACAGCCATAAAAGGGGAAATCGACAGTAACACAATCATAGTAGGGGACTTTAACACCTCACTTTCACCAATGGACAGATTGTCCAAAATGAAAATAAATAAGGAAACACGAGTTTTAAATGACACGTTAAACAAGATGGACTTAATTGATATTTATAGGACATTCCATCCAAAAACAACAGAATACACTTTCTTCTCAAGTATTCATGGAACATTCTCCAGTATAGACCATATCTTGGGTCACAAATCAAGCCTTGGTAAATTTAAAAAAATTGAAATTGTATCAATTATCTTTTCTGACCACAATGCTATAAGACTAGATATCAATTACAGGAAAAAAAATGTAAAGAATACGAACAGATGGAGGCTAAACAATACGTTACTAAATAACCAAGAGATCACTGAAGAAATCAAAGAGAAAATCAAAAAATACCTAGAAACAAATGACAATGAAAACACGAAGACCCAAAACCTGTGGGATGCAGCATGCAGTTCTAAGAGGGAAGTTTATAGCAATACAAGCCCACCTTAAGAAGCAGGAAACATCTCGAATAAACAACCTAACCTTGCACCTCAAGCAATTAGAGAAAGAAGAACAGAAAAACCCCAAAGTTAGCAGAAGGAAAGAAATCATAAAGATCAGAACAGAAATAAATGAAAAAGAAATGAAGGAAACAATAGCAAAGATCAATAAAAGTAAAAGCTGGTTCTTTGAGAAGAAAAACAAAATGGATAAACTATTAGCCAGACTCATCAAGAAAAAAAGGGAGAAGACTCAACTCAACAGAATCAGAAATGAAAAAGGAGAAGTAACAACTGACACGGCAGAAATACAAAGGATCATGAGAGATCACTACACGCAACTCTATGCCAATAAAATGGACAACCTGGGAGAAATGGACAAATTCTTAGAAAAACACAACCTTCCAAGACTGAACCTGGAAAAAATAGAAAATATAAACAGACCAATCACAAGCACTGAAATTGAAACTGTGATTAAAAATCTTCCAACAAACAAAAGCCCAGGACCAGATGGCTTCACAGGCGAATTCTGTCAAACATTTAGAGAAGAGCTAACACCCATCCTTCTCAAACTCTTCCAAAATATAGCGGAGGGAGGAGCACTCCCAAACCCATTCTATGAGGCCAGCATCACCCTGATACCAAAACCAGACAAAGATGTCACAAAAAAAGAAAACTACAGGCCAATATCTCTGATGAACAGAGATGCAAAAATCCTCAACAAAATACTAGGAAACAGAATCCAACAGCACATTAAAAGGACCATACACCATGGTCAAGTGGGGTTTACCCCAGGGATGCAAGTATTGTTCAATATATGCAAATCAATGAATGTGATACACCATATTAACAAATTGAAGGAATTAAAAACCATATGATCATCTCAATAGATGCAGAAAAAGCTTTTGACAAAATTCAACACCCATTTATGATTAAAAACTCTCCAGAAAGTAGGCATAGAGGGAACCTACCTCAACATAATAAAGCCCATATATGACAAACCCACAGCCAACGTCATTCTCAATGGTGAAAAACTGAACCCATTTCTTCTAAGATTAGGAACAAGACAAGGATGTCCACCCTCACCACTATTATTCAACATAGTTTTGGAAGTTTTAGCCATAGCAGTCAGAGAAGAAAAAGAAATAAAAGGAATCCAAATTGGAAAAAAGGAAGTAAAACAGTCACTGTTTGCAGATGACATGATACTATATATAGAAAATCCTAAAGATGCCACCAGAAAACTACTAGAGCTAATTAATGAATTTGGTAGAGTAGCAGGATACAAAATTAATGCACAGAAATCTCTTGCATTCCTATACACTAATGATGAAAAATCTGAAAGAGAAATTAAGGAAACACTCCCATTTACTACTGCAACAAAAAGAATAAAATACCTAGGAATAAACCTACCTAAGGAGGTAAAAGACCTGTACTCAGAAAACTATAAAACACTGATGAAAGAAATCAAAGGTGACACAAACAGATGGAGAGAGATACCATGTTCGTGGACTGGAAGAATCAATATTGTGAAAATGACTATACTACCCAAAGCAGTCTACAGGTTCAATGCAATCCCTATCAAATTATCAATGGCATTTTTTACAGAACTAGAACAAAAAAAATCTTATAATTTGTATGGAGACACAAAAGACACCGATTAGCCAAAGCAATCTTGAAAAAAAAAAAACAACGGAGCTGGAGGAATCAGACTCCCTGACTTCAGACTATACTACAAAGCTACAGTAATCGAGACAGTATGGTACTGGCACAAAAACAGAAATATAGATCAATGGAACAGGATAGAAAACCCAGAGGTAAACACATGCACCTATGGTCAACTCATCTATGACAATGGAGGCAAGGTTATACAATGGAGAAAAGACAGTCTCTTCAATGAGTGATGCTGGGAAAACGGGACAGCTGCATGTAAAAGAATGAAATTAGAACACTCCCTAACACCATACACAAAAATAAACCCAAAATGGATTACAGACCTAAATGTAAGACCAGGCACTATAAAACTCTTAGAGGAAAACATAGGAAGAACACCCTTTGACACAAATTTCAGCACGGTCTTTTTTGACCGTTACTCCTAGAGTAACAGAAATAAAAACAAAAATAAACCAATGGGACCTAATGAAACTTAAAAGCTTTTGCACAGCAAAGGAAACTATAAACAAGACAAAAAGACAACCCTCAGAATGGGAGAAAATATTTGCAAGCGAATCAACAGACAAATGATTTATCTCTAAAATATATGAACAGCTCATGCAGCTCAATATCAAAAAAAAAAAAAACAACCCAATCAGAAAATGGGCAGAAGACCTAAATAGACATTTCTCCAAAGAAGACATAACAGATGGCCAAGAGGCACATGGAAAGCTGCTCAACATCACTAATTACTAGAGAAATGCAAATCAAAATTACAATGAGGTATCATTACCTCACACTGGTTAGCTGGGCATCATCATAAAATTACAAACAATAAATGCTGGAGAGGGTGTGGAGAAAAGAGAACCCTCTTGCACCACTGGTGGGAATGTAAACTGATAGAGCCATTAAGGAGAACAGTATGGAGGTTCCTTAAAAAAATAAAAATAGAATTACCGTATGACCCAGCAATCCCACTACTGGACATATACCCAGAGAAAACCATAATTCAAAAAGACACATGCACCCTAATGTTCATTGCAGCACTATTTACAATAGCCAGGTCATGGAAGCAACCAAATGCCCATCGACAGATGAATGGATAAAGAAGATGTGGTACATATATACAATGGAATACTACTCAGCCATAAAAGGGAACGAAATTGGGTCACTTGTAGAGATGCGGATGGACCTAGAGACTGTCATACAGAGTGAAGTAAGTCAGAAAGAGAAAAACAAACATCGTATATTAATGCATATATGTGGAATCTAGAAAAATGGTACAGATGAATCAGTTTGCAAGGCAGAAATAGAGACACAGACGTAGAGGACAAACATATGGACACCAAGGGGGGAGGTAGGGGGGGATGAACTGGGAGATTGGGATTGACATATGTACGCTAATATGCATAAAATAGATATAACTAAAAAAAAACAAAAAACAAACTCCTTCTGCAGTTTTCAAAAACAACAAGCATAGTTTCTTGGACCCACTTCCTTCCCCACTCTTGTCCTATTTCTCTCCTTCCATCACAGGAAATGTCCTCTTGTCTGTAATTCCCCTCCCTTCTGCCCTCATGCCTCTGAGGAAGCTACCATGGCCAAGGTCGCCGTGACCTCCCTGCTGCTAAGCCTGATAGTGCCCATGGTACGGGGTGGATGGTGGGGCCGCACCATCCTCCTGGCTCCGGGATCCCACGCTGCCCGCTGTCCTAATGCCTCCCCAGCTGCTCCTTCTGGGCTCCCGGGCTGCGTCTGGTCCTCTCTCTTGTCTCCAGCTCTGGTTTCTGCCCAGGCTCAGGTCTTGAATCTCTTTTCTTTTCTGTCTACACGAGGTTCCTCAGATTTCCACCAGTCCTCTGGCTCTGACCTCCATTGCTACGCTGCAGACCCCACGATTGTATCTCCAGCCCCCATCTGGCCCCTGGACCGCAGATGCGTGTATCCAACTGTCCACTAGGCATCTCTACAAGGATGTGAAACAAGCGCCTTGGGGCCATGTGTCTAACACAAAGCTCCTGACCACACTGTCAACTACAGATTGGCACTTGCCATGGGCACTTGCCATCTACCTCTACAAGGATTAAATCATGTGCTGCTGCAGTTGCTGACTTTCAACATCCCCTGAAAGGAGTTCAGGGTAGGGAGCAGAAATGAGGCACTCGGTGCTCTGAGAAAAACTGGCAGAACAGGTCTTCAGATAGTTAGATACTTTCAGGAGAAGATTTAATGAGCCTAATTTTTGTATTTCCTCATATCTAGAAAAACACTAAAATCCTTCATGGTGACGATTGTTCCTCGTGACTAGCAGAAACCTTCTGGAAAAAAATACGTGCTTGATTGCATGGACTCCCCCTTTGCCAAAATCACATACGTACTGACCTTCCCCTGACCTCTTTGGTGCAGTTCCTCAGAGCTCTCTGAGATGCTGTCTCCCGGGCCACAGTGCTCACGTTGCCCCAAATAAAACTTAACTCTTACTCTCACGTTGTGCATTTTTTTAAGTCGACAACTCCCTCTGCAGCCCTGTTGTTCCACGGCCACCCCGTCATGAGGCCATCTTCAGAAGCCACCGGAGTCCCACGTTTCTTCTTTCTTTTTTTTTTTTTTGAGGTATGCGGGCCTCTCACTATTGCGGCCTCTCCCGTTGCGGAGCACAGGCTCCGGACGCGCAGGCTCAGCGGCCATGGCTCACGGGCCCAGCCGCTTGGTGGCATGTGGGATCTCCCGGACCGGGGCATGAACCCGTGTCCCCTGCATCGGCAGGCTGACTCTCAACCACTGCGCCACCGGGAAGCCCAAGTCCCACGCTTCTTGTGGTGACCTCCGCCTCCTCCTCCCTGGCCCGGCTGCCACCTTCCCTCTCGTAGTCCCCACGACAGCTTTCTGACAGGTCTCCTGGCTTCCACCTTGACCAGGAGCCAGAGCGAACCTTCCGGAACGTAAATCAGATCATGTCGTTACTTTGCTCAAACTTTCCAATGGTTTCCCATTCTACCCAGAGTGAAAGCCCAAATTTCAACAGCGGCCTCAGCCCGGACCCGCCTGAGCCACGCCCCCCCCACCTCACTCCGCCCCAGACGCGGGCTCTGTGGGGTCCCGTAAACCCAGCAGACACTCCAACCTCAGGGCCTTTGCACCTGCCCTTCCTTCTGCCTGAGCTCTCTGACCCCTGACCCGCTGCAGGGACCCCTGACCTTCACCTCCTAATGCAAAGTTCATATTCTCAGGGAGTCTTCTCTGGATACTTTATCTTAAATTGCAGACCTGTCTTCCCTACCCTCCCCTAGTCCCTCCCCTGGCACGTGTCACCTTCTAACACACCTTATATTTCACCTACTGTCTCATTTATGACCCCAAGATGCCAGCTCCATGGATGCAGGGAGTTTTGTCGGCCGTGCTCACAGCTATGCCTGGCACACCTGTGATAGGGGGAGGGCCTGGGGACTCGACTTGCATGAGGTGGCAGGGGTGGGGACGGGGCAGCCTTCCTGAGGGTGCAATGCCCGCTCTGTCCAGCGGGGGTGTTCACGGCAGCTACAGGTGCCACTGGCCACCCTTTGGGAGGCATCCCCAGGGAGGTCACCTGTCCCACTCCTCACCCCAGCCCGGACTCTGGAAGCTCAGGTCCTTCAGGGTCAGCAGTCAGCTCCTCCGCCCACAGCCGGGCACTGGCCACGCTCTGATGCCCACTTCACGCGGAAAAGAACTGCAGGTCACGAGCAGTGCTTCGGTCTCATTCCTCCTGGGGGGGTGGCACCTTTGCCACCTCGGGGGCGGGGGAAGAGGATTGGTGAGGTTTCCCCAAGCCCCCTGCCGAGCATTCAGGACACAGTCCAGGGGCACAGCCAACGTGCCCAGAGCCCACCTCCTTGCCCTGAAGCTGCCGCTGTCCAATCAGGAGCCACTGCATCTGCCTGGCAGCCAATCCCCAAGGAGCTGACGTCCCAGTGGGGATGCTGTGACTCCCAGGCTGCGCTGGGCTCCTGCACCCCTGGGGGAGGACGGCTGGCACAGCTGCCCACCCCACCTCCACCCGGGACTGTTCAGAAACCATGTGGCAACATGCCAGGCTCAAGAGGGACGATGGACGGGTGGGGCGGCTGAGAGGGTGTGGCTCGGGGTCCAAGCTGGGAGTCCGAAGGCTGGGTCCCTCCCGTCTCCTGCACGCCCAGCTGGTCTGAGTGTGACCTGGAGCAAACCACCCCGGTTTATACTTGGAGACATAAGCATGGAGCGCTCACAAAGGCCCGTTCATGGTTTCTCATGGGAGCAAAGACAAGATACGCTCTGAGCCCGAGAGGAAAGATGCTGAGTCAATGCCAGCTCTCACCCTTTGCACGCTGAGCTGAGTGATGACAGGGGACCTAAAAGGCTCCATCTGTGGACACTGTCTTCTCTCCAGCTTATTATTTTGAAAACTTTAAAACATCAGAAAAATTGTAAGAAACCAGAATAGCAACAAGCACCTATATACCCTTCATCCTACTCACTGATAGTCTGCATTTGCCTCATTTGCTTGCATTGCCTCTCCTCCCTCCCCCCTCTCCCCTTCACCTCTTCCCCCTCCCTCTTGCACACACTTTTTTTCTGAAACATTTGACAGTTGCGATCTCATGCACTTCAGCCCTCAATACTGCAGCAAGCATTTTCTGAGAATAAGAACTCTACCTTACATAACTACAATACCATGATCATATCTAAGGCAATTAATTCAATACCACCTGATATATAGCCTATATTAAAAATTTCCGCCTTCCTCAAAAAACAAGAAAAACCTCAAATAAACAATCCAGGCTACCACCTAAAGGAAGTAGAAAAAGAACAGGGACTTCCCTGGAGGTGCTGTGGTTAAGACTCTGCACTCCCAATGCAGGGGGCCCGGATTCGATCCCTGATCAGGGGACTAGATCCCGCATGCATGTCGCAACTAAGAGTTCCCATGCCGCAAGTAAGGAGCCCATGAGCCGCAACTAAGGAGCCCGCCTGCTGCAAGTAAGACCCGACGCAACCAAATAAATAAATAAATAAATTTTAAAAAGAAAGAAAGAAAAAGAAGAACAAACAAAACCTAAAGTCAGCAGAAGGAAGGAAATAATAAAGATCAGAGAAGAAATAAAATAGAGATTAAAATTTTCCCATTGATCCCAGAAAGATAGTCTATAGTTAAAAAAAATCCAGAATCCATTCCAAAAATAGATTCTATAGCTTAAAAAAAACACACCAGTACCCACTCAAGGTTCACTTAATCCAGCACCCCTCAACTAGTCTCCTAATCCAGCACCCCACCCCCCTACCATTTTTTCATTTTTGTTTTTCATGGCATTGGGTTTTTTTTGAAAAGCTCAGGCCGTTAGTCCTGCAGACTGTCCCACATTTTGCATTTGTCTGATTGCAGCCTGATGATTAGATCTGGCTAAACCTTTTTGGCGAGGTGTGCCCTTCTGGTGCATCCAACCAGGATGCACATGTGCGTTTGTCCATGACGGGCAAAGCCAGGGCCTGCCACTTGGTTAAGGCAGCTTCCGCCATTGCACCGAATACTAATTCTTTCATAATTAACCAGGAACCGCAGGGAGGGCTCTTTGAGGTTGTGTGAGAATACAGTTCCCCTGCAACCTCTCACTGTGTTTTCTCTACTTTAGTTTTCCCAGAAAGGTCACTATGCAGCCTGTTAGGGCTCCGAGTGCAGAGGATGCGAGAGGGCAGGAGGCCGAGTTTAAATGGGAAGAAAACACAAAAACGGATTCCTGGAGTCTTAGGCTGTCATCAGAGCTGCAGCCCCGGCCAGGCCCTGATGCTCAGACTCTCAGGGACTGACCAAAGGCCCCACGGGGCCTCTATGTGACTCTGGGGCCTGGGATTGGCCCTGATACTTGGGCTGGCGGTCTTCTGGAAAAGTGGACCCACGACATGATTTTAAACATGGACAAGCACATTTATACACACAGAGGGAAAAGCCCCAGAATAAACCAGATGCATTGTGCAAAATGTCCAGGGTCACAGCAGACCACGGTGAGGAGCCCTTGACTAGGACACACGAGCTCGCTCGCTCTCTCTTTAAGCCTCAGTCTTCTCATCTGCAAAATGGGGGCCTGGCCTACATGAGCCTCAATTTCTCTGTTGGAGCTAAGAATAAATGATTATATTATTCTGGGGGCTAATGTGCCTGGGGGTGTCCAATTTGGAGCTACAAGTGGTGCTCTCTCTCTCTTCCTCTCTCTCTTTCTCCCTCTTTCTCTGATCCCTTCAGCCTCAGCATTAAAGATGGAATCTGTAGCCTCTCAGAGTTGATGAGAGCTACTTGCACGAGATGGGAAGAATTCAGTGCATCCAGGCGAGAGAAGAAAAGGAATTCACAGCTAAGCCAAGAAACCACAAAGAAAAGTCAGACCGAGCCCACAAGTCCAGAGACACACAATAATAGGAGATGCTTTCTGAGTGAGCCTGCTTGGGGGACCACCTGTTCTGGTTCCTCAGATGTTCTGGTTGATGAGCTGGCATCTGATTTGCATAGAAGGAGGGTATGAGGGTCTAGGAGATTGAATCATCGGTCCCCATTCCTGGCTCCTTCCGTATCCATGTCCTTTGCTGAGTGACTCTGCCACCTCCCCCCAACACGCACGCATGCATACAACACCCCCTCCCTCCACACACACACAAACACACTCTTGGGCCAATGGGGAGTGAGCAGAATGACGATATGCCAGCTCCAGCCACAGGAGACTTGCCCTGGAGCCCCTGCCATCATCATGGATGAACCCGCTCCAGACACCCTCCCCCCACCCCCCGCTGGTCCAAAGAGGCCGAGCTCACATGCAAGAGCCACCCGGCCTGGACCGGGCATCACCTGTCGACCTGCGACCTGGAGCCAGCAGACCCACGAATGCAGACAAACGAACCTCTCTGTGGCCTGCCACCAGGACTGTTACACGGAAGGTGAATGGAGTTTTAACTTTAGCACTGCTGGGAGCCGTTCTGCTGTGCTTTAATATTCAGGGTCATTCTCATTACATTAAGTTGTAACTCCAGTGGGAGGCGAGGAGCTACTTGGCAGTTACTGGAAAAGGATGCCACAGCTGTCTCTTTACCGTAGATTCCGGAGCACAAAACTTAGGTGATGGGAACCTTCATGTAGTGAGAGTTCTTCACGTGAAGCTAGCCTTTGAGCTCTGGAGAGGGTAACTGTTTCTAAACCGAAACGTTGCCGGGTCGACACCCGTTTCCATCTTCTTCTGGGGCTTGGTGGATGACACAATTCCCCCCTCTTTGGGTGACCCAGGAGACCACTCCAGGTGATGGGGAGGCAGGTGAGGTCCAGTTGGCGTTCAGATCTAGCCCTTGGTTTGCATCATAACTCTGCCATTTATTGGTGTCTGACCTTGGGCAAATCTCCCAACCTTCCGAAGTGTCAGTTTCTCCACCTGTGAAATGGGAGGGTAACAGGAGTCCTGGAGGAGCTGATGTGCTACCAGGTGGGGGTGTGTGATGATGGCCATGGAGGCTGGAATCCGCATGTGTCCGGCGCTGGAGGAGGGAAGGTGCTGCCCGAGGCCTGGGAGTGCCTCTCGGAAAGTCCGCGATCACAACTCCTTCCTGAACGTTTGCACCGCGGGCCAAAGGCAGGTGAGGTCACTCTTGCACAGAGGCATCTGTCCCAGAGGCAGCCTGCTCCCAGGCAGTGGTCCTGCCTTCCAGAAAATCACTTTTCAGGGTCCTCAGACTCATTGCAACCTCTCCTTTTCCCATGCTGCCTCTCTCCCCTGCTCTCAGAAGTCTTCTCATCTTTTCCAGCTTCCCAGAAAAAGGCTCATCGCTTACGGAGGCGACCAGCCATGCACAGGTATGACTTGCTGTTGTGGGGGGCCCTCTGGGGCTGCATCCTCATTCTGGATCATCCTGGAAGCTCAAAGCTTCCAGAAGGCTTGGCCCTAGATCGCTGAGGTCTTAAGAACAATGAGACTGTATGAGTCGTCTACTGCCACCTGACAAGGGTTGGAGGCTTACAACAACAGATATTACTCACACAGTTTTGGAGTCAGGAATCCGGGACTGACTTGGCTGGGTGGTCTGGCTCGGGGTCTCTACTGAGGCTGTGGGCAGGATGT
This sequence comes from Lipotes vexillifer, assembly GCF_000442215.2. Lineage (NCBI taxonomy): Eukaryota > Metazoa > Chordata > Mammalia > Artiodactyla > Lipotidae > Lipotes > Lipotes vexillifer. The sequence continues at coordinate 650,229 of NW_006780198.1, read as the reverse complement.
CAGCTGAGGCCACCATCTCATCTCAGTGCTCCTTGTCTTTGCTTTTTGCTGCACCGTGCGTCTTGTGGGATCTTAGTTCCCCAACCAGGGATTGAACTCAGGACCTGGGCAGTGAGACCGTGGAGTACTAACCACTGGGCTGCCAGGGAATTCCCCTGAAGGCTCCTCTTCTTAGGTGTCTCCTGCACAAGGTTGTGCGTGGTGGACCTCAGTTCTGTACTCCTTGGATCTCTCAGGCCAAGGCAGTTTGCTTCCCCCAGAGCAAGGGATGGAGAGAGAGAAGCTGCCGTGTCTTTCTTGACTGAGGCTCAGGAGATTTGTTTATTGGTCACAAAGACCAACCCTAATACGATGGAGTGGGTGAGGACCAAGAGGCGGGGCCACTGGAGACCATCTTGAAGGTCACTCTGCTGTGACACCAGTTATGGACTGTTCCTCACCTTTACCCCGTCCCCATTTGCCCTGAGACCACAGGGATGTCGGCTCCTCCTGGGCAGGGGCTTTGCCTCTTCTGCTCACTGATGTGTCCCAGCAGCGCCAGGCACATGGCCGATGCTCCGTGAGCTCTGACTGAGGGACCAGGGAGGAGAGGCTTACAGTACGTGGGTGTGACAGGTGTGTGGAGGGCGCTGGGTGATCTCCCCGGAAGCTTCAGGAACCAGGGCGAGGACTTAAGCTGCTGCTTCTCAAACTGATGTTACTTTGCATGTTGCTTCTCGAACCCCGTAAATCCCTTCTACCAAAGCCCTGACTGTGGCACGGCATGAAACCACGGTCCTTTATGGGCCCAAAGCCTGTGGGAGCCACGGCGGCCACAGGATGCCTCAAGAGGAGACAGGAAGAGGTGTAACTGCTCAAAACCACACGTATCCGGGAGGGCGCTTGTGTAACACCCCCTTCCGCTCTCTCCCAGAGGCCAGGAGCTCCGAGACAGGAGCCAGCTCTTCTGTGAGCGAGGTGGGCGGCAAAGAGACAGAGCTGCTGA
>NW_006780198.1:644828-649234 GCF_000442215.2 Lipotes vexillifer | reverse complement strand
CTGAACCTGAGCGCACTTGGGGTGTCCGTTCTGCCTGTGGAGTCATCTTGGAGGACAAACAGAGAGGCCCAATTGCCAGAAGGGGCTGGAGGTCAACACTCACACTCCCAAACGGCACCATCCAGATCTCGCTCAGATTCAGATGGAGCTGGGGGTGGGGAGAACGGTGCAATCGTTACTGGGGGCTGGGGGGGTCACGGCCAGGACCCCCCCCCCCCCCCCCCCCCAAACCCCAAGCCCTGCCATTCTGTGGGTCCCACCTCCCCCCCCCCCCCCCCGCCGCTCTTGGCCAGTGAGAACCTCAGTCTCTCCTCTAAACTCCTGGGGCCTGAGCCAGGAGGACGAGCGGCATGGGGACCCCTCCCCAACCCAACACTAAAAAGCACGGACCTCACGTGGTCAGACCACGGTGGAAACATCTGGACCAGCCACAGAGCCCACGGCAAGACTGCCCGACAGGGCGTCTGTTCACGCATCTGACTGATGCCCCATTAAGAATTCCTTATAAAGATCACAGACTGGAAGTTTCAATCCTTCCAAAGCAACCTTCAAGCACCTGGTCCCTGATTATGAACAAGTCAACCAACACAGAGCCGTGGCTGGACTGATCAAATTGAATTGATTCCACAGTAAAAAAAAAATCAAATCCCAACTCTCCCAAAGCAACGGTGGAAGGCCTTTTCCCTGGTACAGCCCACCAAGATCCTCACCATGGCTCAGGCGCCTACTGGCTGGGCACCTTCCGATCGAGGGGAAGCCTTGCTGTGGCTCCTGGTTACGTCAGGGCTGCGCACAGTGATGGTGGCGGGGGGAGGGGTGGCCTGCTGGGGTCAGCAGCCGAAGGCCCCCAGTCGTGGGGACAACCACCTCCCCTCCCTGAGAGGAATGGAGGCTTGGCTCACGGGGTGGAGGGGTCTCATCCCCTGGCCACGGCTCCCCCATCTCCATCTGCATCCCGGTGACCACAGGTGGAAGGGCGTGGTCACCGAAATCTGGCCAGAGGGGCCTCAGTGCTCTACAGACCACGTGAGCTGCAGCGGGTCAGGGCAAGACGCAGGAAACAGAAGCCCGCACGTGCTCCGGAATCTCCGTAATCTTCCCCGGGGGCCCAGGCCACAGGCCTCCCTGCGGTCATTCATTCAGCAAACATTAGAGCTCTCCTGTCCCAGCCCGGGAAGCTCACAGCCTCCTCCCCGTGCGCCGCCCTGGTCTCCCGCGGTGACCACAGCCTGCACCAGTATCCTGCTGGGGCCCAGAGTGGAGAGGACAGCAAGGTCGGGGAGGGAAGCAGCAAGAAGCTGGGCTTTTCCGGGCCGGGAGGGAGCCCCTTAGGCATCAGGGAACCCCCCCTGCACCCCCCCCCCCACCCACGTGGTGACCATGGGCCGCCCTTCCCGGACAGAACTGCAGGGTGGGGAAGGGATTCAAGGGGTCCTCGGCCACCCTCCCCCTTGCATGCGGGATCTTAGCTCCCCAACCAAGGATCGAACATGCACCTCTCCCTCATCCCCCATTGGAAGTGTGGAGTCTTAACTATTGGGCCGCCAGGGAGGTCCTCGTTTTGTTTTTAAGGCAGAGACCCTTACTCCTTCCGCCTGTGAAACTGCTTTGCACTCGGAGATGGGAACCCAGGCTGGGGGCTCCCGGGAGACAGCGGATGGGCAGGAACCTCTACAAGAGCCTGCTGGGGCCCCTTGGCAGCGGTGCTCTCACCCCCCAGGCTGGACAGAGGTGGCCCTGCCGCACTCTTGATCTCCAGGCAGCTCCTTGCCCCAGGGATGAAAGCAGAAGCCAGCAGCCCCGGAGGCAGAGCCGTGTCAGATGCCTCCTCTGGGTGCCACCCGCTGCGGCCCCCTCGCCCGCTACCCAGCAGTCACTGGGTCACGGGAGGCCTGCTGGTCCCCTTCAGGGAGGACGCCTGCAGCCTCTGTGCCAGCCAGCCACGTGGGCTCGGCCTGGGTCCAGCAGGGCGTCTACAGGGGTGGCTGCAGCCAGTCCTGCGGGGGCACAGGGCCTAGGGGGCTGCTGGCCTGATGAACCCTGGACGTCAGGGGAGCACCCAAACCCTGCAGAGGGAGCCGGGGTTCCATCCCCTCAAGTACAAAACCCATCCTGAGAAGCAGGGTCCCCGAAACGCCCTGGGTACCTGCTCCTGGGTCAGAACAGCCAGAGACAAGACCATCCTGGTGTGTACGAGGTAGAAGGTGAACAGCGCAGGACCACGGGGCCGACCAGGAAGCCGGCGGCAGCGAGTGACAATGCGGGGTATGCTCAGCAAGCCAGGGCCCCCGGCGAGACGGGGTGTGGCCTGTAGTCCCAGGCGTGCCCCTAGGAGGGCCCCAGACACCCCGGCCTTCCTGACAGTGCAGCAGCTGCCCTGAGCAGGCAGGGTGGGGGGAGCCCTTTCTGGGGGAGGGGGAGGGGACAGACACACAGCTACCAGCTAGTTCTGGGGATGTTACAGTTCCTGCTTACCGGCGCCAGCTTTGTGGCCGGGCTGGGCTACGCACCTTTTACCCACGTCCCCTCATTTGATTGTCCCCCCAGTCCTGGGGGGGTTACTGCTGCTCCCCCTACTCCATCGATGATGCCCCTGAGAGTCAGGGGTCAGGCCTATGGCTAGGATTTGAACCCAGGGCTGGGCCGATTCCACAGCTGTGCTCTGAGCTGGGCACTGCTAGTATGCCCCCCAACTGGACGGTAAGCCCGGGGCAGGGCTGTGTCCCTCACTCATGTCCCGTCCCCAGTCCCGCCACCGCACCAGGACATAGCAGGTGCAAGCAGATGACGCGGTGGTGGGGGGGCCTGGGAGGACGGGTGAGGGGGGACTCCCCTCTGTGGGGAGGAGGTTTTACCCACGGTTCCAGGGAGTGGGGTGGGCACGGGGCTCTGAGGCTGCAGTGGGAGTAGCCGCCGTGGGCCCCCAGCGGGGTTAAGGCACAGATGGGGCGGTGGGGAAAAGAAAGAGGAGAGAGAAGGGAGAAGTAAACAGTTTGGGGGGCTCTGGAGCATCTCATGACTGACTGAAGACAGCAGCTGTCGGGGGGTGAGCAGGAGGGGGCCGGAGAGCAAAGGGACAACGGGAAGAAGAGAGGCCCTGTGGGGGGTCGGGAGGACAGTCCCCACGGCTGAGCCCCGCACACAGCCCTTGCTGTCTTTAACCCTCTTAGATGAGGGCACTTTTATACACGGCAATCAAGGCCCGTGAGTACTGAATGCTACCCACGGCCACAGGCCCATCAGTGGCAGAGCTGGAACGGGAACCAGGTACGTCTGGCTCCAGACTGGGACTCTTTCCTCCACCTGCCCTGGAGCCCCCTTGGGCCTGACTCTGGACAGGTACCCTCTGCTGCCCACCAGCACGGAGGAGACCCTGTGGGTGCACAAGGCACGCTTAACTCACTGCTCTTACACACCTCCAGGCAGCAGGTAGAAGTTGGACATTTCAAACTAACGCCTGTAACTTCGCGAGCCGCTTGGCACCGTTGGTCACCGTGAGTCAGGTCTCAAATGGCCGCTTTGTTCCTGGCCCCTAAGAGTAAATCGTATTTCTTCAAGTATCTGCCAACGCTTTTTCAAGAAGTTCCTTTGGACCGGGAGGGCAGGCAACCACTAAATGCTGGGCTGTGGAGTTAGGGATAGTTCATTTGGACGAGGGGCAGCTTCTCTTCTGCGTGGACGCGTCTGAGCCACAGATTTAAGCTGGATCAATAAACATGACAGACAGAGCTGCTGAGTGGCCCAACTGCCACCCACATGCCCCATTTCCTGAATCATCTTCCAGCTAGTGTGGCCTGGGACACGGTCTGTCAGCAGAGTCCTGGGGTGGGGGGAGGGGCATCCAGGGAATTTTGCTTTCCTCGTGGAAAGGGACAGAATCTTCTGGAATGTTCTTCATGGAGGAGTCTGCCTCCATTTTCAGCAGAAGGAGCGATGCGGGTGGAGGTCTCTCAGGCTAGATCGGGGGCAGGAGGTGGTACCTCAGAGGCCTGTGTGGGGTGACCTGCAGCAAGTAGTCTTGTACTGTACCCCCAGCTCGACCACAGAACACGATCGCGTGCCAGGCCGGTCTTGAGACCACCTAAAGTTACCTCCTGGTAAGTGCGGACCTCATAGGGGTTCTAGCTGTTTCCACAACTTACAGAGGAAGTCCTGAACAGATCTGCCTCAAGGTAACTCACATTCCTTTGGGCCAGGACCTGTCCCCGGAGCATAGGCGGAGGACTGGGTTCGTGCATCCTAGACACTCCCAGTGTGCGGAGCAGAGAGCGGGGTCCGGGGCTCCAGAGACACACAGCTCCCTCTGCAAAACCCCCATGGGGAACTCTAAGCAAGTGAGGCCTCTGGGGATGACCGAAGTGATGAAACATGTCCTTTATCATGTTGATTTTTTTTTTTTTTTTTTT
>NW_006780198.1:641075-644230 GCF_000442215.2 Lipotes vexillifer | reverse complement strand
GGACCGGGGCACGAACCCGTGTCCCCTGCATCGGCAGGCGGACTCTCAACCACTGCGCCACCAGGGGAGCCCTTTCATGTTGATTTTAAATCAGCATCCTTGTAACTTCTACCCACAGGGCCCACCTCTGTTCCCCGGCCTGGGAACTAAGGATGGTTTTCATGTTTTTTAAGTGGTTGGAAGAAAAACAAAAGAAGAATATTTCATGGGACGTAAAAATGATAAACAATTCAAGTCTCAGTGTCGTCAATGCTGCTTCATTGGTACAGAGCCGCGCTCGTGTACTGCTGGCCTCCATAACAAAACGCCGCAGATGGGCTCGGGCGGGACCTCAATAGCAGACATTTTTCTCAAAGTTCTAGAGGGTGGAAGTCCGAGCCCCAGGTGCTGGCAGATTCAGTGTCTGTGAGCATTTCTTCCTGGCTTGAGGATGGCCGCCTTCTCCCTGTGTCCTCACAGGCAGAGAATGAGCTTGCTCTGGTCTCCTCTTCTTATAAAGGCACCAACACATCATGGGGCCCCACCCTCAGGACCTCATCTAAACCCAGTCACCTCCCAAAGGCAAACGGCATCCCACTGGGAGTTAGGGCTTCAACATATGAATTCTGGGGGACACAAACATTCAGGCCAGAACACTTATGCATGTATCGGCCACGACTGCTTTCACGCCACGTGGCAGCACTGAGGAGTTGGGATAGAGGCTGCACTGCCTGAAAGGCTAAAACAATTATTCTCTGACCCTTTGTAGAAAAGGTTTGCGGATCCCTGTTCTAGGAGGTACCTCGGCCTCTAGAAGGCTACACCTCCCTCCTGGAGCAACAGGGGCTTCAGGCACCCTCTGCACACAGCCTCTGGAGCCACAGACCTCTGCTGCTGGACCCCGCCTCTGCCCCTGTGAGCCCACACCTGTTTCCTGGGCCCAAGTCTTGGCCGTTGCCTCTCTTCGAGTGGTGCCTCAGTTAAGTGAGGTCACTGCACGGAGCACTCTGCCTGGGCCCCATGCGCACTCTTGGTCACTGTCATTCTGTTCATCTCCTGCATTCAGGTGTAGCTTGCGTGGTTTGGTGACTTTCAAGCCAACCCTGGGATTCTGTTGAGAGTTTTCAGCATGTGAGATCACAACCTCCTCTCCGGGGACTGGACAGTAATCCAGTTTAATAACTGATAGCCAGAAGCAGACCCATTTCAAAGGCAGCGTGATTTGTAACATTTTGCAGCCCTGTTCAAAACCTCGCTTGGGGATGGGGGGAGGCAAACGCAGGAGGTGTATTTGTCAACGCTGGTGCCTGGAGGGGCCACACGTCACATTCCAGGGGGATTCACCATTGGTGGGCGCTCAGCTCCGCGTCCTGCAGTGCCCACCCCGGTCACGTCATGGGTGAGGGGTCTCCTGGAGCCTTCGTAGAAATGCAAACCTTCATGGTTGAAAAGCTCCTTTTTTTATCCCTGGGGGACACCTCCCAGGTGACATGTTATGCAAATTTTCCAAGTGTCTCAGGCAGGCCACGTGCAAAAGCCTAATCAAATTCACAATGTGGCTCCATGGTCTGTCCAAAGGATCCTCTCTCTCCCAGGGGCGTGGAGGTTTGAAAGGGCTCCACAGTGACTCATGGAAGCTGAGCGGCCCTGAGGACATCGCAGGAAAGGGGACTCCCAAGAGGTGCTTCTCTACCCTGCCCAGTGGGGTCCCACCTGCTCTTCCCCCTCAGATGTCTGGGGAACAGAGCAGGGAGGGTGGCCCGCAGGTGGGGCCGGGGAGTTTCCTGCGGCTGTTAACCTGCGGGGGTCTGAGGTTAATCACGTGACTCAAATGTGCCTGCCCCAAAGATGTTGCCTGCACAAGAGAAAGCTAGTTACTGTGGAATCTTATTATTATTTAAAAAAAATCTCTAAAGCCCCGCATCAACATCAGCAAACCAAAACACCACCAGACAAAACCCCCTATCACTGGTAAATGTCTTTTGATGGATAGGATACCTCCCTAGGATGCTGGAGCACCTGATGAAAGATATCTCTGGTGGGGACGGCAAACCTCTGGTGGGTGCAGCCAAGGGACGGGGTGGGGGGGGGCTGGATATTTGGGCTTTGTGAGTCTCTGCCTTGTGAAAACAGCCAGAGACAATTTGTGAATGAAAGGGTGTGGCTGTGTTCCAGTAAAACTCTGTTGACCAAAACAGGTCGTGGGCTGGATTTGGCCCTCAGGCCATAGTTTGCAGAACTTTGATCTCTGACATTAAAAAAAGGTGACATCCACTGAAATTAAGACAGAAGTGTAGATCCTTACGATGTCCACAGCACTCACAGCTCTGCTCTGTGCTTTTGTGGGGACACTCTGGTCAGGAGGGGGACCCCCTCAGGTCCAAGATAACTTCCATGCTGCCTGCTGGCTGAGCCCCTGACCCCGTTGCTCAGCGGGGGTGCTGGGAGGGAGAAGGCACAGAGGTCCCATGTGCCCTGAATCCTCATTAACCTGCTAGTCATTCTGATTTATCATCGGACCGCAGGCCTGATTAATCTGTTCCTAGTAAACATGTAAAGCCGCCCTCCCAGCCGCTTGCTGGGGACAGCTGGCCACGGGCGCAGGCTGCCTGCCGCCTATGACGCCATACTATTTTTGGTTACTCTGTCTCATTTATTTTTGATTTGAGTTGCTCATACAGACTGTATGTTCTCTTTCTTGCTCCTGCACTGAGATGAAATAAGCATAGTATTTTTAAACCCAGCTCGTGGTGCCTCAGTGCAGCACCTGGAAAGTGCCGTCCAAGGTGGGCCGCCTGGCCTCTTGCTGCGGCCCACAGCCTTGCCTCACCCTCCTGGACACGGTGACCCATCAGTCCTGGGGAGACACTGGGCCTTCAGGGCCCTGCAATGACACTGGGCTTTCAATGGCTGGGGGTCCAGGACATCTGAGTGCCCTCTGAGCGGCAGGGAGGGACGAGGCACCAGACGCCCACCTGAGCAGCATCTCTGGCCTCATCCCTGGGTGGGGACCAGTCTAAGCTGCTGGTGACTGAGTGAAGAGGTGTGATGAGCTGGAATAAAGGCTTTCACGTGCACTCACTCACTTAGCCTTCACCCCACACCCTGTGAAGTTGGTACTGCTTATTACCAGCCACTGGTGATGGCTGGGGAAACGGAGGCTCAGAGCCGCTCTG
>NW_006780198.1:606606-641001 GCF_000442215.2 Lipotes vexillifer | reverse complement strand
TCAGAGCGTTTCTGCCGGCCTGGCCATGCCCCTGCGCAGCCCTGAGAGTCCCTCCTCTGAACCACAGCCCTGCGCTGCCACGGGCAGAGAGGGAACAACCAAAGGCCTCCTCCCGACAGGGGTGAGACAACCGTGCTCTCCAGGATGAGAGTGGCTGGGATGGGGGGGGGGCAAAGGCAGGGGGGCGTCTCCTTAGGAGACCAGCAACGATGCAGGTGCGAGCCGGGGAGGCCTGGGCCAGGGTGGGCTGGCAGCTGCTGGAGCTGTGAGGTGGAGACCAAAGGCCGGTTGGCAGGTGGATGTGGGGTGCTGGGGGAAGACAGGGGAGCAGGGTGACCCCCCCAGCTCCTGACATGGGGGAAGTGGTGGGTGCAGCAGGTTGGGGGAGCCTGGAGCCTGGTGGCGGCTGCGTCCAGTCCGAGGGGCCTGTGGGACACCCACGTTGGGGGCTGGGGTCTTCCTCCGGGCTCCTCCCCTCTCTCCTGCCACAGAGCCTTGGCAGGTGCTGTCCCTCTGCCCGGGACATGCTCAGATGTCACTTCTCCAGAGAGGTCGTTCTGGAAAGCCCTCTCCAATGTCCTGTCCATCACAGCAGCACATGCATTTCCTGCAGAGCTTGTACCCCAACCTGTGGTGACTCCACCCGGCTGTCCCCCTGACCAGATGGTGAGCTCAGAGGGCAGCCACTGGGCTGGTCTCATTCCCTGCGGAATCCCTCATGCCGGGACGGGGCGATTGCTGAACGCACGCAGGCAGGTCACGCGTGCTCATTCTTCCTGCAGCTCAGCACCTCCTCCACGGGGTTTCACGGTGGGAGGGTGCAGTTCGCAGAGGCCCAGGTCAGGATCTCAGGCTACCACTGGACTGACAGTCTCTACCAGGTCTGGAGTCCCCAACCAGGATGATCCCTGGTTCACAACACAAGGACAGAGCCAGGCGTCTCAAGGGCACGTGTGCACGGACATAGAGCACATGTACATGCATGTGTGAACATGCACATACACTCACACACCACCTTTACCATCTCCACGACCTTCACCTCCATGACCTTCACCTCCATCACTTCTACCCCCTCCAGCACCTCCACAACCTCCACTTCTCTCATGCCCTCCACCTTCACCCCAGGCTGGCTCTTCTGCCCCCAGGCACGGCTGCTTTGGAGTCTCTTCCCCCCCCAACGACCCTCTGGGCTTCAGTCCTCACCTCCATGCCCACGAGCCCCACAGCTGCACCGTCAGCACCCCCGGCCTGAGCCCCCGGTTCAGACTCTGTTGGCCGCATCCACATAGCTGCCCCTGGAACACTCCCTGTCCTGCCCATCTCCACTGCAGCCTCGGGTCGACCACCTGTCACCAGAGTCCCATTCCTCTTTCTCCACCGCAGATCCATCAGGCCACGCCTTTACTGGCTGCCCAGGGCCTTCAGCCTCAGGCCCAGTACCTGGGCTTGGTCTGCAGAACCATTCACAGCCAGGCCTGACTACTTTTGCAGGCTGTTTCCCACACGCCTGCCTGCCTCGTTCCCTCATGCTCCTGTACCTGTGGCAGCCCCTGCCCTTGTTCCTTCTGTGCCCCACCCTGGGGCGGGTGCCGTGTCTCCCCATCCACTGGGGACGTCACCAACCTCAGGGTCCAATGCAGTGGTTGCTTCCCCATCCTGCACGGGTCACCCCACACTATTTGCAGTGGTTACCCCCGGGGCAGCAATAGCGGGGAGGGTGTCGGCACTTTCCACGACTAACACCTCTACCATCCGAATCTTCTGAACTACTCCGCTAAAGCTCTAAGAAGCAGAGAGCTGGGGCAGGTCTACTCAACTCCAAAGCCAACACTCTTAACGCCCCCTCATGCCATTTTGTCCCAGGCTCCCATGATGATTTCTGGAGAATGCTCCCTGCCGCTTTCTGGTTTAAATCTTTGACACTCGAATGCCAGCCCAGCCTCTGGGCACCCTCATCCCCAATAAAACCTCCCCCTCTTGCCTAAATCCAACTGGGGGACACATGGGGCTGATGTGCCCCACCCCACCCCGGCTTTTCTACCTCTTTTATTCACCGGAGCAGGGACGAGGAAGGACTCGTCAATTTGCCCTCAGAACATGAATAACCCTGGACCAGGCATTCCACCTGTGCACAGGGGGAATGGGGATGATCGGAGTGGGAGGGGCAGGCAAAACACCCTCCAATTCCCAGAAAACAAGCCGGTGGCTCATTCTGGAATCCCCAAGACAGGGATTTTCAAAGTCTGTGTGTCCTGGTCACACCTGAGATAGTTCTCGAATCTAATATTTATCTACTTATTTTTCCAGTTATCTTTGAATTATGACAAGTAATGCTGGCTTTCCCTTAATTGCAGGAATGGCAAGTTTCATTTCAAAATAAGCTTATTTAAGAAAGAAGTTTAACCAGCTGAAAGAGAAACGCAAACTCTGAAACAGGTCTGGCTGTGTGCACATAGGACTCAGAGCATCAGATGAAAGGCCAAGGACTGGAGTGTGGAAATACTTGCCAAAGACAGAGAGACAGACAGAGATAGAGAGACAGAGGCATCTGAGTGCAGGAGGGGGAGAGTGCTTCCTGAAACCCACAGCCTCAGAGTCTCATCCCCAGAAATCCCAGGAGAAGGCATGTAGACTCCACTGCAGAACCACAGGGTGAAAGTGAGTTCCAGGTGGTCATGCAGTTCTTTCTTTTCTTTAAAACTAATTTCCCTCCCCTTTTGTGAAAGCATGTCAGAGTTCCTCCAATTACAGGAAGTTTATCAAGAGAATCTAGGGAGGGACCAGAACCCTGGCAGGATGCAGCATTCCAGGCCAGCCCCGGAGAGCAGCTCTGATGAGGGTCTGGGTAGGGGGACGTGCTTCGGAAAGGGTGTGTGTGTATGCACGCACACACACACAGCCCACAGGTGTGCATACACGCACGCACACGCACGCACGCACACACAGGCCCACTCTACCCACCGGCCAAGCAGCCCGAGGTCTGCGGCCGCTCGTGCTCCCCAGGAGATGCTGGGGAGGGCCTCTGCTCCCTCGGGCCGGAAGCTCCGCCCCAGGTCAGGCCAGAAGGGTGGCTGGAGCTTCCCGTGTGTGGGAGGACTTGCAAGCTCACGGCCCGCGTGCCAGGTGGTCGCAGGCCAGCCCCAGGGAGCCGCTTGCTGCTCCGAAAAGCAGATGCTCCACAGAGCAGGTGAAGATGAAGGACCCAGGATCCGCCCCGGGTACAGGGGTGGTGGCTAGAAGGACTTGAGAGCCATCTGGGCGACCCAAATGTCCAGCCAGAGCACATCTCAGACACGACTCAGAGAGTGTGTCCCACACCTTTGGGGGAGGCAGAGGGGCTGGGCCCGCCCCTACCTCCCCTGGGATGAAGTGCACCCAGGGGTGCTTTTCCTCCCTCTGGGGCCTGGCTGTGCCCACTTCCTGCCTCAGTGGATGCTCCCAGAGCCATGCGCGGGGCTGTCTCCCTGGGAGGAGCCGGGCCCCCATCAAGGCGACAGGCATCACCTCACCCAGCGCCCCAGGCCTGAATGCCCCACGTGCACCAGCTCCTCTGTGGAGGCTGGGAGTCAGGGGGCCACACACGGCGTGAGAACTGGCTGGGGGTGTGCCGTGGGACAGAGCTGTGTTGCCCACACTCCACCGCCCCAGCTCTCTTTTCACACTGAGAGCGTTTCTCGCCTGTTCTGGTATCTGGACCTTGTCCCTCAGAGGGGAGAGGTTCTTAAAGATAAAGAACAGCGGAACCAGAGCGACCTGTCCCCAGTGCTGACCAGTGTCAAGGGGACAAGGGGGACTTCCTGCTGCAGGATGGGGACTTGGCTGACTGCCCGTGAGGGCCTTTCCCTTATGAAACCCAAGCCCTGTCCTTCACGCCAAATAGAAGACAAGCTGCAGGTCTTAATGGCCCACCTCCAGGATTCCCAACCCAAGCCCTTTCCCAAGGGCCTTTCCTAACCCAAGCCTTTCCCAAGGGCCTTTCCCTTACGAAACCCAAGCCCTGTCCTTCACGCCAAATAGAAGACAAGCTGCAGATCTTAATGGCCCACCTCCAGGATTCCCTCCCCACTGGCGCCGGTGAGGGGGTCCGGGTGAGGCAGCGGCTCCCGGTCCCCCACACTCACCAGCTCCCTGGGGGGCGGTCGTGCAATCCTAGAGGACTCCAGGCAGCACCCACGGGCGGCACTGAGTCCGGGACACCCTGCGGTCAGCATGCCTGCGGCATCTCCAGCCCCTCAGCCGCGGCTGCAGTGCCGCGAGTACCTGGCTGGGGCGTCAGAGACAAAACCTCTGCATCTGCCTCTGAGCGTGATAACCAATGAGCCGAGGGACTGCGGGAGGGGAAGGGCAGGGGGGGGTCCGAGCACGCGCTTCCCCTCCCCCTTAAGTGGTCCTGGTTTTCCACACTCCTTGGGGGGCATCCACAGTAAGAGGGACATAGAAATGCCGCAGCTCCTATCAGAGCCGGACCGAGGTCTTTCGAACTGAGCCACGGTGGGAAGAAAACACAGAGTTTGGGGGGCAGGGGGCGGGGAGGAAGAAGCCCCCCTTGCCAGTGATTAGGGCTGTGATCCCGTGATGATTCAAAGCCTGACTCAGCAGCTGACACAGGAGGGAGCAGAGATGGCCCAGCTCTCGGCAGATGGCACATGGAGGGAGCAGCTCCAAGCTGCTTCCTTTGGCCCCGGGCAGGGGGGTGGGTTTTAACCACTTACCCCCCAGGCTGGGAGCAGGAGGGAGAGGCCGGCACCCTGGTGTCCCCCAGACAGGCAGCCTCAGAGTCCGTCTCTCTAGTCCAAGTGGACACGTTGGCGCCCTCTTGTGCCACCAAGCAGTCCCTGGACACTCGGCCCTCCCCCAGGGCTGGTGAGGTCTCTTCCTCTCTGGAGCCTTGGACAACCCACACCCTGAGGGGCCCTCCAAGCAGGGTGCTGGGCAGGGAGGACCTGGGGAGCCGTGGGTGTTCCCATCTTGCCCGCTGCTACGAGTTTCTGCAGTAACACTGGGGAGCTGGTGGTGGGCCATGGGCACGGGGGCCACCTACTTCTGGCCAGCTCCGTGCAGGGACCTCTGGTCACCATGTCCAGCCAGGCCCCTCCCCTGTAGATGGCACAGTGCCTGGCACAGCATAAGGCTGACTGTCTGCAGCTGATCCCCCAAACTCCGCGTGATCGCATACACGGTGATGCTGGACCCCTGGGCTTTACGGGGATTTCAGCAGTGACCCTTAGAAGTTGAGGGACAGACCTTGGTGCCAACTGCAGAGGGAATCAGGAGCCTGAGAAGAAGGCTGCTCGCCAGGCAGCGTGTCTGAGGGATACTGGGCCCCTAAAGGCTGTAGCACAAACCCGTCCCTCCCTGGGGGAGGCACAGGCTGGCATCCTGAAAACGGGGTCCTATCTGAGCACCTCCCATCTGCCCTCGATGGGACACGCCGCGCTGTCTCACCTGCTCGCCTTGTTACCCACAGGTGAGCTCCATGAAGCCTCCCCAGGCTGCTGGGCCCACCACTCTGAGGCCAGGAAGGGGGCTCTGCCCTCTAAGTACGCTGGCAGGTATGGCCAGGGTGACCCCATACTGGACCCCACTCCTCATTGCGGGCCCCGGCTCCGGGTGTAAGTGCTGGCTTTCCAGAGAGGGGATCCGACTCGACCCAGCTCGACCCCAGGTCCACACCCCATACTCCCACTCTTACCCCTTAGCCAGTAACGCCCAACACGCAGTCCCTGCCAAGGAGGAAGAGTCAGCAGACCAGAAAGAGAGCCATAGGAGCTTCTGGAGGGGCCCTGGGGGTGGTGGTGGGGAATCAATGGCAGAAACCTGCCCCCCGCCCCCCAAATATATGTCAGAGTCCCGGCCCCTGGTATTGGTGAACAGGACCTTACGAGGCAAAAGGGTCTTTGCAGATGTAATTAAGGTCAGGTCATCCTGGATTCGGGTGGACCCTACATCCAATGACAGGTTTCCCTAAAAGAGGAAAAGACACAGATGCAGGGAAGGAGGCATAGTGATGGAGGCAGAGACTGGGGTGATGTGTCTCCCTTTGCTGGGGCGGGGGCCTGTGTCCCCAGCCCTGGTTCAGTTCCACACCTTCAGGGGAGCGGCAGTTTGCAGGGAAATTTCTGCAGCCCTCCTTGCATTAGCATTTGTGAACAGGCTCCTGGGGCCCCCTCCCCGCTCTCCAGGGGACTGTAAGAATAAATAACAAATGATTTCAAAGAGGATTACGCTGCTGGCACCACATGACAGAGGCATGAAAGATTAATATCTTGCCTATGCAGCACTACACTAGCAATTGGAAAGCCAGCTTTATTCCACCTCATCCATTAAAGGCTCTGCTGAATTAAAAGAGATGCAAAAGAAAGCCATCAGGCACCGTGCCTTTGCAATCATATAATTAACAGGAAAAAAAATGCATTTTTAAATGAAAGTACTCATTGCAGGTGAGGTTGCAAAGAAGCTATACTCCAGTGAGACGTTGCTGCTTCGGGGATGTGTGGCACAATCTTTTGGGAAAGTAATTGGGCAATGAAGATCCATAGCTTGGGATCCAGAAATCCTACTTATATAAATGTAACCTAACCGTCCAAGAGAGGAAATAAACTTAGATGCACACACCTGTTCAAGACAGCATTACTGGGAAGAGTGAAAAGATGCTAAATCCCTAAGGAGATCATGTTTCAGTGAATTTCCGGGAAAACAATAGGCTACAACTCGGTCACTCGCAGTGATGTCTCCCTGTTTGGGAAAGTCTCTGGCAGTGATGTGAGTGGGGGAAGAGGGGAGCCCCTCGATTCTGCAGGCGGGAGGGGAAAGCCTACAGGAGAGTGGGGAGGGGTCCCGACTCCCAACCACACTCTTCCTGCCTCCCCTTCCGGTGGGAGGGTCTGCGTACATGAGGCAGGGAAAGAAAGGATCCAGTGGGGCTCTGCCAGCACTGAGCTGAGGGCTGGGCTGGACCTTTATGCGGTTTCCTCTTACCAGGAATCCTGGCGACCCCAGCCCAGGGGCCAGGCCAAGTGTGAGCATCCATCCCATTAACAAGGCAATATGGGGCCCAGGGTCCTCTGCTGGCTGTGTGACCTGAGGTCAAGCATGGAAGCTGTTCTCACCCATGAAGCACCTACTCCTGGGGTGGCTGTAGGGTTAAGAGTAAATGCTTGTAAGGTTTAAGCCAGAGCCTGACAGAGCAGATCCCAGACCAATGGCGGCTGCTGATACAAATAATGATAGGACAGCAATTATCCTACCCCTCCTCATACCTGCCATCAACGTCATCACTTTTGTCATGACCAGCATGATCGTTGCCCTCATCATCACCACCATCACCATCACCATCACCATCACCACCAGCATCATATGAACTGCCTGCCTCCTTCCTGCGATGGAGCAAAGGCTTTCAGCCGTCCACCCTCCTTCCTGGAGGTCCCCAGCTCCCATGGAAACCTGCTCACGGGACCATGGCCTTCTCTGCCTGCCGCTTGGGACCACTCAATCTGGATGCCCTGGGAAGGCTTCTGCAGTTAGAAGGAATTAACTTCGCATATTTAAGTGGCTCTGCTATAAACACGTGAACGTGGCTGCTGGGCACTGAGCATGCAGTCTGTTCGGGGAGGCTGCCGGGCTGCAGGACACAGCCCATCTGTCCAGATGCCAGGTGGCTGGGAGCCTGTGGCCGCCAGCCTACGATGCCAGCCCCCGCGCCGGAGCTGCCTCAGCACACAGGCTCTGAGCACCGGGCTGTGTCTTGCCCTCAGTTGCAGGGGTGCATCCTCGCTGACTGCCATCTTTGGCTGGGTGCCAGGCCGCAGAGGCCACGGCTGCTCTGCCCTCCCTGGGGCATTGTCTGTTGTTCGGAGTGTGGCAGGATTGTGCCCTGGGGATAAGATACTTTGCGGAGAGTCCGTCAGTGGGGTGGCCAGCCTGGGGGAGACGGAATAAGGGAGCCCAGGCTTGGTCCCACGGCTTCAGCTCAAGGATCCAAAGCTCACCAGATAGCTCCTCCAAGCAGGGCCTCTGAAGGTTCCCGGGGTGGACGAGTGGACTGAAGGGGAGGCGGGAGACCTGTCCTGCCTGCAGACAGCACCAGGGCCGGTGCTAGGACTTCATTCCTGGAGTGAAGCCTCACAAAGAACGGAGGAGTGGAGGATTGCCAGGACTGCGACATCAACTCTCCGCAGCTCCGAGCCCTTGACATCAACGCTGCGAGGGGATGGGAGGCAAGGGCAGCCGTCCGACGCTTGCGATGCGCTGGCTCAAAGGACCGTGGGCTCTTGGAAGTTGGGAAAATCAGCCTGGGTCAGGCTAGTGTTCCTCGGGCCTAAAGGGAGGGTGACAGACCTAGTGGTCCTGCCTCTGCACCAGCAGTATTCACCCACATGTACAGGGAAATGAGCATCCCTCTGGAGGACCAAGCATGGGCCATCTGGCTTAGCAAGCGAGGAGGCCTGGGTTGGGGGATGAGGGAGCACCCCGAAAATGGTCTGATGTACGGAGGAGGTCCCAGGGAGGATTGGCACAAGGTTTGCTTCTTGCCCAGGGGTTTCCCTTCTCTGATCATCCCGAGTCAGGTGGCAGCCACTAGTCTGTAGGCCAGGGTCCCCCAACCCTTCCCAGCTCTGCAGAGGACGGCTCCAGTTTGTGGGGGTGGGTGGGCCTTACACGAGCTGTTTCCTACCCTGTTCTACCTTCTGGGAGAGTCCATCGTTCCTGATTGTTGCTGAGAGCCTGCTTCTGCCATGCGCCTGCCCAAGGGCTGAGCTGGGGGTACAGAGGTGACGGGACAGACACACCCCGTCCTCATGGGGCACACGTTCTAGGAGGGACCGGATGTCAGCAGCAAAGACCATCCTGGAGTGTTGCTCAGAGAGACCTACAGGATGCCGGTGAGGGCTGCTCAGGGAGTGAACACAGGCTGGCAGTCAGAGAGCTGCACGGTGGCCCCAAGCTGCCACCAAGTATGATTCCTCCCCGAGCCCCAGTTTCCCTCTACTTAAAACAAGCAGGCTGGAGCACATGCGTCAAAGAGTAAGAAGCCTGAAGGGACTTTCCTGAGGACTGCTGGCTGCAGGAGCCCGGGGGCCCTGCCCCACAGTAATAGATGAAATAAAGCCCCATAAGACTTCAAATGCCCGCTGGCTTGGGGGCTGCTTTAGAGACCAGGGGTTCTGCCTGAACCTGGGAGCAAGTGCCCTCTCGTCCCCTCAAGGGATTGGGGAAGGGTCCCCTGAGCTGTGCCCTCTCCCCCTGAACTGGGGCCCTTTTTGTCTTCAGAGCTTTGGGTGACTGCTTGGGGCTGCACCCGCTGCCGCCTCACCTGCTGCTCGCAAAGGCTGCTACCCAGGGGCCCACGTGGCTGTACCATGGGTCCCCACCAGGGCCTCAGCACCCATGCAGCCCAGCAGGTGGCTGGGAGCCTCCAGCAGTTCCCCATGGTTACCATGGTTACCAGGCTGGGGGAGGGTAGGGAGAAACCCTGTCCTCCACATAACCTCCTGGTGGTACCCCAGTGGGCTTTGTCAGAACCTTCCAGCCCTGGGTGAGGCAGAGAGCGAGGGCCCAGCTGGGCACACAGGCTTCGTGTGTGTTTTGGGGGGAGCTGTGGTAACCATGGTAGCTGGAGCAGCTCAGGGCTCCCGAGGGAACCGCGGGCACGGGACAGGGCTGGGGGCCTTGAGGGACCTGGCCAGCTTCTTATCCCCCGTTCTGGATGCGTGACCCAGCTTTAGCCCCACAGATGAGCCTCATCTATCCCTTTGCTCTTGCCAAGGACGTGGGATGCCTGGAATAGGGATCGCAAATTCCAACGAAACATCGTCTCCTTTCTGCATGGACACAGGTGCTCTGACTCCCAGCAGCAGGGGATGCCTCCCCGTTTACACCCTCCTGTGTCCTGGTCAGGATACATCTTTCTCCTAAAGATGAGCAGCCCCTGAGATCTCTCCTCACTTAGCCCGGCGTCCCTCTCCTGAGGTCCCCCCAATACCCCAGGCCATCTCTCACCTTCTGGCACAGCTCTTCCTGCCCAGAAGACCGCCCTGTCCCTTCTCCCTCTGTCACCCAACACAGAGCCACACCGGCTCCAGCCCCGCTTCCTCCCTTCCTGATCATGTGGGATGCACACTGCCCCGTCCTGCCTGCTGGGCCTGCAGACACTTGCGCTGTCGCCCGAGTGGCGCCTCCGTGGGCTGGAGCCCGTGTCTCCTCCCCCACCGACTGTGGGCCCTGAGGGCAGTGGCCTCGTCTACCCCCTGCTTCTCGGGTCAGTGAAGGAAGGGGTGATGTGCAGCATGGCCGCAGCTGCACAAAGCCAGAGCAGGAGCAGGGTCACTCCTACAATCAACCACCGTCCCTCGAGTTGCAACATCAGGCCCAGGGTGGCCGATGAGTCTCATCTGAACAGGCTCTTTATTTAGGACGTGGGTCCACATTTACCCACAGGAGCTGTCCCACGAGCCGTCAGAGGCCTTTCCCAAACCCATCCTTCGGGATGAAGAGGGAGTATGGCAGCATCCCCAGTAGCATCCCTGGAGCCTCTGATGTGTCCTGGGCAGGACATGGGCAGGTATAAGCAGGGAGGTGTCCCCAGCGCCTATGCCCCTACAGAAAGGGAGCGATGTTTTGTTGGGATTTGCAATCCCTATTCCGGGCATCCCATGATCTTGGCAAGAGCAAAGGGACAGAGATGGCTCCGGGCAGCCTAAGCTGGGTGACAAAAAACCTCCTCGGTGAGAGGCAAAGGCAACGCTCCCCGGGGGGTGAGGGAGCCACTGCGCAGAGGTGGGGGCTCACGAGAGGGGGAGGGGAGATGCCACAGGTTCAGTCCCAAGTGACAGGCTGGCTCCTGGGAGGGATGCCCACTTCCGTCACACGGGGCAGGTGCTCAGAGAGTCAGCATCCTGACCAAACCTCATTCCAGGAGCACTGGGGCACCACTAACACCAGCATTTCCCCACCCCCGGCAGGATTAAAGCTCGACTCGGGATCCGAAGCTGACAAAAGCGTAGCAGGTCGCCCAGTAGAACAAGGGCTTCCTATGTTCCACAGGGTTGGAGAAGCCCCAGAAAGCCTTGCTCGCCGGAGCTTCCAATGATCAAGGCGTGTTTCCCTGGGTGCTGCTTTACCAAGTGGAAATGGGAACGTTTATGACAAACTGGGGAGTGTTTCTCAAAGTGTGGACTTGGAACCCTGGGCCAGTGGCTGCTGAGCTGCACCAGGACCCACAGGGGCTGTTTTCAGGCACTGCCCCCTGTGACTCCGACGTGTGCCCCAGGGCTCAGGACTGCCGGGCACCACCGGGCCCACCGCAGTCTCCCCATTCCTATCCTCTGCAGCTGTATCATAGGCAGAGCCATCCATGAAGCTGGAAGGATGAGCCCCGCAGTTCACAACGTCCCTGTTAGGGTAGGACACAGAATCACGCACCATGGAGATTGAGGAGGCGGCCGATGGACCCGGTTAACCAGAAAAGTGACTTTTCTTCCCACCGACCTGCTAACCCTGGGAGTGCGCCCCCTCTCGCCTCCCTTCCTTCTTTCACTGTCACATTTCTCAAGAGCCATTTAGGCAGCAGAATGCAAAGGTCAGGAGGGCGGGCGTTGGCACCCGACAGACAGCCGGGGTTCAGATCTTGACTCCTTGTTAGTGCCCTGTGACCTGAGGATAGGCACCTCGGCTTTCAGTGACTGTTTCTGCACCAGTAAAATGCGGACAATGGCAACTCCTTGAATTGAAGGGGTGGACACAGAACAGGACAAAGACGCGGCACCTGTTATGGGGGGGGCAGCTCTGTCGCCTCCCCTCTTGGCAGAGACTGTGGCCCCAGCAGTGTGGGGCCCGCCTGATGCAGCGGACGCCTGCCCCCACTTTCTATCTCCCTCTCTGACTGGGCTCCAGGATAACCCAGGGTTTCCTCCTGTCTTGACCCTCACCTTCCCTCTCAAATCCTGCACTCACGGCCACTCCCTGGGCTCCGTCTTCTGCCCCCTTTACTCTTGGCCCCACCTCCTGGGTGACCTTGTCCACTGCCAAGGCTGTGACTGGTGGGGGGTTGGCAATCACCTCTGGTTTGAACCCTGTTTGAACCCATGGCTGTCCCTCTCAATGCCCACAGCCATGACTGGCCGAGGCAAAGACCTTGGACCCAACGCAGCAGGGTCAGCAGGATGTAGCCCGAGCAGACCCAGCGATGAAAAGGGGACCCGGGGCTCCTCTTACTGCCCGCATCCCATTGCCACCTGGCTCCACAGCAGCTTTGCTGTGACGCTCTCCTGCCTACTCATTCTATTCATCTGCTCGAGACATATTTACGGGGTCCCACTCTGTGCACGATGCTGGGCCTACAGCAGCACACAACACAGGTAACAGTCTCTCTTTAGGATGACACGCAGTCTCCCCTGTCATCACACATGGTCCTCACCCCACACTGCAGACACATCTGCCTCCTTCATCCTGGTGTGGACATGTCACTGCTGGCTCCAAAACCCCCAGGGGTCTGACGGCTGGTCTCCCAGATCCCAGTTCCTGCTCCCCCTCAACGACTCCCATATTCATGTCCCACCTGTGCTCCCCCTGGGCCTCGGCCACTGTCCAACCCCCTGGTCCTCCCTCTGGGGCCTGGCCCGTGCAGGGCTCTCTCCAGGCAGTCCTTTCCCAGTTTTGCTATCACAACCCTGCCTTCTTTCAGGGTCTGGGTCAAATATCAAGCCCACCTGCCCCCCCATCTCTCTTCTATCAGCAGAGGCTTCTCTGACGGTTCCTGGTCTGGGGTCAGGTCAGGTGGGTCTTGCTCACCCTTGGCCTTTCAAATGTCTGCTGCAGGGGGCTTTCCCGGTCGGCGGTATTTATAGGTTTTAAACAATGTTTAAATTCTACTTTACTTTTTAATGCATGGATTCTTTAGAATATCCTTGTGCTAGTTATTTCTGAGTCTCCTCCAACCAGAAGGGGCAGGAAGGTCACTGTTTCCAGAGAGATCCTGCCACCTCAGAGCACTCGGGAAGGCAAGGTTCCCAGGCAGATTTCTAGCTCCTTCTGCCCTGGGCTGTATTTGACAGCTTGTGGACATCAGGTTGCAGTTCACTCTGAGAGATCGTAAAGCTGCTGAAGGATGGAAAATGAAAACATGCTGTGCTGCAGAGGGTGGGCGTGCCTGGGGTGGGGCTCTGCAGCCCCCACGGGCTACTGTACAGGGGGGTAGGCGGGCAGACGGATGCCCCCAAGGCTTGCGCACCAGGCCCTCCAGGAGGCCTGGGGTTGGGAGGACAGGGCAAGCCGTGTCCCTCCACTCACTGGGAGGCCATGATCTGCAGAGACAGCAACAGGCTCCTCACCTCCTTCCTCCACGAAAGCCGCCAGCTGGGTTCCCCCAGGCTGTTCCCCTGGAGCACCCAGCCCCTCTGAGGAGCCCCACGTGGGCTCATGAAATGACTCAGAAGGGGACCTGAGTCACTTTGCTTGAGCTTTCCCGGGAGCCACCTGGGCTCCAGGTAGAGCGAAGGTTTGCGCTCAGTCCATGACTGGACACAGAGGCTGGGAAGCTGACAGAGTGCCCGCCCTGTGCCAGGGACTGTCTGTATGCCTCTCCTTGCCTCATTTAACCAATCCCGAAAAAGGGAGACACAAGCACAGGGCCAAGCAGCTGGGAGAGTAAGAACCGGACATTCAGAGAGCTAGTCCTCCACTGGGGGCCACGGGCCAAGACCCCAGACAGAGGGCCCCGCGGACAAGACCCAGCGTCTGCGGGACCCAAGAAGTCGCTCGCTTACTGGGGAAACTAGCCCGACGATGAACGGTTTGCTGGTTTGTTTTGAACCCAGTGCAGGGATCTGAGAAGGAGAAACATACACTTGGCTTTCAACCGTTGAGTTGGATGGTGGATCTCAGCCACTCAGCAGCTGGGGCTCAAGATCAAGGTCACGTTAGGCGGGGAAAACCCCCTAAGAGGGCTCAGGATCCTGGTGGGGAAAAGTCCCCTATTGGGTCTGCCGCACAGGTGTGAGGCTGAGGAAGATATCCGCAGCCCATCTCCGCGTTTCCCCCTTTCCCAGTCCTACTTAATCTGTACCCTGTCTGGCATTAAGACAGTCAGTTCTGCAAGAGCCTGTGTGCTGGAGCTACAGGGAGGAGAGGTTGACCGCAACAAGGAAGTTCAAGGGAGGCAGGCAGGTGCCAGGGATGTGGGTGAAATAGGATGAGGGGCACATACAAGCCCGTGGACACCGGGTCTCCAGGGCTAACCACCTGGCCACTTGGTGGAGTAGGGGGTGACCTCCTGAGACCCTGTCCTCTGTGCTATGAGTTAGAAAGTGTGCGGGTGCAGGGCACACTTCAGCTGGGGCGGCCGGGCCCAGAGTGCATCCCTCAGTGTAGAGGGAGGGGAAGGCTAGCCCTGTTTCAGCCCCGCGGGATGTGGCAAAGGGTAAGAAGACCTAGTCTGCTCAAGTCCACTCGGGCAGGGAGACTCATGTTCTCACCAAGCCCAGGCCGGATAGAAAGCTTGAAGCGCCCCCTCCGCCCACCCCCGCCCCCCGCAGTGACCCGATGACCTGTCGGGTGATGTTCCCACCTGGCCCCTTGTGTGTTTTCTCCTGGGGAGGCCCTGTCCCTTTTTCTCCTCTGTACTGGTTGAGCCAAGGACCACATTTCCTCCGAGTCACCCCAAAGAAAGGGGGGACATGCTGTGGGTGGAGGGCTGAGCATGCTGGGCTTCCCACCATGAGAAAGGCAGCTTCCATGTCCCTTGGGAGCTGGGATTGAACCTGACCCTCCTGCACATTGGAGGAGATGCATCTCTGGGGGGTAAGGATTTCCGGCACTTGCTGATAGGCTGGAGGGAGCCTGGTGCAGCGGGAACAGAACCCAGGAGGCCGGGTCCGTCTCACCACCGCTCTGTGCCTGTTTCCCATCCAGGCTAAGCAGCCTCCCTGCAGGGCTGTTCAGGGTTATTTACAAGGACCCACAGCGAAGCAAAGGTCAAGGTGCAGAGTCCCTCTTCCTCCCTTTCATCTCACCCGGCCGCCCGGCCCCTTGCTGTCTCTTTGATGACATCTTTGGAGCCACAGGGCCCTGGCTCTGAGGAACTGCCAGGCCGGGCAGGATGCTGTCACCGAGAACTCTCCGGGGTCGGTAGCATCTCCCGCCCCTGACAGCCCCAGTGACTCAGACGCACCCGGGGTGCTGTTCCCCCCACGTGTGTCAGCACCCTCTCACAAGTGTGTCCTGAAGGGTGGCTAGAGCTGTTGGTTGGCATGTTCACGGGGTGCTGGTTTCCTCCAAGGGCAGAACCAAGGAAGTGACCTGGCTCAGACTGGTGGGAGGTACGGGGCCTGACGCGGCTCACCTCTGAGTGACCTTGGAGAAGTCTCTGACTTTGCCAAGGCTTCCGTTGTGTCCTCCAAAGGGGAAGATGCCCAGCCCCTTGTAGCTCTAGCATGCTCGCCTCTATGAGGCAGGACCCCTGGCTGCGGAAAGGGGAGAGGAGGGGTCTCTGGCCTTGGACACCTTCAGAGATGGTCCTCCTCGAATGCTGCCTGCAGTGCCACTGTTCTGCCTATCATTCGGGGCTCCAGGAAATGGCTCTGGCTCTGGGACCTTTGGTGAAGCGAAGGTCATGGAGAAGTGAAGGTCAAGGACTAGATACACGCTCCTTCTAGCCAGAGTCCTGGGAAACCACACACGTTCGCTCCCCTGGGTTCCAGCAGTGGAGGAGGCCTTCCTTCGCCACATGCGTGCTGCCCAGTTGCCATGGGCCCATCACCGACAAACAGGAAAGTCTAGAGGAGGCTGCCTCCCTTACCGGAAACTGTCAAACCAAAACTTGTGCCACTCACTTCCTCCTGAATCATTTGGGGTTTAGAAGATCATTGAAAAAGGAAAGAAAGCCAGCCCCATGGTGTGAAGCTTCTCAATCTGCCCCACCCCGGAGCTTGCTCACCCCTCCATCCCCCAGAGCCTCGGCCTGTGACCCTCACCAGACGAGCAGTAGCGTCCGTCTTGCCACACCTCCTGTGTGCAACTGCTTTCACGCCCATTCATTCCCGTCCAGGCGCCACGTCCAGACCCAAAAGGTTTGAGCACAAGACCCAGTTTCGCACTGTTCGTGACCCTCCCTCCCCCTGTGCCCTGGTTCAGTCCCCACACTGTCTGTCCACTGGCATAGCACAAAGAGGCACAAAGAACGGGACCTCGGTTTTATAGGGGAGCCTCCAGCAGGCTGCTTTCGAGGTAGGAATGTGCTGCAGCCTGAACACCCTCAATGTCATTGAGGCCGGGTGTGGGCTTGGAGAGTGTTCCTGATGGACAGGACGCAGGGAGCCAATGCCCTCTGGGCCCCCGTTGTGATAGCACAGGGGAAGGACCCCAAGAACCACACACAAGCCTGGGGTCTGCAGGTAGATGCAAACGCCAAGTAACAGTCGGGAGGGCAGGTGCAACTCTCCACACTCAGGTCCCCAAACCCTGCAACGTGGGGCCTGAATGCGGTTTTGTTTGCAGAGCAGGAGCTTGCTCTTGGCATTGGGAGGCGGAAGGCGTTTGTGAGGGGGAGGAGAAGTTGCAGAGAAAGAAGAAATCCTGAAAGGACAGGCAGTGGGACAGCTGTGGCCTGAACTTGGTGTTCTTCCTCCTCGGATGTGGATGTATTAATTTCCATAAATGCTAATAGCTCATTTCCCCAAGAGCTATTACTTATGTTATCTCCCCTTGGATGCATTTCAACACAGGGCAGACAAGTGAAAGAGAAGAAAGGGCAGCCCCCACTGGTGAGTTCCCATTCCCCAACCCTGTCCCCACCAGGCAGCTCAGGACTGTTCTAAGGTGGCCCCTCTAACTGCAGGGTCAAGACCCCCCTGCCTACGGCCCCACAACCAGGTCCCTATCATGCCAGGAGGCACAGAAAGTTACCAACCCCAAAAATGCTGAATCACAAAGTAAGCTGAGTAGGAAAGTGGGGGTGGGGTGGGAAGGGAGCCGGTGGCTAGGGGGGAAGGCAGGAAAGGGTGCTAAGGGGCTTCTCACCTGGAGCCCCCCAGGCCGCTCTAGACAAAGCGTAGACCCTAAAGGAGCCCCCAGACAAATGCCAGGAGGAGCAGAGCCAGGGTAGGCTGCCTGGGTGGGAGGGTGGCAAGGTGGGCAGGTACAGGACTGCTACTGCAGCAGGAAGCGGTGCAGCAGCTGGGTCTCTGCGTCCCGCAGGAGCAGGTAGGGGAGGTGGGGAGCGAAGAGAAGCTGAAGAGGGGGCAGGGGTATAGGGACCGGGGTGGGGTGGGGTGTGTAGGCAGCCAGATGAACTGGTGCAGGAGGGGAACGCCAAGGTCCTGGGGAGCAAGGCGAGGTGCAGAGAGGGCGCCCGCGGGGAGAGATGTAGCGATTGGGAGCAGAATGGGTGGGAAGATGGGGCCAGGGACCTGGAAGGAAAGGCAGGATGAGCCTTCGGGAGCAACAAGGAGAGAGATGGGGGGGACCGGTCCAGGAGCGCTCCGATGGGGCTGCGCTGAAAGGGGGATGGGGGAGGGGGAGGCGAGGCTGCGGGAAAAGGAGGGGCCAGAGACGGGACGAGGGGAAGGATGAAGTTTGGGGCCGGGGTCGGGCATGGGAGCTAAAAGGTCGGGCGGGTTGGCAGATAGGGCAGGCAAGGGAGGACAGGATGGGGGCAGGGAGATGATGGAGAAGGAGTCGAGCCGGCTGGAGAGGAGGTGAGGACGGAGGCGGGCGCGGGGACGCGCTGGGGGAAAGGAGATGGAGAGTCAGCGCGGGCCTCGCGGGTGCCCGCCGCCGCTTTCCCGGCGCACGGTCGTGTACTGCGCGGACGGCCGGGGTCTCCCCCTGCACTCACCTGGGGGCTCCAGCTCCGGATCCTCTGCCCCGCTCCGGATCTTCCTTCCCGCCCTGTCCCTGCGACTTTAGCGCCCCCGAATCCCACTAGCTCCACCAGGTTCCGCCCGCAGCACCTTCACCTCGTGGGACGCCCGGGGCCACGCCTCTGCCTGCTTATCATTGGCTGGTCTTCACGCCAGTCACATCCCTATTGGCCGAGGGATCGCCGACCATGCAAATCAGAACGGGCCCGCCGCCGCGCCTATTGGCTGGCGCTCCCGGAGCGGAGCCCCTGGACTTGGGCTCTGATTGGTCCCACAGTGCTGCTGACGCGGAGGTCGGGGTGCGGGTTCTTTCCCTTCCGAAGGTCCTCGGGCGGGTGGCAGCGGGTCGGGTGCCCCTCGGCCGGTCCTCGGACCGCAAGGCCTGCGGCTCCGGTGGGCACCGGCCGGCCGCCGGGCCTCTGGATCCTTCCGGGGGGCACATCCTCGAAAGCTTGGGGCTCGACGCCCCGGGGCGGGTGTGGCAGCTGCAGGCCCGTCTCCTAGGTAACGCTGCCGGCCGCTGGCGGAACCACGTTGGCTGGCTCCGCGGGGGAGGTTGGACGCAGCCCAGAGGCGCGGGGGCCGCCGAGCGGGTCAGGGCCTCGGGCCCGGGGGGGGGATGCTCCGTGAGTCTTTCACCGGGGCCCGGTACCTGCGGGGCGCGGCGGCCGGGTGGGCGCGAGGCTGTGCCCGTGTCGGTCGCACCTCCTTCCCCCCGCCGTGACACTTGGTGCGGCCGGAGCCACAGGCTTCGGGGGCTTCTTGGGGCTCAACCTCAGTACTCTGCCCCTAGACTCTGCGCCCCCTTGCAGCCCTCCAGCTTAAGGCGAGCGCGGTGCCGCCGGCCTGGGCTGTGCTGAGACCGCGGCGTTGGCCCTCCCCTTTTCCCCGTCGAACCCCTGCCGGGGACCCCTGCTTTGCCTGTCCCCACTGGGTTCCTGTCCCCCGCTGGCCCTGCCGACCCGTCCCAGCGCCGCCGCCCAGTGGAGATCTGGAGACTCCCTGGCCCTCGCAGGAGTCCCTGCCTTGATAGCCCTGCCTGCCTACGGCCTCCCCTGAAGCTGCTCCCACCTTTCCCTCCGCTGTCCAGCCCACCGACCTCCTGACCGCCTCCGAGCACCCGACCTGGGCCCTTCTCGAGACCCCAGTGCTCGGTCTCCTGCTCGCTTCTTCAGACTCAGAGGCCCCACCTTTGCATCTCTCTTCCCATGCCTGCTTCCCTAGAAGACAGATGCCTTATCAGACCCGGTCCTGCCTTCGGTGTTGCACTGTGCCACTTGGGTTGAAGCATACGAAGGAAGTCTGGCCTCCCAAGCTTGTGTAGTTGGAAAAGGTGTCCTTTAGATGATGGTGGATAGTCGCCCCCAGTTCCCGCCCAGGTCTTCATCACAGCTCACTACACCCTCCGGTCCTCTGATTTTCAGAGGTCACAGCCACCTCCTTTGTGTGCTAACTTGCTTCCTGTCTTTCTGCCTCTCTCCAGATACATTCCTCGAGGGCAGGACGGTTTCTCCAGGGCCTGGCACGTGGTAGGTACTCAAAGACTATTCCTTGAATGAGGAATTCCAGGCAGTGCTTAAGGAGACCTCTACTCACTCTCAAAAAAGCTCCCCAAAGCTTTCAGGTCTCAGGCATTCCAGATTTTGTTCACTTCTGGGAGGGAAGCTTCCCTGTGACCAGGCAGCTCCTGCGGTTCCTGCTCCTCCCTTGCCTTGGTGAACCGCTGCTTGTGAGACATCAACCCAGCCTAGCACTTCGGCGCCCGGATTCCCTTCTCTTCTCTACCCTCCCTCCCCTGCCAAAGAAAGGAGTCTGCATCAGGCTTGTCTTCTGTGTGCTGCTCCCACTTGCCCCCTCGTTCTTTTAAATTTTATTTTATTATTATTTTTTTATACAGCAGGTTATTATTAGTCTATTTTATACATATTAGTGTGTATACGTCAATCCCAATCTCCCAATTCATCCCACCATCCCCCCACCCCGCCCCTGCTTTCCCCCCTTGGTGTCCATACGTTTGTCCTCTACATCTGTGTCTCTATTTCTGCTTTGCAAACTGGTTCATCTGTACCATTTTTCTAGATTCCACAGATATGCATTAATA
Source organism: Lipotes vexillifer (assembly GCF_000442215.2). Classification (NCBI taxonomy): domain Eukaryota; kingdom Metazoa; phylum Chordata; class Mammalia; order Artiodactyla; family Lipotidae; genus Lipotes; species Lipotes vexillifer. The sequence continues at coordinate 621,045 of NW_006780198.1, read as the reverse complement.
TACGATATTTGTTTTTCTCTTTCTGACTTCACTCTGTATGATGGTCTCTGGGTCCATCCGCGTCTCTACAAGTGACCCAGTTTCGTTCCTTTTTATGGCTGAGTAATATTCCATTGCATATATGTACCACATCTTCTCTATCATTTTGTCTGTTGATGGGCATTTAGGTTGCTTCCATGACCTGGCTATTGTAAACAGTGCTGCAGTGAACATTGGGGTGCATGTGTTTTTTTGAATTATGGTTTCCTCTGGGTACATGCCCAGTAGTGGGATTGCTGGGTCATGTGGTAGTTCTATTTTTAGTTTTTTAAGGAACCTCCATACTGTTCTCCATAGTGGCTGTTTCAATTTACATTCCCACCAGCAGTGCAAGAGTGTTGCCTTTTCTCCACAACCTCTCCAGCATTTGCTGTTTGTAGATTTTCTGATGATGCCCATTCTAACCGATGTGAGGTGATACCTCACTGTAGTTTTGATTTGCATTTCTCTAATAATTAGTGATGTTGAGCAGCTTTTCATGTGCCTCTTGGCCATCTGTATGTCTTTGGAAAAATGTCTGTTTAGGTCTTCTGCCCATTTCTTGATTGGGTTGTTTGTTTTTTTTAATACTGAGCTGCATGAGTTCTTTATCTGTTTTGGAGATTAATCATTTGTCTGTTGATTCGTTTGCAAATATTTTCTCCCATTCTGAGGGTTGTCTTTTCATCTTGTTTATTGTTTCCTTTGCTGTGCAAAAGCTTTTAATTTTCATGAGGTCCCATTTGTTTATTTTTGTTTTTATTTCCATTACTCTAGGAGGTGGGTCAAAAAGATCTTGCTGTGATTTATGTCAGAGGGTGTCCTTCCTATGTTTTCCTCTAAGAATTTTATAGTGTCCGGTCTTACATTTAGGTCTTTAATCCATTTTGAGTTTATTTTTGTGTATGGTGTTAGAGAGTGTTCTAATTTCATTCTTTTACATGTAGCTGTCCAGTTTTCCCAGCATCATTTATTGAAGAGACTGTCTTTTCTCCATTGTATATCCTTGCCTCTGTTGTCATAGATTAGTTGAGCATAGGTGCGTGAGTTTATCTCTGGGCTTTCTATCCAGTTCCATTGATCTGTATTTCTGTTTTTGTGCCAGTACCATACTGTCTTGATTACTGTAGCTTTGTAGTATAGTCTGAAGTCAGGGAGTCTGATTCCTCCAGCTCCATGTTTTTTCCCTCAAGATTGCTTTGGCTATTTGGGGTCTTTTGTGTCTCCATAAAAATTTTAAGATTTTTTGTTCTAGTTCTGTAAAAAATGCCATTGATAATTTGATAGGGATTGCACTGAATCTGTAGATTGCTTTGGGTAGTATAGTCATTTTCACAGTATTGATTCTTCCAATCCAAGAGCATGGTATATCTCTCCATCTGTTTGTGTCATCTTTGATTTCTTTCATTAGTGTTTTATAGTTTTCTGAGTACAGATCTTTTACCTCCTTAGGTAGGTTTATTCCTAGGTATTTTATTCGTTTTGTTGCAATGGTGAATGGGATTGTTTCCTTAATTTCTCTTTCTGATCTTTCATTGTTAGTGTAAGGGATGCAAGAGACTTCTGTGCATTAATATCGTATCCTGCAACTTTACCAAATTCATTGATTGGCTCTAGTAGTTTTCTGGTGGCACCTTTAGGATTCTCTATGTATAGTGTCATGTCATTTGCAGACAGTGACAGTTTTACTTCTTCTTTTCCAACTTGTATTCCTTTCATTTCTTTTTCTTCTCTGATTGCCGTGACTAGGACTTCCAATATTATGTTGAATAATAGTGATGAGAGTGGACATCCTTGTCTTGTTCCTGATCTTAGATAAATGCTTTCAGTTTGTCACCATTGAGAGTGATGTTTGCTGTGCGTTTGTCGTATATGGCCTTTATTATGTTGAGGTATGTTCCCTCTATGCCCACTTTCTGGAGAGTTTTTATTATAAATGGGAGTTGAATTTTGTCAAAAGCTTTTTCTGCAGCTTTTGAGATGATCAAATGGTTTTTATTCCTCAGTTTGTTAATATGGTGTATCACATTGATTGATTTGCATATATTGAAGAATCCTTGCATCCCTGGGATAAATCCCACTTGATCATCGTGTATGATCCTTTAAATGTGCTGTTGGATTCTGTTTGCTAGTATTTTGTTTGGAATTTTTGCATCTATATTCATCAGTGATATTGGTCTGTAATTTTCTTTCTTTGTAGTATCTTTGTCTGGTTTTGGTATCAGGGTGATGGTGGCCTCATAGAATGAGTTTGGGAGTGTTCCTTCTTCTGCAGTTTTTTGGAAGAGTTTGAGAAGGATGGGTGTTAGCTCTTCTGTAAATGTTTGATAGAATTCACCTGTGAAGCCATCTGGTCCTGGACTTTTGTTTGTTGGAAGATTTTTAGTCACAGTTTCAATTTTATTACTTGTGATTAGTCTGTTCATATTTTCTATTTCTACCTGGTTCAGTCTTGGAAGGTTGTACCTTTCTAAGAATTTGTCCATTTATTCCAGGTTGTCCATTTTATTGGCATAGAGTTGCTTGTACTAGTCTCTTATGATGCTCTGTATTTCTTCGGTGTCTGTTGTAACTTCTTTTTCATTTCTAGTTTTATTGATTTGAGTCCTCTCCCTCTTTTTCTTGATGAGTCTGGCTAAAGGTTTATCAATTTTTTTTATCTTCTCAAAGAACCAGGTTTTAGTTTTATTGATATTTGCTGTTGTTTTCTTTGTTTCTATTTCATTTATTTCTGCTGTGATGTTTATGATTTCTTTCCTTCTACTAACTTTGGGTTTTGTTTGTTCTTTTCTAGTTCCTTTAGGTGTAAGGTTAGATTGTTTGAGATTTTTTTTCTTGTTTCTTGAGGTAGGATTGTATTGCTATAAAGCTTCCCTCTTAGAACTGCTTTTGCTGCATCTCACAGTTGTGTTTTTATTGTCATTCGTCTCTAGGTATTTTTTGATTTTCTCTTTGATTTCTTCAGTGATCTCTTGGTTATTTAGTAGTGTATTGTTTAGCCTCCATGTGTTTGTGTTTTTTCCGTTTTTTTTCCCTGTAATTTATTTCTAATCTCATAGTGTTGTGGTCGGAAAAGATGCTTGATACAATTTCAATTTTCTTAAATTATCCGCGGCTTGATTTGTGACCCAAGATGTCATTTATTCTGGAGAATGTTCTGTGTGCACTTGAGAAGAAAGTGTAATCTGCTTTTTTCGGATGGAATGTCCTATAAACATAACTTAAATCTATTTGGCCTATTGTGTCATTTAAAGCTTGTGTTTCCTTATTAATTTTCTGTGTGGATGATCTGTCCATTGGTGTAAGTGAGGTGTTAAAGTCCCCCACTATAATTGTGTTACCATCAATTTACTCTTTTATAGCTGTTAGCATTTGCCTTATGTATTGATGCGCTCCTATGTTGGGTGCATATATATTTATAATTGTTATATCTTCTTCTTGGATTAATCCCTTGATCATTATGTAGTGTTCTTCCTTGTCTCTTGTAACATACTGTATTTTAAAGTCTACTTTATCTGATATGAATATTGCTACTCCAGCTTTCTTTTGATTTCCATTTGCATGGAATATCTTTATCCATCCCCTCACTTTCAATCTGTATCTGCCCCTAGGTCTGAAATGTGTCTTTTATAGACAGCATATATATGGGTCTTGTTTTTGTATCCATTCAGTGAGCCTGTGTCTTTTGGTTGGAGCATTTAATCCATTGACATTTAAGGTAATTATCAATATGTATGTGCGTATTACATTTTCTTAATTGTTTTGGGTTTGTTTTTGTAGGTCCTTTTGTTCTCTTGTGTTTCCCACTTAGAGCAGTTCCTTTAGCATTTGTTGTAGAGCTGGTTTGGTGGTGCTGAATTCTCTTAGCTTTTGCTTGTCTGAAAAGCTTTTGATTGCTCTGTCGAATCTGAGTGAGATCTTGCCGGGTAGAGTAATCTTGGTTGTAGGTTCTTCCCTTTCATCACTTTAAATATATCGTGCCACTGCCTTCTGGCTTGTAGAGTTTCTGCTGAGAAATCAGCTGTTAACCTTATAGGAGTTCCCTTTTATGTTATGTGTAGTTTTTCCCTTGTTGCTTTCAATAATTTTTCTTTGTGTTTAATTTTTGTCAATTTGGTTACTATGTGTCTCGGCGTGTTTCTCCTTGGGTTTATCCTGCCTGGGACTCTCTGCGCTTCCTGGCCTTGGGCAGCTATTTCCTTTCCTATGTTAAGGAAGTTTTCGACTATAATCTCTTCAAATATTTTCTCAGTTCCTTTCTCTCTCTCTTCTCCTTCTGGGACCCCTGTAATGCAGATGTTGGTGCATTTAATGTTGTCCCAGAGGTCTCTTAGGCTGTCTTCATTTATTTTCATTATTCTGTTCTCCGGCAGTGATTTCTACCATTCTGTCTACCAGGTCACTTATCCGTTCTTCTGCCTCAGTTATTCTGCTACTGATTCCTTCTAGTGTATTTTTCATTTCAGTTATTGTATTGTTCATCTCCGTTTGTTTGTTCTTTAATTCTTCTGTGTCTTTGTTAAACATTTCTTGCATCTTCTCGATCTTTGCCTCCATTCTTTTTCCGAGGTCCTGGCTGGATCATCTTCACTATCATTATTCTGAATTCTTTTTCTGGAAGGTTGCTTGTCTCCACTTCAGTTAGTTGTTTTTCTAGGGTTTTATCTTGTTCCTTCATCTGGTACATAGCCCTCTGCCTTTTCATCTTGTCTATCTTTCTGTGAATGTGGTTTTTGTCCCACAGGCTGCAGGACTGTAGTTCTTCTTGCTTCTGCTGTCTGCCCTCTGGTAGATGAGGCTATCTAAGAGGCATGTAAGTTTCCTGATGGGAGGGGCTGGTGGTTGGTAGAGCTGACTGTTGCCCTGATGGGCAGAGCTCAGTAAAACTTTAATCCACTTGTCTGCTGATGGGTGGGGCTGGGTTCCCTCCCTGTTGGTTGTTTGGCTTGAGGAGACCCAGCACTGGAGCCTACTTGGACTCTTTGGTGGGGCTAATGGCAGACTCCGGGAGGGCTCTTGCCAATGAGTACTTCCCAGAACTGCTGCCAGTGTCCTTGTCCCTATGGTGAACCACAGCCACCCCCCGCCTCTGCAGGAGACCCTCCAACACTAGCAGGTAGGTCTGGTTCAGTCTCCTGTGGGGTCACTGCTCCTTCCCCTGGGTCCCGATGCGCACACTGCTTTGTGTGTGCCCTCCAAGAGTGGAGTCTCTGTTTCCCCCAGTCCTGTCGAAGTCCTGCAATCAAATCCCGCTAGCCTTCAAAGTCTGATTCTCTAGGAATTCCTCCTCCCGTTGCCGGACCCCCAGGTTGGGAAGCCTGACGTGGGGCTCAGAACCTTCACTCCAGTGGGTGGACTTCTGTGGTATAAGTGTTCTCCAGTTTGCGAGTCACCCACCCAGCAGTTACGGGATTTGATTTTATTGTGACTGAGCCGCTCCTACCATCTCATTGTGGCTTCTCCTTTGTCTTTGGATGTGGGGCATCTTTTTTGGTGAGTTCCAGTGTCTTCCTGTTGATGATTGTTCAGCAGTTAGTTGTGATTCCGGTGCTCTTGTGAGAGGGAGTGAGCACTCGTCCTATGCCGCCGTCTTGAACCAATCTCCACCCCCTTCTATTTGTCCCACTGGATGTTTAGATTCTTGAAGACAGGGCATTTGACAGTCCGCTTCATGGTGTGTGTACTGGGACAGAACAAGTGCTTGGTGAATATTTGTTGACAGGGTCTGCAGAAGCAAAGACCTCAAGGGAACTTTACAGCCGCTCCTTTTGTAGATTCGAAGCAGACGCCTGGAGGGCAAAGACTTTCCAGAAGTCTGAGAGGAGAGGGGGGATCAGTCCCGTCCTGGGCCACTGCCCTCTCTTTGCCCTCAGGGCCTCTGCTCCTTTGCCTCTCCTGGCCTTGGTGGGCAGAGGGCCCGGCATGGCTATAATGTCTTTTTTTTTTTTTTTTTTTTTTTTTTTTTGCGGTACGCTGGCCTCTCACTGTTGTGGCCTCTCCCATTGCGGAGCACAGGCTCCGGACGCGCAGGCTCAGCGACCATGGCTCACGGGCCCAGCCGCTCCGCGGCATGTGGGATCCTCCCGGACCGGGGCACGAACCTGCGTCCCCTGCATTGGCAGGTGGACTCTCAACCACTGCACCACCAGGGAAGCCCGTCTATAATGTCTTTGATGTGAGTGTGACTGGCTGTGTGCTTTCAGACTGGCTGTTTAACCTCTGAGCTTCACTTTCCACGTCTATAAGATGGGGACAGTAATGGTACTTACCTTACAGAGATGTTGGAATAATGAATATGAAAATGTTTGTGAGTGCCTGGCTCATGATAAGGATTCAGTAAAAGCTGGTGCCTTTTCTTTATTTCCCCTCTGGAGAGCCCACTGTACCCTTCTCTTGGGCTCAAAGCATGGGACCCTCCCAGTTTTCCCTTTTTTGTTCATCTAGCCCCAAAGGCCCCTCTGCCCTTCCTCCGCAGCCTTCTTAATTCCTCCACAGCGTAACTTAATGATTTACTGAATCACTAAAAAAGTTTTCACCGAGGGCCTAGTCTTGACCTCATGGAGCTCAGTCCTGCAGGGTGACCGGGACCCCGTAGCCTGGTGGAGCCTGGTGGAGTGGGGTGCCTTCTGTGACAGGGTCCTGTGTGGGAGATGGAGGTGCTCTCCTGGGGAGGTGGCTCCCGGTCTGACTTCCCAAGGAAGAGGAGGAATCACCCCGGGGTGTGCGCCTGATGGGCTGGGGGGTGGCACGGGCGTGGTGTCCGGGAGGAACTGAAGCAACGGCAGCGTGGAGTGGACGGGAGTGAGAGCTGGGTGCGAGCCGTTCTGGGTGGGGGTCTGGGGAACGCAAGAGCTCTGCGTGTCCCAGAGCCCCTGGGACTGTCTGGGCTCCCACCCCCAGGAGCCTGTGTCTCAGGAGTCACCTCCCTTCCGTCACCGTCTCAGAATGTTGCTGCCTGCTTGCACCTGCCCGTCTCAATTCTTTGATTTTGGGTGGCCTGCCTTTTCGAGTAGCTGCCTCTTATGCCAGTGCATCTCCTGCTGGTGCTGCCTGGGGCATCCTGTTGTGCGTCCCCTACCCCCTACCCCGGCGACCCGTAGTGGGAGGGCTCCGCAGCAGCTCCCCGCCAAATGTGGTGCTGGGTCCCACTTCCCTCAGGGAAGTGCGGGGAGGTACTGGCTCAGGAATCCGGGGCACGGGAGCAAAGTCTGGAGCGCCCCGCAAAGGAGGCTGCGTCCTGGGCTCGGGAAACACCATGGGGCAGGGTGTGGGGCTGCTGGGGCCCCTTCCAGAGGGTACCCTGCCGTGTGTGCTTTGCTTGTACTCCCGAGGTAGGAAGGGCTTCCCTGTAGATATGCACTCGCTTTCTAAGAATAAACCTCCCAGTTTTATAACTAATGTCAAGGAGAAAAGCACATTTTCCTGAAAGACAAATGTTTGGGAGTCAAGTTTACTGAAACTTAAATTTCATGATTGAATTTGATGAGTCCTGATGGACAGCCTGGTACCAAGGCCACAGGACAGTAGGTTCCCTTCTGCAAGCAGTGGGCCAGTGAGCAGATCCGTACAGGACAGGTGACAAGTGCTCAGAGGCCTGCTGGGTGTTGGTCAGACCTCTTCTCCTTACAGGTCATGGACACCTGTATGCGTTCCCGTGGCTTCTGTAACGAATTACCACAAACTGGGGGACCGAAAACAGTTTATCTTCTTTCAGTTCTGAAGGTTAGAAGTCCGAAATCAGTCTCACTGGGGTAAAGTCAAGGTGCGGGCAGGGCTGTGGTCCTTCTGGAGGCTCTAGGGAGAATCGGGTTCCTTGCTTTCTCCAGCTTTTAGAGGCGCCTGCATTCCTCGGCTGGGGTCCCTCCCTCCGTCTTCACGTCTCTCCCGCTTCTGCCCCGCCTGGCCTTTTCTCTGACCCCCCTGCCTCTCTCTCATCAGGACCCTTGTGACGATTTCAGGCCCACCTGCGTAATCCGGGTGCTCTCCCCATCTCATGGTCTTTAACCTGATCACGCCCACAAAGTCCCTTGTGCCACGTGAAGGCCAATAATCATAGGCTCTGAGGATTGGGTTGGGGACATCTTCGGGGGCCATTATTTAGCCATCACAGGCCTTTACGGCTCCTGTAACTCAGCTCTGGTCGGGGTGGGGCTGCCTTCCATCAGGCTCTCTCCACCTGGAGGTCTGGGTCCTGCCGCTGTCCTCGCCACCCTCCATCTCCCCCAGCCTCCCCTGGGCTGGCCTCTTACCTTAGGCTCTCCCTGGAGTGGCAGGGTGGCCCCTGGGGCTCCAGGCTGGCCTGGGCAGCTCCTGGCCTGGGGGAGAGACAGCCTGTCCAGAGGGCAGCGTGGCTGGAGTCCCAGGGAAGACACACTCAGTGTGCGTCATGGGTTCATTTCTGATACCGTCGCTGAAGCCCTCTGGCTGGAGCTGGGGAGGGCCTACAAAGGAAGAAACCCCAAACTAACCGAAGTGTTCGCCTTCCTGTTTACACGGTAACAGTCTGAATCTGGAGGCTGAGGGGTGTGCCCGCCCGAGGGGGTGCCGGGTGGGAGTGGCATTCCAGTGGGGGGCTGGGCCCCGCCCTGAGGCCCGCACGGTGTGGGAGGGGGGCGGTCACATCCGTGCCTCCCAGGCCCCCTGCATTCCCAGCACAGCCTGTGAGCGTGTAGGGTGGGCCGGCTGCCCAAAGACTCGAATTTTGGCTCCCTGTAGAACAGCCCTTTTCCAGCTTTTGAGTGTCAGATCCCCTTATGCTTTAAAAAATGATTGAGGACTCCAAATAACTTTAAAACTTGCGTGATCTCTACCAATATTTATTATTGAGAAGTGTCTACAGTGTTATTAATTCATTTAAAAACAGTAGACCTGTCACACGTTAACATAAAGATGTCTTTTTTTAATGAAACCCAATCGTGTTTTCCGAAATAGAAACATTAGCAAGAACTGTGGGGCTGTTTTGCTTGTTTGCGAATCCCTTTAACATCCGGCTGACACACTGCTGAGGACTGCTTGGTCTGGTACAGGCTTCTCTGTTGTGATGGGTCATTTTGGCTGAAGTCTTTGAAGGAAATCCAGCCTCACCCCGATAAGGGAGGAGGCCCTTAGAGAACTGTGGATATTCTGCTTTGGTGCTGTACCCCAGTCCACGAGTGGTTGTTTCTTGAGGGTTTCTTGCGTGCAGAGTTTGACACCCCGTTCGTGAGCTTTCATAGTGTTACGTTAAAACCCTCTGGTCTGCCTCGCACTTCGGGTGGATCTTTCATCCATGCAGAATTTTGTATCATCGTGTGCTTGTTCACTCGGAAAATACCGCTTCTGAGTTAGGCAGATCTTCCAGATATTGACACATCTAATCACAAAATCTCAAAAGATCACTTTCGTTACCGGCACTACCCATCTCGTCAGGAAAGTCTTTAAAGAAGTGCGCAGCTGTCAGGCTCACAGTGGAGGGTACAGATTTTCCCAGTTCTGAATTTTGCCCGAAAGCTCAATTCTTTTGACGAGTTTTCCTTTGCAGTGACAGGTTCATTTTGTCCACGTCTGAGAGATTGTCTACAAAGCACCCAAGTCTGAAAACCTGTGGTTTGTCTCTGAGCCGCTCTTTTAGTAAGAGCGGTGTTGCTGAGTGGAGGAAGGAGCTAGTGCAGCTCGCAGGACAGCGATCACGCCCGGCTTACCATGGGGTGACCATTTTCTTTCATCTGGCAGCGGAAATGCTTTTCCTGTATTTCCCGTTTCATCACAGAATGTTAAAAGCACGCATCCTCAAGGGTCAAGACGTCATAAAATCCATAGTGGTCACAGCTTCCCCAAGGACATTCTTCGGTGAAGCTGTTGTACTTTGTGCCGTGAGAGGGGAGGAGCCCAGGATGGCTCGTGGGGTGCGGTGCCGTTTGCCTCGGGGCGTAATGCGGCTTCACCCACCATTGCCTCGGCGCCACCGGCACCAATGCCAACCCAGTGAAAGAGGCAAGTGGCATCTGGAGGTTATGAAAATAGCCTTGACCCTGTGGAGCCCTTGACCACCTTGGGCAACCTCGGGGGTTTGGGAACCACATTCAGAAAACTGCTGTCTTAGAAGATCAAAGCCCGTGCCTTCGTGCTTGCCATTTTAGCATACAGAATATGGCCTCTGTTCAAGGCCAAGAGCTTATGATTCTGTGTCAGCTGAAGACAGTCTCTCGAGAAGGTTCAGATCCCTGTCTGCTGGAAGGCAGGTAGCATCCTTATTGAGCCAGGTTGCCAAGACACCCAGAGCACTCAAAACCTGTCCCTACCTGGCTTCACCAGCAAGACTGCATGTAGCTCAGCTCTCTTGGGTGCCGGACTTCAGGGTCCCCTTGAGCCAGGGCTCTCGTGATGACGTCTGGACCCACTGGCCTTGCTCTGCCTGCCTTTTTGTATGTGTCTCAAGGTAGCTGCTCCTGTGGTGCCCTGGGCAGCTTCAGGCTGATGACCTCTGTGCTCCGAAGGCCACAGAAAAGAGTGTTTCCTTCTCCTCACAGAACCAGCAGAAGCTCTGAGATCACATCTCGTTGGCTCTGAGTGGGTCATGTGCCCCAAGCCACTCTAAGACAGCCCTGGTTCCCGAGGCCTGGTGCCCTTGTGCAGGGCTCGACCTCCACAGCTGGACAAAGCACGTGCCAGTCCCTAAACCAGTCACTGAGGCCGGGGATAGGTGTGCTCTGGTTGGCCAGGGGAAGGTGGCGTGGGCGCCAGTCTGCTGCACTGGGGGGCTAGAGGGTGGGAATGGCAGAGTGTGGATTGCAGGGGTGGTGGTTTCCCTGGGGTTCCCGGGAGGTCGGAAACTTTCAGAACTGCTCTAAGAACTGTGGCCCTCATAACTCTTTTCTTTATTTGAACATGAATGCCGCAGGTAGTCCTAGAGGCCCCCAGTGACCCTCAGACCGGCAGAATGCATGACTGGCGCAGGATCTTTGACCAAAACCTGCTGGTCCCTCCCCACACACAGAGAGCACGCCAGCCTCTAAAGGAATCGACGGCATTTCAGTGTGTCCTGAAGTGGCTTGATGGCCCGCTAATTAAGCAGGTAAGGAAATTGGTTCTTTACTGTCAAACGCACGCTGTCACTGCTCTCACCTGAGATGGTATTGATTTTCACGTGTTTATCTGAGTCTTGCACTGTACCCATCACCCGGGGCCTTGGCAGTACTCGGAGGTAAAGTGGTCCATCAGCAAAGAGGATTTGTGATTCAGCGACTTGGTCAGCACTTTTGACCCTGGCTAAAAGGCTTCTTTTTGCCTACAGTGGAGCAATCTAAAAACCCAGGTAATTCGATTTTCTGGGTTATTTCCTGGCCAGGTTGTTTGCAAGAGGTGGCCTTGTGCATGGCTCAGCATGGCCTGCTTTCGGCCTGGCAGTTAGAATAGCAGGGGCGGAGCTCTGGGCATCCTGGGAGATGTGCTTGGGAGGTACCACCGCCTTTGCACATTCAGGCCCTTGCTCTGTGGCTCTGCGTCCACCTGTGCCCTCCAGCTGCCAGGGAACCTGCCGGAGAAGCTGGCGTGTCTGTGCCTCCTCAGACCACCCACAGGATTCGATGGTCCTAGGGAGGCCCGGTGTCCTGGGGGGACGCACAGGAAGGATCCAGCCCTGCCAATGTGAGCATGTGGCTTGGCAAGACTGTATCTTCTTCCTCTGCAGCTGGCAGGGTCATTCTCCAGGCACTCAAAGCTGTCAGAGCGCTAGGTCTATTATTAAATCACTCACATCCATCGTGCATCATCACTTCAAGCCCTTTGGTTGAGCGCCTGCTGTGTGCTTGCCGCTGTGTTAGGTACTGTGGTGATTGCTGCTCTTACTACTTTACTTCTTGGCGCTTTACTTGTGTTAGTTCACTTCATCCTCATGACAACCCCAAGATGTAGGTAGCATCATTACCCCTGTTTTACAGAAGAGGAGGCAACCCGAGAGAGGTGACCTTGGTTGCCCAGGGTGACACAGCTCCAGCCGGCCAGCTGGGACTCCAACCTAGGGAGACCGGCTCCAGTAGTCTCCTGGCCTTCCAGGAGCTCACAAGATAGTGGACAGCAGTTTCCTCTTTCTTAGGAATTTTGCAGAGGAGATTTTATTTATTTTCCCATTTTACTTTATTAATTCATTTTAATTTGTTTTTGAAAAGGTAATTCCCATAGTTCAAAATTCACGAGGGCGCACAGGGAAAGTGTATTGTCCCATGAAGTCCCCAAGGCACCCAGTGTCCCACCCTAGATACAGCCAGTGTTAACCTGTTTTCTGTACAACTTTCTGGAAATTCTAAGCAAATACAACAAATAAATACAGTTGTATGTATTTTTCCTTTTTTAAACATAAATGATAGCTTATATTCTGTTCTATATCTTAAAAAATATCCTTAACAATATGTGTTATAGGTTTTTCGTGTCATTCCATGAAGAATTTCTGACTCTTTCTTAAGATAGCATAGCTTTTCCTGTGTGGATGACCCGTCATCCGTTCATTAGGCCCTTGCGGATGACCGGTTGGACTCCCTCCAGGGGTTTGCTTTTACAGACATGGCTACAGTGCGTGACTTCATTGACATCGTTTAAAAAAATGCACACGTATGTCTGTGGAATGATTCCTACAAGTGGTTTCGTGATCTCGACTCACACATTAAAAGTTTTCACTTAAAACCCAGTTATAAGTTGTTTATAAAAAATCACACTGTCAACCTAAACTGTATGTCTTCAAACCATATGTATGAAAGGAAAAGGATGGAAAAAAGGCCGTGTAAACACTGAGCATAAGAGAGCTTTGTGGTTGTACTAATATCAGACAAAGTCGAGTTCAAGGCGCAGCATATCCCTAGAGATAAAGGGACATTTCACAGTAATGATGTTAGTCAGGAAGACGTGACAGTCCTAAGCGTGTGTGTGCACCTACGTCGGGAGCCCCCAGAGGCACCCCCCAGGTTCGGTGATACGCTAGCAGGAGGACTTGACATGACGCAGCACGTAGTCATCCTCAGAGGAAAGATTTATTTCAGTGAGAAATTACCGAGTAGGATGAGCCAAGCCAAAGGCACATGGGGGGAGACGGGCGTGAGCTTCCGGGGTCGTCTGCCATGGGAAGCCCCCAGGACACGCTTCATTCCCTCAGCAACAGGCTGCGACAACACCTGTGAAATGCTGCCAACTAAGGAAGCTCGTTAGAGACTCAGTGCCCACAGGCTCTAAAAAACCTTGGGGCTTCTTGGGAACTGGTCGTGTAGACACCCGCTGCCTAGCATGTACCAAGATTCCAGAGTCCCAGAAGGAGAGCAGGTGCTCAGCGTAAATCACTCTGTATGGGCAGTTCAGGTCCCGGGAGCCGTTCTTATTCGTTAGGGTGGTGGGACCCCCATGTTCCCAGAGGAGCTAAAGGCCCAGCAGAGCCTCACTGTGGTAGGCGGTACTGCTCTGGGGAAAGGGCTGGTCTTTACAGTGCCTGGTGCCGTGTCTGTATTTGTGGCCATGACTTCTCAGTTCTCAAAGATCTTCTTTTCTTTTGCTCACACCCCAGCGCCACCCCCAAATAATTCTGGCAAGTTGAGTTTTTAGTTTGTGGTTCTGTCAGGGTGTAAAGGGTAAAACAGGACACAGAAAACCATGCAAAATGGCTTAAGCTTGAGGCAGCTTGTTGACTCACATGAAGACAAGCCCGTCGTTAGCAGAGGCTTCACGTGTGGCTTCATCCACAATCTCACGTGGTGCCGCCTGGGCTTGTTCTTTCTTGGCTCCACGTGGCATCATGTGTGTCTGTCTCTGCAGCTCCGGCCTCTTCCGTCTCGTTGCTTCTGGGTGAGTCTCCAGCCTGTGTCTGGGCCCAGGGACTCCAGCCTCTGGTTGGCCAGGGGAGGGCCGTGTGCTTGGACTCATAACCTCGCCAGGACACGGGCCGTGGGAGAGAGGTAGCTCCCCGAAAGGAGCTGAGACCCCGAAAGGAGCTGAGACCTGGACTGGGGGATGGACGCTGTGTGGCCCAGTTCTCGTGGATGGCCCGTCAGCACTTGTTGGGAGGCTCGTGACCTTGGGGACCCTTCAGGGCCGTCCCTCTGTCTCCTAGGGTGTGCTGGAGGTGCTGTCGGAGGTGGGCTGCCACCTGCGAGTGTCCCTGTTTGATGTGACCTACCGACACTTCTTCGGGAGGACGTGGAAGAGCCCGGCGAGGCCCCTGGGGCCACTCTGCAGGCAGCCGCCCAGGATCGACTTCAGTGAGGTGGGCGGGGCGGCAGGTGGGCGTGCGGGGTACAGTGGACCTGGGGGCGCCGCCAGCGCGTCCCAGAGCCCAGGAACGCCCCTGAGCAGGAGGCTTGGCCCTCACAAAGCTCGTCCTGGCGGCCAGCCCCTGTTTCCAGACGGAATCTTGGGTGGAAGCCACACGCCCTGAGCGGCTCAGCTGGGAGTGGGGGGGGGGGG
>NW_006780198.1:591224-606288 GCF_000442215.2 Lipotes vexillifer | reverse complement strand
GGGGGGGGGGGGGGACACACGAGGGGGTTTCGTCACCTTCACGGGACCTTGCAGCTTTTGGAACAAAGTTAGGAAATTATCGATCTCATCTGACTCCCTACTTTTCCTCTCCCCTTCTTTTTCTTTCTTTTTTGTTTCTTCTTCCTCTTTTGTTTTTTTTTTAAATGAGCAACTTGAGACCTAGGAGTAAAGTGACTCACCCAGGTAGAAGGTAGCAGAGCCCGGAGCCCCTGCCTCTGCCTGCAGACGGGGTGCTTGCGTTGGCATCAGTTGGTGACATGCTTTTGCCCACGTAGCTGTGTCTGGCCACCTCGCAGATAGGGTTTTCCATCTTCGTTCAGCTGCACCAGATTCACAAACGTCCCTCCATCGCCTGCTGTCTGCTGGCCATTGTGCCGGGCACTGGGGCGATGATGCTGGGTGGACGGGCCTGGTGTGGTTCTCAGCCTGGACAACTTGCAGTCTGCTGGGACGACACACCCAGGCAGGCGACAGAGCAGGTGCAGGTGTGATAGGTTCTCGGAGGAGACCGACAGCTGCTGCCCTGAAGAAGGGAGGTGTGCTGCAGGCAGTGGTGAAGGGGGACCTCTGCGAGCTGGGCCCCAGGATGAGGAGGGACCCAGCCCCGGGACGAGCAGGGCGGCAGGTGCCGCAAGCAGGGCAGGCCCCGCACGTGCCCAGGGGTGGGGGAGGGGGGCGTAGGGAGGCGGCCGAGGGTGGGCTTGGTGGGCTGGCTGGGCAGGGCCTTCCTAGGGACACTGGGCTCTTCCTCAAGAGCGCGAGGTGTCCCAGAGGTGTTCTTCCCGGCTGCTGCTTCAAGCTGAACCTGCAGGCAGTGGGGTCCTGCAAGGGACGGTCACGGGTATCGGGAGGGTTGGTGCTGTGTTGGTTTTATCCTTCCCGTGTGTACAGAGTCAGGGAAGCCTAGTAAGTGACAGTACAGTGAATAATGGAGGTGGTGGCGGTGACCACGGCCATCCTGGGGGAGGTCGCCGTGCGTAACCAGACCAAGCGAGCCGCCCTTTTCTGCGGGGCGCGGTCCTGGCCCAGTCGTGAGGCCGCCGGGTCGCGACTCTGCACTTGGCGGTCACCCAGGGTCGGGATGCCATGTCTCGGCGTGGATTGATCCTGACTGGTCCCGTTACTGAACGTGCCAGAGAGGGTGATGCGGCCCCCGGAGGTCAGGAAAATTAGATAAGGCCGTGGGTATGTGTGTCCCGCGGCCCAGGACTGCGGCTGGTGTCCAGGCTGCCAGACGGCCTGTGAGGTGCCCCTTGGAGTCTGGCCGGAGAGAAAGGCCACGTGTTGTAAACCGGGGAGTGACGGTGGGCGGCTGCTTAGGGTGCCGTCCCAGCTCAGGCAGTGAGTCGCCTTCACGCCTCTGACTTGGGGCGGTCAAGGCCCGGGTAGGAGCGCGGTGGCTCCGATGTTGCTGGGAGCCTTCCAGGGCCGGGCTGTTTGGATTCTCTTTCTCGGGTGGACAGTCAGGCCCCGGGAAGCCCGGTGTGGTGACAGTTAGTACGGTGACACAGGGTCCTCTCCTGGGGAGTCTCCACGGGAGAGGCTGGCTCCCAGCACCTTGGTGTGGTTTCGTCCCCGCCATCCGCCTCTGGAGGTCAGTAGATCATCTCTCCGCCTTGCAGAGCAATCCGGCAGGTCAGAGGCCGTGAGCGACACCCGCCTTGACCGCAAGGATTGTTCTCGGGCCTTGTTTTCACCCCGGGCGTTGGAGGGGCCCTGCAGGCTCCGTTTGGAAGCGCTGCCATGTTGAGGGGATGGTTATGTTCTGAAATCAGCAGGGCAGCACTTTGCCGCCACTGGGGTCCCGAGATGAGCCCTGCCTCCGTGGCTTTCCCCTTGGCTTTCCCCGTGGCAGTGGCTGTCACAGCCTTGACAGGCCACGCCCGGAGGGCCTGCCCTGTCCCGCCACCAGCTCGGTGACTGGGAGCCCTGCAGAGTGGAGGTCGCGTTGCAAGGAAGCCTTCAGAGCTGCCGCTCCCCCTTCTGGACTCGTCCAGGGTTTAGCGTCCGTGCCTGAGAGGGCTTCTCGTGTGTCCCTGTGTCCTGGGAGCTGTGGGTCTCAGGCCTTTTCAGCTCACAGTTCAGGTCTGACCTGAGCTGTGGGAGCCGAGTGCCGCTCCATCGTTTGTGTTCTGCCGAGTGGGGCATGGGGACGGGGCTGTGTGTTAGGGAGGACCACAGCCCTCAATGTTTCTGGAAGGATCTGCACCCTTCAGCCTTAGTTACTGAAGTGGAGATCACAGCAAGGCTGGTGTGGGTGAACAGAGCATTTCTGGTTGGGAGCTGGTTTCAGAGCCACGGAATTGCGCAGGGAAGAGCTGTGCTCCAGCTGCTATGCCCAAGGCGAGCAGCAGAGGCCAGTGGTGCCCCAGGAACACCCATCCTGATGAGCCACTCGGCAGCATCCTCCTTGCCCAGCGCTTTCCTCCATCCTTGACGTTCAGAGTTTAGTTAACTAAAGAGAGTCCCCCTTTGCCGTGTGTGCGTGTACGTGTGTGTGTACCTGCGTGCATATGTGTATGTACGTGTTTACATGAAACGAGGAGCGTGCCCAAGGTGGCCTAGATAAGCCGGAGGGACTGGTTCTGTGGTCTCATCATCTGAGCAAAGCTCTGCGTCCATACCTATGGGAATAGAGAGAAACACAATTTGCCCTGTTTTGAGGTGATTCTGAAATTTGGTGATGATCTTCTTCTGATTTTACTAATTGCCTGGGTTTTTCTGGTTCTGCCGATCAGCCGTGGCTTGGGGGTGATACGACGGGAGGTCGCCAGCTGCCAGTAGCAGGGGACCATCTTTGGAATCGGCGTGGCTGTCCCGCCTACACGTGGATTCCTGAATCAACCGCGTGGGCTCTGGGTTTTGATTGAGTTGTCACCGTAATATGCAGCCCTGAAAGAAGATGTTGTTTTATTACTTTGCAAACAACGTCCTGAGGAAAGACTTGGGAAAAAAGAAGTCCTTCCTTGAGCCCGAGCTGGCTGTCTCTTTCTGTGAGTGATGAATTCCTCATGCTGCGCTCAGATCCCCTCTTGTCCCAGCCTCTCGGCTCTGCCTGGCGGAGCCCAGGGGACCAGCTCCGGGCCTCTCAGCTCTGACTCAGAATTAGGTGCTCTCCTTCGAGACCGTCCTCGGTGGAGAGGAATTGCCCTTCACTTGCACTGAGATGGTTGATCATTCATTCGGCCTCTCAAAAGATATCTTTAAAAAACAATCCGGGGGGCTTCCCTTGTGGCGCAGTGGTTGAGAGTCTGCCTCCCAATGCAGGGGACACGGGTTCGAGCCCTGGTCTGGGAAGGTCCCACGTGCCGCGGAGCAACTAAGCCTGTGAGCCACAACTACTGAGCCTGTGCGTCTGGAGCCTGTGCTCCGCAATGAGAGGCCGCGATAGCGAGAGGCCCGCGCACCGAGATGAAGAGTGGCCCCCGCTCGCTGCGACTAGAGAAAGCCCTCGCACAGAGACGAAGACCCAACACAGCCAAAAATAAATAGATAAGTTAAAAAAAAAAAAAATCCGGGAGGCCAAAGTACCGTGCAGTTCCTACACTTTCTTTCTGAGATGGACATAATTCTCCCTTAGATTCTTTCCTTAACTAACCATGCTCAGCCTTTCAGTGACAGCCTCATTTCTCCTCCTTTATTTATTGTACGCGAGTGACTGGCAGGAATCCTAGTGGTTCTTCACAGGCAGCCGGAACCCGGACCAGGAGATGGTTCCTCCTGAGCCCATCTCAGCCCGAGGTGTTGCTGAAGTCACAGGCAGACCCCTGGCCTCCGGGAGACACAGGTAATGGGGCTGCTTCCTCGTCCCATCGCCACCCGAGAGCAACCAGCTGCTGAACGTGCTTGTTCGTCAAAGTAATGAGAGTGAGGTGACTCCCTTTAAGAGTGGAGGCTGTCCGTAAAAAAGAATGAAATCATGCCATTTGCAGCAACATGGGTGGACCTGGAGATGATCATACTGAGTGAAGTAAGTCAGACAGAGAAAGACAAATATCATATGATGTCGCTTATATGTGGAATCTAAGATAGGACACAAGTGAACTTATCTACGAACCAGATACAGACTCACAGACACAGAGAACAGACCTGTGGTTGCCAAGGGGGAGATGTGGGGGAGGGAAGGATTGGGAGTTTGCGGTTGGCAGGTGCAAACTATTGTATATAGAATGGATAAACAGCAAGGTCCTAATGTGTAGCACAGGGAACTATATTCAGTACCCTGTGATAAACCATGAGGGAAAAGAAGATGAAAAAGAATGTGTATAGATGTATAACTTAGTCACTTTGCTGTACAGCAGAAATGAACACAGCATTGTAAATCAGCTCTACTCCAATAAAATTAAAAAAAAAAAAGTGGAGGCTGTCAGGGAATGTCAGCGTGTCCGGACGAAACTCTGGGAGGCTCTGCCATGCCTTGGTTAATCTCCGGGTTCTTGAACGTGCCTTACCCTCTCCTTACACCTGTCACATGTTCCAAGAGCTGCTCCTGATACAAACAATCTGCAAAGCAGGAATCTAGTATCACCCCCGGGCACCGTCTCTACGGAGAGAGCCTGGCCTCAGCCGTGTCACCCGAGGAGGGCTTCTGTCCTCTCCAGCTCAACAGAAACCAGTCCCGGGGACACCAAGCCAGGAATGGACGGTGGTAGGAAGGGGATAGAAATGAGTGAATGAATGAATAGAAGGGCGAAGGATATCTCTCTATGATGTTTCCAGCAGTGGGATTTAGTTGCACTGTATGGTGATTTAACTGTCTACCACGTGGGGACAATAGAAAGCTTTGAATTTGTTAGCTTATGCTGTTGTGTGTTCATCACAGTCTCCTGGGGGGGTATTTTTGCTTCGGGTTGTAACTGGGTTTGCTGTTTCTGAATAAGCCAAGCCATTGTTCTCCAGGCGGGAGCAGGACAGGCCTTGGCCTCGGGGGTGGGATCTGATGTAGGGGGACAGGGGCTGAGTCCTGCTCCATCACTTACTCCTGTGGGGTCTTAGGCCAGTTGTTTAAACTCCTGACTCTGAATTCATGTTCTGTGCGTGAGGGACAGCAGCGCCCATCTCCTAAGGGTCCGGAGTGTAAACAGTAGGTTCTTCCCAGACAGGCACCCAGGGAGCAGTAGGTGTTCACTCAGCAAACACTGGCTGGGGGTCCGCTATGTGCCAGGCTCTGTTACATTAGGAGCTGGACGTGCCCGGATGGATGAGTTGGTGTGTGGTCATTTCAGCCGTGGTGGGGTTTGCGTTGTCACTGTAGATCGGGGCTTGTCAACCCTGGCTCCGCGGACACTTTGAGCCAGATAATTCTCTTGGCGGGGGGCTGTCTCCAGGGCTGTGTCCCTTCCTGTGGATAATGGTGGACCCCACCCCGGATGAGCGGAAGCTTCTGACTTTGGAATTAGAGATTTTGCATCTTCCCAGATGCTTGGCAACTTTGCTTGGCCAGTTCACCGTGCTTGGAGCACTCAGTCTTGTGGTGGCTTGTGTGCAGGAAACTGCTCTGAGCCTCGAGTGGAAGGTTGAGCTGGCAGATGTTGGCTGCAGGAAGGATTTGTGATATATTTACCTTCCTGAAGACATCCTATTAAAGGTTTATTTAAAAAAAAACGGTTTGGAAGGCACTAGTTTAATTTCTGATCCTCTCTCCTGTGGCCTTGACCTCAGCCTGGGACCGAAAAGCACGTGTCACTTAGGGCAGATCAAGCGGAGGTGTGGCCGGGGACGCGAGGCTGCAACCTCTCCATGAAGGCACATCATCTGAGGCCCAATCGTGTGGGTGAAAATGGAATCTGGGCCCCGAGGCAAAGCGGTGTCCGTGTGTCTGAAGATGAAGGCATTAAGACAGGAGCATTTCTGTGATTTATTAGTCTGTTTCTCCTGTCAGAGAGGCACCTCGTCAGGGGTGGGTGAGTGAGATGTGATGCGGGGGAGAGCCAGAGCCCCACTCTGCCATCTCCCGCGGCTTCTCTCACAGGTAATTGGATGGGCTTGACTCTAGCTTTTAATCGTGTAGTGGCAGCCGATGCATCTGCGAGCATCCTGCACGGCCTTCTTTTTTTTTTTTTTTCCTTGCGTTATGCGGGCCTCTCACTGTTGTGGCCTCTCCCATTTGCGGAGCACAGGCTCCGGACGCGCAGGCTCAGTGGCCATGGCTCACGGGCCCAGCCGCTCCGCGGCATGTGGGATCTTCCCGAAACGGGGCACGAACCCGCGTCTCCTGCATCGGCAGGCGGACTCTCAAGCACTGCGCCACCAGGGAAGCCTTGCACGGCCTTCTTGAGGCGTCCTGACGCTGGAGGGCTTGTTTGCAGTGCTGCTTGACCGCAGTTGAGATGTCTGGCCAAGCCCATGGGGCTGGGGGTGGGGGAGTGCCTGGGTTCCAGGTGACTTGGCCCTCCTGGGGACCCCCCGCAAACACACACACACACACACACACACACACACACACACACACACACACACACACACACACGGGTTGAAGCTGCAGAGTTGTGTGGTTCATCCCAGGAGGCTTTTGCTTCCACCGACCCTCCAAGCTGGTCGGCCCTGGGCAGGGTGTGCATTTTCTACCTGCCTAATCTAGCCTTTACCTTTGAACTTTGGACTTCTTGAGGGCTGGATCGCGTTTTCCAGGTTCCTTAGAAATTCTTTAGCACGCGCCATGCCCACACTAGAGGGGCTATAAATGATGTTTGGAAAAGCATCCGTCCTTAACCAGCAGTAATGATGGGATGAGACCCTCAGACCTCGTGTCGCCTTGTGATTCACGGAGCTTCCAAGGCCAGCCCTCCTGGTGAAAGTGGAGTCTCTGGAGACAGACCAGGGGGCTCCGTGGTCGGTTTGGTCTCAGAATAATCGTTTTCAGTGGTAAAGGAAAGGGAGAGGCAACAGCCATGAATCCACATGTGGGACGTCCCCAAAGCAGCTGGTCCACCGTCTCCAGGCAAAGGATTTCAAGGTGACCTCTAAGCTGGAGGCTTATTGCTGCTTTGCATCAGAGCTGACAATGTTTGTTTCACTGCCAAGAGGAAAAGTGGGTAGTGTTCATAAAACTGATATGCACAGGTGTACACATGAGAGGTGAGATAATGACAAGCTTGACTTTATAGCAGGCCTTTTTAAAACAGTTCTTGAGTCTTGGAAACGGAAACATAATTCTCTCTTGGTCCAACTGCCTGTCAGCTGTAAGTGGTCACTATTTCATCATTTTGCAATAAAAGATAATAGAATAACGATTTATATCTCATGGCTGATGTTTTAATGTGTCTCTCTGTTATCCTGGGCTGACAGTCTGTGATTACAGTAAACGTTTTCTCGGTGACACCATGGTAATGACTCGTTAATGGGGGATTGTTCCAAGTTTAAGTAAGTCACGTTGCCACTGCCCGGCCTGACCCGGCCCGGCCTGGCCCTGCCTTGGGGGGAGGCTGGCCTTTGTGTTCTGCTGGTGACTCTACACCTGGGCTTCGCCCCAGCAAGGATGCTGGGTTCCGGGCACCACTCGGGTCCAGGGCCTTAGGTCAGCGCTGACCTGGGCTCCTGGGACGCTTGTTGCCCATAGATTCGCAAACCCAGTTAGTGCCTCCATCTCTGTCTTCTGTGTCTACGACGTTTGTTAGCTGAGAGCAACTGCTTTGGATTTCAGGAGATCGGAAAACAACAGCAGAGGGAAGGTGCTTCCATTCCCACTTGGGAGGGTGTATCTCAGCGATGGGAGCTGGATTTGATCCGCCCGTGTCCCCCCTCCCCGTGGTGAGAGTGAGGGCTGCCATCTGTACCTTAGAGGATGGAGAGGCTGCAAGTGGGAAACCTTTTAGGAGCAATTTGAGTATCATCTACTTGGCTTGGGTCCACAACTCCTATAATAAAGAATCCCACCGTGGGACATCCCTGGTGGCCCAGTGGTTAAGAATCTGCCTGCCAATGCAGGGGACACGGGTTCGACTGCTGGTCTGGGAAGAT
Organism: Lipotes vexillifer; assembly: GCF_000442215.2. Classification (NCBI taxonomy): domain Eukaryota; kingdom Metazoa; phylum Chordata; class Mammalia; order Artiodactyla; family Lipotidae; genus Lipotes; species Lipotes vexillifer. Next base: position 598,308 of record NW_006780198.1, on the reverse strand, counting down.
CCCACATGCCGTGGAGCAGCTAAGCCGTGCGCCACAACTACTGAGCCTGTGCTCTAGAGCCCGCGAGCCACAACTACTGAGCCTGCATGCCACAAGTACCGAAGCCCTCACGCCTAGAGCCTGTGCTCCGTGACAAGAGAAGCCACCGCAGTGAGAAGCCCGTGCACTGCAATGAAGAGTAGCCCCCGCTCACTGCAACTAGAGGAAGCCCGCGTGCAGCAACGAAGACCCAATGCAGCAAAAAAAAAAAAAATCCCACAGCAATATTCATCATAAAAAGATGTTAGTTGGGCTCCGAACTGAGGATCCTGCTTAGTTTATTTTTATTTTTTTATTTTTGTGGTACGCGGGCCTCTCACTGTTGTGGCCTCTCCCGTTGCGGAGCACAGGCTCCGGACGCGCAGGCTCAGCGGCCATGGCTCATGGGCCCAGCCGCTCCGGTGAGCCCAGCCGCTCCGCGGCATGTGGGATCCTCCCAGACCGGGGCACGAACCTGCGTCCCCTGCATCGGCAGGTGGACTCTCAACCACTGCGCCACCAGGGAAGCCCCCTGCTTAGTTTAAACAAAATTCATTCGGTATTTCCACATGAAACAGGGATTAGAGTCAATACTGGCAAGTTGTGATTGCAGTTTGATGGCGGTGTTGGATGGAACAGCTCAGCGGGTGTGTGGGTGTGGTGGGCTACTTACGTCTTTGGGCTCGTGGTCCTCCCGGGTGATGGGCATGGGGCGCGAGGCTGCCCCAGCCCCTTTGTTCTCCAGAGGCTCTGGGTCTGTTGACGTTTTCTGTGGATGGGAAGGTCCCAGAGGAGAAGCAAATAGTTTGATGTCCCAGATGCTGGGCACCCTGGAAGGAGGAGCTGTGAGGGGCTCGCTCACTGGGCCCCTTCTCTTCTCTGGCGCCTGGAAGGGATGCTGCTCCCCACGCGGCGTGTTTGTGGCGTTGACGTGACGACGAGGAGGGAGTGCACCCGCGTTCCTCTGTGTTTCTTCTCTGCAGCTCGTGAGCGTTCAGTCCGTCCCTGGCTTCTCTTTTGCAGCCCTTCTATTTTCACACGTCCTTGAACCACCCTAATATCGTGGCCGTGGTGGAAGTGGTCACTGAAGGCAGGAGACGGGACGGGACCCTTCAGGTTTTGTCCTGTGGGTTTGGAATCCTTCGGATCTTCAGCAACAACCCGGAATCTCCTATGTCTGCCCCCCAGGACAAACGGTATCTGCCTCATTTTCCCCGTCGCTGGGGTTTCCAGCGTCTTTCTGTGGTGATTTAGCGGCTCATTATTTGTCCAGACTAGAGAGCTTTGAATTTGTCAGCATGTGTGTTCATCACAGTCTCCCAGTGGTATTTTTGCTTCGGGCTGTAACTGGGTTTGCTGTTTCTGAATAAGCCCAGCCATCGTTCTCCAGGCGGGAGCAGGACAGGCCTTGGCCTCGGGGGTGGGATCTGATGTAAGGTGGTCAAGGGCTGAGTCCTGCTCTGTCACTTACTCCTGTGGGGTCTTAGGCCAGTTGTTTAAACTCTTTGAATTCATCTTCAGTGCAGCGCCCATCTCCTAAGGGTCCAGAGTGTAAACAGTAGGTTCTTCCCAGACAGGCGCCCAGGGAGCAGTAGGTGTTCACTCAGCAAACACTGGCTGGGCGTCCGCTATGTGCCAGGCTCTGTTACGTTAGGAGCTGGACGTGCCCGGATGGATGAGATGGCGTGTGGTCATTTCAGCCGTGGTGGGGTTTGCGTTGTCACTGTAGATCGGGGCTTGTCAACCCTGGCTCCGTGGACACTTTGGGCTGTCCCGTGCAGTGTACGAGGTCTCGTAGCACCCCTGGCCTCTGCCCACTAGATGCCAGGCAGCCCCCTCCCCGCCCAGCTGTGACAGCCAAAAGTATCTGCAGACTTTACCAGACATCCCGATGGGGGCAAAATCATCCCGGGTTGAGAACCACCACTCCAGACACACAATCATGGAAACCCCTCAAACATTGTTTTCTTGGGACATCTCCAAGCATGACCAACTCCCCAGGCGTTGTTTTCTAGCGCTGAGGTTCTCAGGCTGCACTCGGGCCGTGCTGTGTGTGTGCTGGACATGCTTGGCCACGAGTGCCGAGGGCTCGCGGATCTGATGCTGTCCTCAGCCGTCTGTTTCCCATGGAGGGTCGAGAAAGCTCCTGGAGGTGTGGTGCTGGGGTCCCCAAGGCCTTCCTTTCGAGAAGCATAGCTGACATCCCATGAGTAAACTCAAGATGCTGACCTGCATCTCACGGGTCTTGTTTTGCAGGTTGAGACTGTATCACGGCAGCCCCCGAGCCCTCCTGCACCCGCTTCTTCAGGACCCCATAGAACGTAAGAGACGAGGGCTGGCCAGGCCTGCTGCTACTGTCCTCAGCAGCACCTGTTTGTCATATGACTTCCCTGAGTGTTAGAACCTCATCAGCTTAGCTGAACTGTTAATAGACTTGGGGAACATGTAACATTGGGCTTGGAGTTCTGACATAATTTGAAGATCGGAGACACACGAGCCTATAAGGATGGTGTAGCCGTGTGAAGACGACCCCATGGGGGCCACCTGGTGGGAGGGCTGTTGGCTGCCTTGCCCCTGGGGTAGCAGCTTTGCCCCCACGTGAAGTCGTTGCTGTCCATCACTGCCCACCGGCTGTCCCGGGAAGCCTCTGACTGCGAAGTCCGTGGCTTATCTCCAACACAGCCAGGTGTCCAGCGGTGCCAAACGAGAGTGGCATCTGCAGGAGCACCTGGCATGCATGGGCCCCGCGCGGAGCGGCTGGCCTTAGGGCAGAGTGGGCTTCCCGCCCTGCCTCTGTGGCTTCTTCTCCCCAGCCGCCAGGGTACCCGTGGGAAGGACCTGCGGCCCCCTGGCTGCCGGCTGCGCGGAGGATGGACGGAAGGGCGTGCGGTGAAGCCGGGGGGGTGGGCTAACAGGCTGTTTCAGGGGCCCGTGTGGGCTCTGCTGGCCCTCGGGGAGTGTGGGTGGGGGCCAAGCGGTGGAGGTGGGTCTGTTTGGCGGTGGGGGTGGGGGGGATGACTTTCTGTCTCTTTGTGATGTTGCCCGGATTCCACGATGGGCACCCAGCCTGTGTGAAAAACCCAAGCCTACCCCGACCCATCCACTCCCTCTGAATTTGGTGAAAATCTCACGATAGAGGAACAATCGGTCAGAAACTTGGTTTTGTTGATAAAGACTGGCTTTTAGGTTATTTCGCAATTGAATTTAATCATTAACCTGCTAGCGGTTTTTTCTCCTGAAGTATTCTTAGACTCGGCACCTTTCCAACAGCAGACACAGCCCCCAGGTTTGTTCCAGGCCCACGGATCTGGGCGCTGGTGGAGGGTGTGGGAGCTGCGGCCGTGTGAGGGGGTCCTGGGGAGGGACCACCACAGGCTGTCAGCTCATCTCAGGGGCATTTCTAAAAGTGCGGGGCTGTTTTTCTTGGATGGGTAATGCAGTCACATGACCCAGCATTCAAAGTATTGAATAGTATGAAAAGGTTCAGGTGAGGTCTCCTTCCGCCTCTGCTCAGCCCTTCACCTGCACCACAGGTGACCTTCCTCTCTGGGATCTTGCGGGTCCTTTAAGGTCCTCTGATGACACACAAGCAAACGTGCACTTCCGTGTTCTGTTTTTGCCCCGTTTACTTGTCCCAGACCTTTCTTTTTTCCCTCAATGATTTATCTTGGAGGATGTTTCATATCAGTACCTAGAAAGTGAGCTCATTCTTTTTACAGCTGTGTGGTATTTCATGGACTTGCTGTTTGTGATTGAATCAACCCACCCCAAATGGACCCTTGGGGCAGTTCTGTAAGAACAGAGGGTTGAAGGCTTTGCTGCTGTGGACATCTGCCCTTTTGCAAGTGTGCACGTGAATCTGTAGGGTAAACTCCCAGAAGTGGGATTGCTGGTCACAGTTTTGTGTTATTTCCCGTTTGCCCTCCATAGAGGTTGTACCAGCGTGCTCACCAGCCAGCCATGTAGCAGAGTGCCTTTCAGGGTACTTAACATTTTAAAGTAAGCACATCCCATGTTTGGAGTGGTTAGATATTAAAAATCTGGTTTTCGATAATATAGTTATGTTTTTCTAACGAATATTTAGTTCTTTTCTTATGAAATCACAAAGCACGCCTCAGGAGGTGGTGAGTCCCCTATCAGTGGAGGAAATCAAGCCCAGGCAAGATGGACCATTTGATGGGAATGTGTTGAGGGCATGTCTGTGGTCCCTCCCAGCCCAGTTTCTATTGACGCCCTTCCGTCCACTTTCCCGAGTGCTCTGTATCTGAGCTCTTCCCAGTGGTTCCTTTCTCCAGGACGCTTTCCCTCTTCCCACTTCCCCTAGCACGTTATCCGAACCTTCCTTGGGGTTTGGGTCCCATTCTCCTGTGTGTTATGGATGTCGGCATGCTTGTGTCTTAGTCACCCCAGAAGAATGGTCCCTCCTTGAGGACAGGACTCTGTCTTGGAGGCCACTGGCCACCCAGGGCCTAGTCCTGCTGCTTTGTGGGTCTTGACGGATGCAAGAATGAGACCGAAAGGGATGCAGGCCTCTGGTCAGAGGACCTTCTAGGTTCCCTCTGATTATGGGAGCAAGCGATGCCTGACTTCACTGCTCTTGGGGAGGAGGTGAACGGAGAGATTTTGTTATGTGGGATCAAAAACAAGTATCTCTTTTGTTGCACTTTTACCAGTGAGAGTTATTTAAGGATTGATTCTTTTTTGCTCTTTGGCTGAGCAAACAGAGCAATTCCCTTGTCTCCCTAGAAAAATACTTTTCCTGTTTGTTGAGTTCTTTTCCAAGATGCTCAGTTTATTGGTTGGTTTGACCGAAGGTACCTTGGTTTGGGCTGTCACAGGAGGTGTTTTCTCCCTCAGAAAACAAGCATGTGACCCTCATTGAGAACTGCAGCCTGCAGTACACGCTGAAGCCACACCCGCTCCTGGGGCCCGTGCTCCACCTTCTTCCCGAGAACCTTCTGGTGTCTGGTCTGCAGCAGATACCTGGCCTCCTTCCAGCTCATGGAGAATCGGGTAAGGGCTCCTCTGTTTCTGTCCACTTGGTGAGTCTCTGTTAGTTCATGGGCAGACCTTGCAGGAACTGGGCTGAGGGCTGGCTGGGCCCCCCAGCAAACAGCCTGGTGGTGGGAGGAGGGGGGGGAGGGGGGAGGGCAGCAGCGTCATCTCGTTCGCAGCCCCTTCCTGAGCACACCTCACATCCCTCAGGTCATCTCTGCCTTCTCTCCTTGAGAAATGCTTTCATAAGACAAACAGCCCCTGTCTGTAGGACTGTGGCCAGAAAAACCACTGTTGCTAGATCCCACCCTTACTGGGCCACCATATCAGGGGCTTAATTATTATCAGTTTTTAATTGCGGTAAAATAGACATAACATAAAATTTACTGTTTTAACCATTGTCAAGTGTGCAGTTCAGGGGCATTAGGTACATTCACACTGTTGTGTAACCATCCTCCCCGTCCACCTGCAGAGCCTTTTCATCGTCCCAGACTGAAACTCTGTCCCGCTAGACCCTGACTCCCCTTCCCCTCCCCAGCCCTGGCCCCCCCATTCTGCTCTCTGTCTCTATGAGTTGACTCCTCTAGGGACCTCCTAGGAGTGGAGTCCTACAGCATTTGTCCTTTTGTGACTGGCTTATTTTGCTGGGCATAATGTCCTCAAGGTTCATCCCTGTTGTTCTGTGTGTCGGAATTTCCTTGCTTTTTAAGGCTGAATGGTGCCCCACTGTGTGGATGGACCACGTTTTGTTTATCCACTTACCTGTGCATGGACACCTGGGCTGTTCTGCCTTTCAACTTGTGAGTGAGACTGCTCGATTACTTTGGAACTGAAGTTCACGGGACAGGCTCAGGGCTGTGTCTGGGTGTGTTTTAGAAGTTGGTTCTCCTGGTGGGTGTGGGCCAGCCCTTCAGAGCCACGAGTCACTGTGAGGGCTGCCCTCCTCTCAGGTCCTGCTGACGGGCCTCCCTCCTCGGTCTCATGCTCCCTCTGAGTACGCTTGGGGGCTTTTTGCCTGGCCGTCTGGGAGAATCCAGGAGGAGGGGCCGCACCAGCCTCCCCAGCTGGGGCTGCCGGAACCTCTGGTCTTGGTGGGCCGGCTGCAGCTCCCATCCAGGAGGGGCAGGATGTGGCTTTGGGTGTGAGTGGCTGGAGAGGAGATCCGGGAGGTGCTGAGTGTTCGGCTCAGAACAGAGACACTCAGGACCCGAAGAGACGGCTCAGCTCCAGGAGGGAGAGTGTTTGTCTCAGTGACAACGTCCCTGCGCGTGGCCTGGGCGCTGTGGTCCAGGCTGGGGTGCGGGCCTTGTTATCTGAGTTCGTGAACTCCTGGGACGGGTGCACGGTGGTCGTCACCATCACGAGGTCACTGTTTCTCCAGCGTCTCGGAGAAGAGACGATGATACATGAGAAATGATCAGTTAACCGTGAACAGGAGCACGTCCTGGGTGGGGGATGGAGGGGGTCCCAGGTTTGGATCTGCCGTGGGTCACCAAGCTCTAACCCTCCTGAAGCCCCCGTAGGCAGCCGTGTTGCCCTCTGTGATGCGCCTGTGCTCACCCAAGAGGGCGGGAGGAGAAGCTAAGAGTTACAGGCAGGCAGAGGGAGAACCGCCTTCCTGGTCGTGCTGCCGGGATTGAGAGGGTGGAACCTGCATCCGGCTCTGAGCCCCCCTCCCGCTGGTCATGGGGGCGCTGTCAGCACCGCTGTGACTACGCGGGTATCAGGCATCTATGTGCGCGCCTGCGGGGAGCTCAGCTTCTGTGAGTCTTTCTGACCTGGGATTCTGGGAATTTAAACAGAATGTTCTTGAGGCCTGAGGTGTATCCATCACCAGTGGGTGTCAGTAGAACTGCAGATAAAACATGAAAATACGGAAGCGGAGCTCGGGCCTGCTTCTGTGTCCCTCCTGGAAGGTGAAGGAGAAGCTCAGATGCCCAGACAGGCCCCGCGTTTGTTCTCAGCGTCTCAGGTCGGACGGTGGGAGTCAAGGGCCGCGCTACAGAGAGGAGTTCTGGATCCAAGGAGCGTGAGTTCAGCTCTGGATCCTGAAGTTCGTGTTTTCGGAAGA